>NC_054471.1:76580018-76894661 GCF_017639515.1 Carcharodon carcharias
GGGCCTGACTCCATCTTGCTCCCTAGTTCCCCCTCTACCCCTGGTCCAGAATGAAAATTGTATCTGGTACGGGAACTTCCCCACGATCCCCACCTTGGGAACGAGAATCTGCACCATGTTTCTCATTGATATAGTTTCCATCATTCACTGGTGTGAAAGAAAAAGCCTGGGTAACTATAAAGGTTTTGCTCCTCTCTAAATTCAGTTTAGTGAATTTGTTTAGTTTGGTGGGTTTATAGTGTGATATATTGCATTGATTTTTTTTATTCTTTCAGGGGATGTGGGCATCACTGGCAATTTGTTGCCATCCCTAATTACCTTTTCAGAGAGCAGTTAAGAGTCAACACATTGCTTTGGGTCTGGACCAGGTAAGGATGGCAGATTTCCTTCCCTAAAGGACATAGTGAGCCAGATGGGTTCTTATGACAATCAATGATAGTTTCATGGCCACTATTACTGAGACTAGCTTTCAATTTATTTATTGATATTTATTGACTGAATTGAAACTCTACCAGCTGCCATGGTAGAATTTGAACCCATGCTCCCCAGAGTATTAGCCTGGGCCTCTGGATTACTAGTCCAGTGACATTACTGCTATGCCACCATCTCCCCATATTATTTGCATGATGTGCTGTGTAATAGAAAGGCACAAATTTGCCATCACTTTTTCCACACATTAAGTTCCTAGGGCGGAATTGTCCCAGATGTGAACTAATATGGTAGCTGGCGGGAAAAATGACGTTTTACCCACCGGCCGCAATGGCGGCTTCTAACGCTGTATCATTCCAATCCTGCCGCATTAATTATGCATTCCCAGGAAACACACTGTTTCGATGGCAGGCGTGCTATCACATGCCCATCGCACATCACCTCACTGTTTCGGTCCAATCGCGCACACACCTCTCATTGCTTCCAACCCACAACTGCTGCACGGAAGACATGGCTCCGAAAGGCAAAAAGGCTGCAGCCCCCAGGTTTATTGACGCATCTTTGGGACACCATGGAGGCCTCTCATGATGTCCTCTACCACCAGAAGTGGTCAGCGCCAACGCCCTGCAAAAGAGGACAGCCACCCAGTACCACAAGAGGATGAATGATCTCCTTTCTGCTGGGGTAAGTCTCTCTTCAAAACACTATCAGCTCATACACTCACAAACCCATCACACATCCACAGGGTCCTCACTCACTGCCAGTTCAAACAGACCTTCACTGTCCTCATCCTGCCCATGGGACCACTCACCACCCATACATGCCAGGTATACTTATCATCTGGCCAGGCAGTCATCCTGCTTACACTCTCTCTATCTCTATTCATGCAGGGCAAGCTGTCACACAACAAGAGGGAGAGGTCACAGACCGGTGGAGGAATGCCTGAAATCAAGATCCTCATGAAATTTGAAAACATCCAGCTGGCTGGCGAGGATCTGGACCGGTCCTGTGCTGACAGTGAGGTTGGCGGTGTTTTACCATGAGAGGATCCAGAAGTGCAACATCCATTGGATAACCATGACGTGCGTGATGTGTCCTGCTTCACAGGCCACTGCCATACACTAGTTATCTCTCCTTGCTTTTGCAGGCACATCTGCCAAACAGCCAACAGAGTCCACAACCCAGGGCCTCCAATCAAGTCCCGAAGTGGAGTCTAAAGGTATCCTCCTTGAAATCCTGTCACAGTGTTCAGCCACACCCTCCACTAGCACAGAGATACACACCTGTGTTGGGACCTAGCTTTAGAACAGCCTTGGGATCACAATCTGGAGAGCACATCACAGGATCACAGGATCACAGAATTATTACTGTTTAGAAGGAAGCCATTTGGCCCATCATGTCTGCACAGGCTCACTGAGCATTTTAACTTAATGCCAAACTCCTGCCTTTTCCCCATAACCCTGCACATTGTTTCTATTTAAATAATCATCCAATGCCCTCTTGAATGCTTCAGTTGAACCTGCCTCCACCACACTTCCAAGTGCATTCCAAGCTCTAACTACTCACTGTGTGAAAACGTTTGTTCTCACCTTGCATTTGCTTCTTTTGCAAAACATTTTAAAACCGTGCCCTCTGGTTGTCAGTCTGTTTATGAGCGGGAACATTTTCTCCCTATCTACTCTGCCTAGACCCCTCATGATTTTGAAAACTTTTATCAAGTCTCCTCTCAGCCTTCTCCTCTCCAAGGAAAACAGTCCCAACTTCTGCAATTTTTTCTTATAACTGAAGTATCTCATCCCTGGAACTATTCTGAAACCTCTTCTGCACTCTCTCCCATGTGTTCACATCCTTCCTATAGTGTTGCGCCCGCACGGCACATATTGCTCCAGCTAAGGTCTAACCAGTGTCCTATATAAGTTCATCATAACCTCCCTGCTCTTTAACTCTATGCCTCTATTAATGAAGCCTAGAATACTGTATGCATTACAAACAGCTCTCTGTACCTGTCCTGCCACCTTTAATGACTTATGTACTTATACACCCAGCTCTCTCTGCTCCTGCACACCCTTTAGAATAGTATCCTTTATTTTATACTGTCTCTCCATGTTCTTTGTACCAAAGTGTATCACCTCACACTGCTCTACATTAAACTTCATGTACCACCTATCTGCCCACTCCACCAATGTGTCAATGTCCTTTTGAAATTCTACATTGTCCTCCTCGCAGTTTACAATTCCCACAAGTTTTGTGTCATCCGCAAACTTGGAAATTGTCCCCTGCACACCAAGATCTAGATCATTTATATATATCAAGAAAGGCAAGGGTCCCAATACCAACCCCTGGGGAACTCCACTACAAAGCTTCTTCCAGCCCGAAAAATACCCATTAACCACTACTCTCTGTTTCCTATCCCTCAGCCAATTTTGTTTGCATGTTGCTACTGTCCCTTTTGCTCCATGACCCATAACTTTCCTCACAAGTTTGTTGTGTGGCACTGTATCGAATGTCTTTTAGAAGTCCATATACACCACATCAACGGCCTTGCCCTTTTCAACCATCTCTGTTACCTCTTCAAAATATTCCAGCAAGTTAGTTAGACATGATTTTCCTTTAACAAATCCATGCTGACTCTTCCGGATAAATCCACATTTTTCCATGTGACTATTAATTCTACCACGATTAATTGTTTCCAGAAGTTTCCCCACCACCAAAGTTAAACTGACTAATCTGTAATTGCAGGGCAGATCTTTACAAACTTTTTTGAACAAGGGCATGATGTTTGCAATTCTTTAGTCCTCCAGCACTTCACCCAAATCCAGGGAACATTGAAAGATTATTGCCAGTGCCTCTGCAATTTCCAAACTCACTTTCTTCAATATTCATGAATGCATCTCATTCGGTCCCAGTACCTTATCAACTTATCCAATATCTCCTCCTTATCAATTTTAAACCCTTCTAGAATTTCCTCCTCTGTTACCATGGCCTCTGCTTCGTAGGTAAACACAGATGCAAAGTATTCATTTAACTCCTCAGCCATGCCTCTTACATCTAGGTGTAAATCCTCTTTTTGGTCCCTAATCAGCCCTCCTCCTTTTACCACCTTTTTATTATTGATGTGCTTATAGAATACTTTGGAATTTCCTTTTATGTTAGCTGCCAGTCTTTATTCATAATCCCTCTTTGTTTCTCGTATTTGCTTTTCCACATCCCTTCTGAACCTTCTGTATTCAGCTTGGTTCTCAATTGTATTTACTACCTGACACCTGTCATAAACACACTTTTTTTTCTTTATCTTAATTTCTACCTCCTGTCTGACCCACAGCAGATGGCAGCAGTGGCATCCCAAGTGTCCAGCACTTGGAGGACTACTTAAAGCCAGAAATTTGCTGAGTCCGAATCAGATGAGGAGCCTCTGGACTCCGTCATGTCACAGTTGCTGGAGCTGCAAAGGCAAGCTTGGGAACATCAGGAAGAGGTGTATGCTGTACTCCTCAGATTGCAAGGCATGATGGAGAAGCACATCAATAGTAAAAAGGTGTCTGCCTTCCTGCAGAGGTGATAGTGCCGGCATTGTCAACGCACTGAGGTCAGCAATGGTAGGATGGCGGCCGCCAGGGAGACCTTGGTCCAGGACATCGCTCCTTCACTGCTGCATGGGCTGAACTCCATCGCTGATGCCATAGTTGACCTCCAGCAGTGTCAGTGTGAAAGGGGTGCAGGCAGCTCAATCTCACTTCAGCTTCCCCTTCTCCTCAATGAGTCAGCCACGGGCCCTCGGGCACCCATATGGAGGAGGATCACATTCCGGGGCCATCCACCCAGGTGACTCTGGGAGTGTCTGGTCCATCTGAATCCCCTCTGCCTGTGCCTCAGCAGCTCCAGCTCCACAGGCTGAGAAGGGTGCCACTGCCACACAGGAGGACCCCGTGAGCAGGCCAGGGTCCTCCAGGTCTCGGCCCTCCAGAGGACGCCCATCGAGGTCATCACAAATAGGGCGTCACAGTCAGCAGGCTGCCTGCACCTCCGCTGTGGATGTCTGAGGAGCACCAAGATGTAGTGGCAGGGTTAGGAAGGTTAAGAAGATGTAGTTGCACAGCCTGGGCATGGGCGTTAGTCACTTGTACATAATGTTCACTATTGTAAATAAACACTCAACAATGTCTTCCTACCTATGGGTCCTTGTTCTGATGAGCAGTGTTTGTGTCAGTCAGATGTGAAACCTTTCTGCACAAGATAAAGGCAGGTGTCTCAGTCCAGGGCCTCTTCTCTGTGCTCTGTGCAGCCTTCAGACCAAAGTGATGGTCCAGTCTAACAGTCCCTGGACACATTAGTGAGGCCTACATCTCAATGGTGCTTGTCATTGCTGCCAGAATGTAGTGATCAGGCACCATAGAGTTCCGTCATACTCTCTGTGTGCTCTCAGCACATTTAAGGTGGGGCTGGCCCCCCTCTCTTTAGTATTTGTGACTAGTGATGCTATGCTCCTGAAGAGGTCAGGTGCTGAAGGCAGACAAAGGATCAGATGCTTCTAAAGTTTCATGGCTGTGTCTCCATGATATGACCCTTATCACAGAGCGCAAGTGAGCTGCCCTCAGCCAGACATGAGTCAGACATTCTCAGAGGCTATGTGAAGATCTATAGAGTGTCCTCACAGCATGTCATCATCATCCTCCATCTCCTCCTCAGCCAGCTCCTCTTCCCATTGCAGCACCAGGTTGTAAAGGGCGCAGTAGGTGGTGACGATGCGTGACACCCTTTGTGGACTATATTGCAGGGCTCCACCAGGCCAGTCCAGGCACCAGAACCACAATTTCACCATTCTGATGGTCTGCTCCACCAAGGTGCAAACTGCAGCATCAGTCTCATTACACCGGCGCTCTGCTACAGCCTGAGGCCGCCGCACAGGTGTCATCAGCCACGTCCTCTGCAGGGAGCCCTTGTCCCCGAGGAGCCAACCCTGCAACTTCTGTGGACCCTGGAAGATGTCAGGGATCTGTGACCGACTGAGAATGTAGGAGTTGTGGGCACTCCCTGGAAACCCTGTGCAGACCAGCAGGATGCGTTTGTGCTGTTCACACACCAGCGTGCAGGGGTGATCCTAGCGGGCTGGCCTTATTAGGATATGCAGATGTATGAGGTTCCCGATGCCTGACGGTGGAAAATGTGACCCACCATCTACGGGCTGAACGGACAATTGCAAACTGGTTTCACTACATCGTGAAATCGATTTTTGGCCTTCTCACCATATTGTCTGCTCAAGCCGCCAAACATGCCCGATGCCAGCAGGCACAGAAAATTCCATCCCTAGGGTCAGATTTGTTCCTTTGAGGCAGGAATTTTGAAAGCCTAGTCATTATTTTATGTTCATTGTTGCTGGAGTTGTGAAGAGAAGCCTCTGAAACATCACACAGGTGACTTTCTGAGTCATCTTGTCAAGACTTCACCAACGTGCGAGGAGCATTTATTTTGCAAATTCTTTGAGGACTTCATCTAAGGAGAGTGAGTGTTGTGCTACGCAAAATTATTGGACACCTTATAGAGAGTCACCTGAAGAAATGGAGAGTTTGGTCATCAGCTTCTTTCTAGGGGTTCCCCTTGGTCTGGATGCAGACTGGGGGGAGGACACAAGGCCAGGTACAGCAGCCCCAGCTGCCGCAGGAGAGAGGGATAGGGAGGGTAAAGTGACGTCCCTTCCCTTGGGCATACAAGATATGCCTCCTCAGCTGGGCCTCCTTCACTAGGATCTCCAGTGATGTAACCAAGGACCTGTGGGCCCTCTCTCTCAGTCCTTGCAATATGATACTGTGAGGGCAAGAAGTATATAAAATCCTGAATGGTCTTGACAAGATGGATGTGGAAAGGATGTTTCCTCTTGTGTTTGAGCCTAGGACTAGAGGGCAATTAAAATTAGGGGTTGCCTTTTTAGGACAGAGATCAGGAGAGGATTTTTCTCTCTGAGGGCTGTGTGATTCTGGAACTTTCTGCCTCAGAAGGCGGTGGAGGCGGGGTTATTGGGCAGGGTCAATGAAAACTTTAAAGGTGGAGATAGATAGCTAGGCAAGGGAATCAAAGGTTATCAGGGATAGTTGGGAATGTAAACTTCGAAACACAGACAGAGCAGCCATGATCTTATTGAATGGCGGAGCAGGCTCGAGGGGCTAAATGGCCTACTTCTGCTCCTATTTCGTAAGATTGTATGTTCGACGGGGGTCTTGCCTGCCAGCTAGAGAGCCGGTGAGAGACCCTTCTTGCCTCCTATGGGCAAGGCCCGCTGAATCATGAGCTAATCAGGTACTTGAGAGGCCAGCGACAGGCCTTCCACAGTATCAGTCCGAGGTTGGCAGCTCTTTTGCTCAGCAGCGCCACCGAGAAGCTGGTGGCTGCTGCCAGAACAACAACCCATGAGGCCCAAGATTGAAGAGAGACTCAGGGTTTCCAAAGATAAAAGCAAAAAACTGTGGATGCTGGAAATCCAAAACAAAAACAAAAATACCTGGAAAAACTCAGCAGGTCTGGCAGCATCTGTGGAGAGGAACACAGTTAACGTTTCGAGTCTGAATGACCCTTCCACAGAACTAAGTAAAAATAGAAGAGAGGTGAAATATAAGATGGTTTAAGGCGGAGGGTGGGACAAGTAGAGCTGGATAGAGGGCCAATGATAGGTGGAGATAACCAAAAGATGTCACAGACAAAAGGACAAAGAGGTGCTGAAGGTGGTGATATTATATAAGGGATGTGCTAATTAAGGGTAGAAAGCAGGACAAGCAAGGTACAGATAACCCTAGTGGGGGTGGGGTGGGGTGAAGGAATCGATAAAGATTAAAAGGTAGAGATAAAACAATGGATGGAAATACATTTAAAAATAATGGAAGTAGGTGGGAAAAGAAAAATCTATATAAATTATTGGAAAAAAAGGGGGGGAAATCAGAAAGGGGTGGGGATGGAGAAGAGAGTTCATGATCTAAAATTGTTGAACTATTCAGTCCTGAAGGCTGTAAAGTGCCTAGTCGGAAGATGAGGTGCTGTTCCTCCAGTTTGCGTTGAGCTTCACTGGAATATTGCAGCAAGCCAAGGACAGACATGTGGGCATGAGAGTATTGAAGGTGAGAGGGTGGAGTATTGAAATGGCTGTCTCTTTATGGGGTATGTGGAACATTCCTTGTTCCAATATTACTCCAGCCCCCTCCCACAACTCTTTCTCCAGTACATCGATGATTATTTCGGTGCTGCTTCATGCTCTCGTCTGGACCTGGAAAAATTTATTAATTTTGCTTCCAATTTCCACCCCTCCATCATTTTCACGTGGTCCATCTCTGACACTTCCCTTCCCTTCCTTACCTCTCTGTCTCAATTTCCGGTGATAGACTGTCCACCAACATCCATTACAAGCCTACCGACTCCCACAGCTACCTCGACTACAGTTCCTCACACCCCGCTTCCTGTAAGGACTCCATCCCATTCTCTCAGCTCCTTCGCCTCTATCACGTCTGTTCTGATGATGCCACTTTCAAAAACATGTGAGCAGGGTGGAGTGTTGAAGTGGCAAGCAACAGGGACGTCCAGGTCATGCTTGCCGACAGACCGAAGGTGTTCAGCAAAGCGGTCACCCAGTCTGCGTTTGGTCTCTCCAATGTAGAGGAAACCGCACTGGGAACATGTCCTCCTTCTTCCTTAACTGAGGTTTTCCACCCACGGTGGTTGACAGGGCCCTCAACCGTGTCCAGCCCATCTCCCGCGCATCTGCCCGCACACCTTCTCCTCCCATGATAGGGTCCCCCTTGTTCTCACTTATCACCCCACCAGCCTCCGCATTCAAAGGATCATCCTCCGCCATTTCTGCCAACTCCAGCATGATGCCACCACCAAACACATCTTCCCTTCAGCCCCCCCGGCGGCATTCCGTAGGGATCGTTCCCTCCGGGACACCCTGGTCCACTCCTCCCTCACCGCCTACACCTCAACCCCCTCCCATAGCACCATCCCATGCAACCGTAGAAGATGCAACACCTGCCCCTTTACTTCCCATCTCCTCACCGTCCAAGTGCCCAAACACTCCTTTCAAGTGAAGCAGCATTTCACTTGCTCTTCCCTCAATTTAGTCTACTGCATTCATTGCTCCCAATGCAGTTTCCTCTACATTGGAGAGACCAAACACAGACTGGGTGACCACTTTGCAGAACACCTTCGGTCTGTCGGCAAGCATGACCCAGACCTCCCTGTCGCTTGCCACTTCAAAACTCCACCCTGCTCTCATGCCCACACGTCCGTCCTTGGCCTGCTGCATTGTTCCAGTGAAGCTCAACGCAAACTGGAGGAACAGCACCTCATCTTCTGACTAGGCACTTTACAGCCTTCCAGACTGAATATTGAGTTCAACAATTTTAGATCATGAACTCTCTCCTCCATCCCCACCCCTTTCTGATTCCGCCCCTTTTTTTCCAACAATTTATATAGATTTTTCTTTTCCCACCTACTTCCATTATTTTTAAATGTATTTCTATCCATTGTTTTATCTCAACCTTTTAGCCTTTTTCGATTCCTTCACCCCACCCCACCCCCACTAGGGTTATCTGTACCTTGCTTGTCCTGCTTTCTACCTTTAATTAGCACATTCCTTAGATAATATCACCACCTTCAACACCTCTGTGTCCTTTTGTCTGTGACATCTTTTGGTTATCTCCACCTATCACTGGCCCTCTATCCAGCTCTACTTGTCCCAACCCCCCTTAAACCAGCTTATATTTCACCTCTCTTCTATTTTTACTTGGTTCTGTTGAAGGATCATTTAGACTCAAAACGTTAACTGTGTTCCTCTCTGCAGATGCTGCCAGACCTGCTGAGTTTTTCCAGGTATTTTTGTTTTTGCTCAGGGTTTCCTATTCGTGTTCCCTGCATGGCTACAGACCTGCCCACCACTGGATTAATATTAAAAGCAGCAGGATGAGGCCCTGAAGTGAATCTTCCTACTATGGACTTGATTGTGGTGGAGGCAGGAAGCTGGCCAGGTCCCCTTCAGCCCTCATCCCGCCTGATTAAATGCCCTCCCCTCATCCAAGTTCGCGATAGGAGTGGGGCATCAAATTCTGCCATGTGTTTGAACCAGGGTAATCCACACACCTTCATGAAAGTGGATGCATGGAGCCCACATACACCTCTCCAGAAAAATTGCCTCTAATCAGCATTTCGAGGGCTGAATTTGGAGGTTTTTGGTTTAGTACCTCTGGCAAGTTCAAATTATGGTAATCAGTAATTAGGCCCAAAATTGTATGTTAAATCCCGATTTACCAACAGATGTGTCTTAGTAGCACATCACCCACTTAACATCCGATTTCGAACTTGGGTCAAACTTGATCCCTTTGAACTGTAATCAAATTGTGATCTGGCAAAGAAGATTAACATAAAATCACCATTTTTCAATTCTATCACTCTAGAAATAAGCTAATATTTTGTTTCTTCTATATTCTCTTTCATAAAAATATTCAATAATCAAGACAAGTTTAAAACATTTTTAAGGTAATGGCCACTCTTTAATTATTGCCTTAGTGATTTTGTGGTTCAGTTGCTGGAGCATCTACATTGTAAACTCTGCTAAAAATTGAATATTCCAATGCAAATTGTGAAGGTTATTCAAAACAAGATGAATATAAAATATAAATATTATCAGAAGATACATTAAGTGATACAATGATGCTGATAGGTAAATTCCACACACCTCTGTTTCTGACTGAAATGAGTTTATTTGAAAAGCCCCAGCCTTTTGAAATAAACTAACCCTGGCCACGCTGATTGTCAAGGAACTATCATTTTTTCTTAATATTATTGTGGGACATTTTAAAGCAGGCTTATGTGTGTATGTGTGTGTGTGTGTGTGTATGGTTCTCTGTGTGTGGCTAATTTAATTAAACTAGAGACAATTAGACTGCAAGGTTTAAGTTATCAAAGAAGTAAGGCATAAAACAGACATTTGAAATGGAGATGAGTAAAGCTAGGGTGAGGTCAGTGGATATAGTATGAATGGAATTTGCATTTTTAGGTAAGTGGGAAAGGTGTTTGATTTTCAAAGGGACATGGAAAATGTTTGCAACTAACAAGATAAATAAGGTAAAGTTATTTTGTTGATTTTTACCAAAAGTGCTGGCCATAATGATAACATGAAAGATTATTATATCCTGGGAAAAGTAACATCTAAAGGCAAATTGAAACAATGGGATTTACAGGTCAAAAAGGGAGAAATCTATTTAAAGAAGGATGGAAAGCTATGTGAGCGGTGGCCATGTGAGATCTTGAAAGGTGACCGAGTGAAACATACTTGGGGGAAAAAGCCTCTAGCCACTCTGAAGAAGTTTGCTGTTCCAGCAATCAAAGTTGTGTTAAAAGCCTTTGGAAGTCCATTGTCCAATGGGTGCTTGTGGTAATATTGCTGGATGACTTTGCCTTAAAGGGGTTGTGTAGTTGGAAGCCTAGCTAAGTAGAAATTTTGGGAACAGTTATAACTGTGTAATCTTGTGTGTGTGTTTAAGATTTTTCTTCTTTTGTTAATAAATGTTTTATTTTAATCTTTAAAACCTCTAAAGGTGGTGGTGGACTCATTACTTCTGACTTCAGTGCCTTCTCATAATAAATACAAATTGCAAAATCGTTGTGATAGCATGGCCAAGTTTCCCTTGTAGGTTTGGTCAGCTGGGCAAATACCACCTGCCCCATGATGTAAATACAATTTTTTTGTGAAAAAAAAAGCATTGTTCAAATATACATGTTAATCAAGTGGAATTTACCTTTTAAACTTCCCCTGTGTGGGTTCAGGCAGAAATAGTGATGAATTGAATTAGGTGTTGAAATGCAACAAGGCTAGACAATTTCTTCTATTGGAAAACTGTAAATGTCACTCAATTATTTAAGACAAGAGGGAGGCAGAAACCAAGCAACTACAGACTTGTCAGTGTGAAGTCAGCTGTGGGGAAGTTACGAGAGCCTATCCGGGCCAGGGTGACCGAGCATTTGAATAAACATGAGCTGATAATAAGAGTGGATTCGTGATGGGTGGGTCATTACTAACTAACTTAGATGAATTTTTTTGAGGCGATCACTAACAAGGTGGACAGGGGAATGTCTATGGATGTTATCTTTCAGAGGGCATGTGACAAGGTTCTGCATAAAAGCAAAGACAACATTGCATGAAATTGGAGTAAACCTTTTGATGTAGGCTGCTAGAGCAAGGCAGAGAATAAGGATAAAGGGAACATTTTCTAATTGGCAGGGTGTGACAGGTGGTGTTCCTCAGGGATCTATGCTGGGCCTCCACTTTTCACCATATATTTTAATGACTTGCATGGAGGAAGAGAGAGTTCTACATACAAGTTTGCTGATGATACTAAGTTGGGGGGCATTGTAAGTTGAGTGTATGGGAGCAGGAAGCTGCAAAGGGACATCGGTTAAGAGACTGGGCAAAAGTATGGCAGATGGAATGCAATGCAGTGAAATGTAAGGTTGTTCACTTTGGGTCTCAGAAGAAAAGATTAGACTATTTATTCCATGTCGGGGGAGTAGAAACCTTGGTGCAACAATGAGGTTTTGGTATCCTTGTTTATAAATCACGAAAAGCATAGTCTCAAAAAGTAATCAAAAAGCAAATCGAGTATGGGCCTTTATACCAAGGGGGATAAAAAGCAAAAGTGAAGAATTGAATTATTTTAAAAGGACATTCATCCTCATTGCCAAGGATTTGACATATTTATGTTCCAACAGTGATGAAGACCAAGAATCATGCAGAACTTTCATCTGTGAGCTGATGTACAAGTGATGCAATCATTTGAAACTATCTCCTGGAAATTCCTGTTTGAGGACCATTGAGGATTTAACTGTGCACTGCCTCAGGATTGTTAAGCAGGGCATCCAAAGCTCTACTATCCGTATCCTAATTCATATCAACTCCCTATTCCCCTTTCACGCAGTATTCACTGACTTACATTAGCTCCCCATCTGACAGTGTCTGTTTTGAAATTGTCACCCTTCTTTTCAAATTCCTCCAGTGCCTTGTCTCTCCCTATCTCTGTAATCTGCTCCAGCCCTACAACCCTCTGAGCACAATGTACGAAATATTTGATTTCCTACTGCCACCATGTAATTAAGTCTGTAAACAGGGTGAGACCATTACCCAGATTTGGTTAGTCATGAACTGTTGGTGGTCTGCACTGTAGCCTATCGTGCAGAATGAGGAGATTCCTATGACAGGTCCCACAATGGCACAGTTCACAGACACGGAGGGAGGATTTCGCATGGATGATTGTTTAGAGACATCAGAGAGGCCAGAATTCATATTCTACACTCACATGTATCAGAGGGTTGTCAACTCTGATTGGAAGTATTCCTGCTTATTTTGACGCATGACTTCCTGCCCTGTCCTCATACTTCTGCCATTTGTTACCTTGCATAGCTGTGCAGAACATTGGTGACATTGTACCTAAAGTACTGTGTGCAGTTTTGGCCTCCTTACTTTAAGCAGGGATACATTTGCATTGGAAGGAGTACAGAGAGGATTTACTTGGCTGATTCCTGGGATGAAGGGGTTGTCCTATGAGAAAAGTTGAGCAAGTTGGGTCTATACTCATTGGAGTTTAGAAGAGTGAGAGATGATCTTATTGAAACAGATAAGACCCTGAGGGGATCAGAGAGTCTAGGGAATCTAGAGCAGGGGGGGGGTGTCACAGTCTGAAAACAAGGGGTCTCCCATTTAGACAGGGATGAGGAGGTATTTCTTCTCTCAGACAGTAATTAGCCTTTACAATTCTTTTCCGCAAAGAGCTGTACAGGCTATAAGGCACAGGAGCAGAAGTAGGCCATTTGGCCCATTGAATCTGCTCTGCCATTCAATGAGATCATGGCTCATATGACCATCCTCAACTCCACTTTCTCGCCTTTTCCCTATAACTTTTGATCGCCTTACTGATTACTATCTCAGCCTTGAATATATTTAACAAGCCAGCCTCCACAGCCCTCTGTGGTAAAGAATTCCACAGATTCACTACTCTCTGAGAGAAGAAATTCCTCCTCATCTGTTTTAAATGGGCGATCCCTTACTCTGAGTTTATACCCTCTGGTCCTAGACTCTCCCACAAGGGGAAACAACCTCTCAGCATCTACCCTGTCAAGCAACCTAAGAATCTTAAATGTTTCATTAAGGTCGCTTCTCGTTCTTCTAAACTCCAATGAGTATGGGTCCAACCTACTCAACTTCTCCTCATAAGAAAATCTCTCCATACCCAGGATCAACCCAGTGAACCTTCTCTGGACTGCCTCCAATGCCAGTATATCTTTCCTTAGATAAGGGAACCAAAACTGTTCACAGTATTCTAGGTGTGGTCTAAATAGTGCCTTGTACAGTTTTAGAAAGGCTTCCCTATTTTTATATTCCATTCCCTTCAAAATAAAGGCCAACATTCCATTTGCCTTCCCTATTACCTGCTGAATTTGTATGCTAGCTTTTTATGTTTCCTGCACAAGGACTCCCAAATCCCTCTGTGCTGCAGCTTTCTGCAGTCTTTTTACATTTAAGTAATATTCAGCTCCTCTATTCTTTCTGCCAAAGCGCATAATCTCATATCTTGCTACATTATATTTCATCTGCCAAGTTTTTGCCCACTCGCTTAACCTGTCTCTATCCCTCGTTAGATTCTTTGTGTCATCTTCACCACTTGCCTTCCCACCTATTTTTGTGTTATCTGCAAACTTGGCGATAGTACATTCACTTCCCTCATCCACGTCATTAATATATATTGTAAATAACTGTGGCCCCAGCACTGATCCCTGTGGCACTCCACTAGTTACAGGCTGCCATCCTGAAAATGCCCCCCTTATCCCAACTCTCTGTCTTCTATTGGTTAGCCAATCCTCTATCCATGCTAAAATATTACCCCCAACACCATGGACTCTTATCTTATTAAGTAACCTTATGTGTGAGACCTTATGGAACGCCTTTTGGAAATCCAAGTATATTACATCTGCTGGTTCCCTTTTATCTATCCTGCCTGTTACCTTCCCGAAAAATTCTAATAAATTTGTCAGGCATGATTTCCTCTTCATGAAGCCATGCTGACTCTGCTTGATTATATTGGGCTGAATTCTCTGGTCGGCGAGCAGAGGCAGGGCCTGCTTGCCGATGTGTAAAATGATGCACAGTGATGTCAGGCGGGTGTCCCGACGTCACCATGCGTCATTTAGATTTCCAGTTCGGTGGGGGCACACAGCCGGCTTGGCTGCGCACCCGCTGAACTGCCAAAGGCCTATTAAGGCCTGTTAAAAACTAATTTAGCAATTAAATGAGCTGCCCGTCTAACCTTAAGGTTGGCGGGCAGGTGAAGAGCCCACACGGCCTTTGCATTTTTCATGAAACCTCATCCACAGGCGGGTGAGGTTTCATGAAGTGTTTTAAAATCAATAAAAATGTTTTAAATAATTCTTTGACATGTCCCAGCTCATGTGACAGTGTCACATGAGCAGGGACATGTTTTAAAAGTTTTAAATTACTTTATTTCAGTTTTTAAATATCAAGCTGATCTCCCTGAAGCACAGAGGTGCATGCATGGAAGGGCACAGGCCTGGACTCAGGGAATCTCCGCACCCCCCCACCCCACCACCCTGCCCCAACAGGGAGCACTCAGCGCTTCTGGGCGAGTGTCACACTGGGCGGGCCTTAACTGGCCCACCTACATAAAATGGCAACATGGCCCCAATCGGGGATGCTGATTGGGTTAGTGCCCGCTGCCATCTGCCCCCGCACAACCCCCCCCAACGGGGAGGAAAATTTTCCCATTATGTATTTCTAAATGTTCTGTTATTGCATTCTTTATAATGGACTCCAACATTTTCCCAAAGACAGATGTTAAGCTAACTGGCCTATAGTTATCTGTTTTTTATCTCCCTCCCTTTTTTGAATAAGGGTGTCACATTGGCAGTTTTCCAATCCTCTGGAACTTTTCCAGAATAAAAGTATTCTTGGAAGATTAATTACTACCAGTGCATCCACTATCAATGTAGCCGCAGCTCATGAATAATAATATAATGAAGCTGGTGGACTGTTTCCTGTGGTCACATTACCAATCTCAACAGGCAGGTGTAGTATGCACAACAGCAGGATCACAAAGCAATTCGGGTGCAATTTGATGTCTAGCCAAAGAAGAAAACCTCAAAAGTTTGCCACCAAGATGCGCAGGTAAATCATTCCACTATTCCAGTGGATGGACTGTTAATTCATTGAATCTCATCTAAGTAAGTGAGCAACTCCCATATTGGAAATACAAAATTTGTTGGTTCGCTGTTCAGATGGTTAAATAAAACCTCTCGAGCTTGTTACAGGTCCCTGTCTATTTTTTGACACTAACAGGAGTTGATTATCCACTCATGTATGGAATCATGCGGCATTTGTACAAGTGTTTCACTGATAACAACTGCTTGCCGCATTATCTCTTCACTCACCTTACAGATGAACAGCTTACTACTTGACGATTGTGATATGTTCTTACAACAGAGCTATATTAACTCTTCATTTGTCAACAACAGTTATTTGTATTCAGTCAACCCTAAAATAAATTAAATGTATTGCTGATGTGTATCTTTTCTCTGTGCTCACCTTGCTGAAATTCATTAACAGGAAGATAAAAGCAAAATAGGCTGTACTGCAGAGGCTGGAAATCTGAAATAAAAACAGGGAATGCTGTAAAAACTCAGCAGGCCAGGCAACATATGTGGAGCGAGAAATGGGGATAACAACCAAAGGATTTGGCTGGAGCTGGTGCGACAGAAGATAGAGTTGCTGAAAATGGTGGATGCACCATTTCCAATGTAGCCCATACAGTGCCCATGTTAGTCAGTATTAATAGGACCCAAGTTGGTTAGTGAAACAGAAACAAAGACACAGAGTTTTTCTTTATTGAGGGAGCTTATTGACTTGTTTAGTTTCAAATGTAAACAGGAGAGAAAGAGGATTCCCAAGAGCTACCACTCCATCAATGTTTGTGTGTGACCATGCCCAGAACATCATGTTGGTGAACACCTATTATCCTGGCATTAGGTGCACACCTTCCTCCTGAGGCATTCTGCCATCCCTGCCGTCTTTGGGCCATCATGATGAATCAGAGGTTGGCTGCTCAGAGACAAGATGTACCCTCTATAAACCTGGTTCATGGCTCCCCTCTGCCACCCGGGCATGAGAGGGCAACACACCATTAATTAGATCCATGTAGCCACATGCAGCAGACAATCAATGTCCTGAAGCTGAGACTCCTTTGCCTGGATCACTTAGAGAAAGCCCTCCAAATATCACCAGAGTAAGTGTCCAAGTTTGTGGTGGTCTGCAATCACAGGGGAATTATCCCCGACTATCATGAAGGATTTTAATCTACATATGGACTGGAATAATCAGATGAGCAAAGGTAATGTAGATGACAAATTCATAGAATGTTTTTGGGATAATTTCTTAGATAAGTATGTTCTGGAGCCAAACAGGGAGCAGGCTATACTAAACCTGGCAAGATAGGATTAATTAATGACCTCATAGTGAAGGCGCCCCTAGGTAGCAGTGATCATAATATGATTGAATTTTACATTCCGTTTGAGGGAAAGAAGAGTGGGTCTAAAACTAGTATCTTAAACTTAAATAAGGACAATTATGAAGGCATGAAAGCAGAGCTAGAGAAAGTGAACTGGCAGTTTAGTTTAAGGGAAGAATTGCTGTGGAATACACAGAACTAATACATTCCAACAAGAAAGAAAAATTCCAAGGGAAGGACCCACCATCCATGGTTAACTAAAAAAGTTAAAGATCGTATCAAACATAAAGAAATATAATTTAATTGTGTAAAGATGGGTGGCAGGTCAGAAGATTGGACAGAAAGCAAAAAAACAGCAAAGAATGACTAAAATATTAATAAGGAGGGAAAAAGTAGAGTATTAGAGAAAGCTAGCATTAAATAGAAATAGTAAGGGTTTCTATAGATATTTAAATCAGAAAAGAGTTAACAAAATGAGCATTGGTCCTATAGAAAGTGAGTCTGGGGAGTTAATAATGGAAAATAAGGAGATGGTAGAAGAATTGAACAGGTATTTTGCATCAATCTTCACTATAGAGGATATAAGTAACATCCCAGAAATGGTTGTAAGTCAGGAATTGGAAGTGAGGAGATCACCAGGGGAGTGGTACTTAGCAAACTGATGGAGCTGCAGGTTGACAAGTTTTTGGCACCTGATGAATTTCATCCTAGGGTCTTGAAAGAAGTGGCTTGTGACCTAGTTGATGCGTTGGCTTTAATTTTCCAAAATTCACTAGATTTGGAGAAGGTTCCATTAGATTGGAAAAATAGCTACTGTAACTCCTTTATTCAAAAAGGGAGGGAGACAGAAAATAGGAAACCATAGGTCAATTAGCTTAACACCTGTCATAGGGAAAATGTTAGGAGGTATTATTAAAGATGTTGTAACAGGGCAGATAAATTCAAGGCAATCAGGGAGAGTCAACATGGTTTTGTGAAAGGGAAATCATGTTTAACCAATTTGTTGAAGTTGTTGAAGAAGTTATAGGTGCTGTGGATAATGGGGAACTGATGGATGTACTGCACTTAGATTTTCAGAAGGCATTTGATAAGGTGCTTCAGCAAAGATTATTGTGGAATACAAAAACTCATGGTGTAGGGTGTATCATATAAGTATGGATAGAACATCGGCTAGCTAACAGGAAACAGAGAGTAGGCATAAATAGGTCATTTTCTGATTGGCAGGATGTGATGAGTGGTCAGTATCGGGACCTCAACTCTTTACAGTTTATATAAATGATTTGGATGAAGATTTTTGAAATATCGGGGAATTGAGGCCTATGAGGAGCTGGCACGAAAGAGGAGTTGAGGCCTGGGGGAGATCAGCCATGATCTTATTGAATGGCAGGGCAGGCCTGAGGGGCCAAATGGCCTACTCCTGCTCCTATTTCTTATGTTCCTATGAAGGGGCATTGGATGGCTGCTAAATTTACTGATATCACAAAGATAGGTAGGAAAGTAAGTTGTGAAGAGGACATAAGGAGGCTACAAAAAGATATAGATAGGTTTAAGTGATTGGGCAAAGATCTGGCAAATTGAGTATAATGTAGGAAAATATTAGGTTGTCCATTTTGCCAGGTCAAATAAAAATGATATTATTTAAATGGGAGAAATTGCAGAGCTTTGACATGCAGAGAGATCTGGGTGTCCTAGTGGATGAATTGCAAAAGGTTAGTATGCAAGGGAAAATTAATACAAGAGAAGGGAGATTATGCTTTAGTTATACAGGGCATTGGTGAGACCACACCTGGAGTACTGTGTACAGTACTGGTCTCCTTATTTAGGGAAAGATGAAAATATATTAGAAGCAGTTCAGAGAAAGTTTACTAGATTAACACCTGGAATGGGCGGGTTGTCTTATGAGGAAAAGTTGGACAGGTTAGGCTTGTATCCACTGGGGTTTAGAAGAATAAGAGGCGTCTTGCTTGAAACATATAAGATCCTGAGGTGACTTGACAGGGTGGATCTGGAGAGGATGTTTCTCCTTGTGGGAGAATGTAGAACTCGGGGTCACTGTTTAAAAATCATTTAAGACTGAGATGAAGAAAATATTTTTCTCTCAGAGGGTTGTGAGACTTTGGAATTCTCTTCCTCAAAAGGTGGTTGAGGCAGACTCTTTGAATATCTTTAAGGCAGAGCTAGATGGATTCTTGATAAGCAAGGGGGTGAAAGGTTATCAGGGGTAGGCAGGAATGTGAAGTCAAGGTTAAAATTAGGTCGGCCGTGATCTTATTGAATGGGGGTAGGCAGGCATGAGGGGCCAAGTGGCCTACTCTGTTCCTAATTCATATGTGTATATGCTCACTATCATGAGGACACAACAACTACCACCATGTGCCTGGAGGCCACCTCAGCAGGAGGAAGAGGAAGAGAAAGTTGGGAGGAGGCATCCAGATAGGTTGCCAATGAGCAGATACTGAGGCTCCACCTCCCCTCAGCCCTCATCCACTCATCACTATTACTGCACAATCCCCACCTTTTAATTCCTGTTATGACCATCAGAACATCCCCTTGGCCAAAATCCTGCAATAAAAGCCACCAACACAAAAAGCTTTCCATAACAACTTCATCCAACAACAAACCCAATAATACATGCAAAACTGAACTATTCATCCTTGTACATTCCTCTAGTGCCTGTCTTACTGCTCCAACACAGTGCCACCCCAATGGGTTCAGCATGGTTGATGGAAGGCTGCTGACTTTCATTCAGGGTGACTGCAGATGGCCTTGCAGGATGCCCTCGGGCCCAGCTTTGGACTGCACCACCTGGGCATGGGTGTGCCTGTCCCCCTCTAGCTCTGGTCTGCTGCCACCAGTTGTGGGTCATCTTGTCCAACAAGAGAGAAGGAAGAACGGTATTGATTGTGTTTGGGTGATGTGCCTGCTATAGCTGAATAGCTGGAGGCAAGTGGAATCAGTGAGAGGTGGGTGCGAGGCTGGTAGTGTTGATAGGTGTGTGAGGGCGAGCTGGAGTCTCTGAATATTCAAAATAAATCCCGATTGCTGACGGATGAGCAATGGGAGTATGGCGCATTGGACAACATGAGAGGTTGATGGGGTAGGAGCTGTTATCAGAAGCTGCATTCACCGACCTTGAGCACTTCCATGAGGTACCCTGACTTCTTGTAGTACTTTTAGCAGGTCCTCAGGTCCAGAATTTGGGCATTGTCCTTCCTGGTCACCTGCTCCCATTCCCTTTGGAGGGTGTTCTATGGACCCCTGGCTCCCTGTGGAAACCTGGCTCTCTCCTCTTGTTGACCTACTGGACTCAAGTTTCCCTCATTGCATTGGAAAACCTGGGATCCCTCTCTGTTGCTTCATTTGGGTTGCCTCTCATTGCCGGAGAGTCAGCAGCAGCTTCTTTCGAACGAATGCAGCTCCCCTTTAAGAGTGGCAGGCTACCTTTAGTCAGAGCAGGATATCTGAAACACATGTTAGCCAACACAGGCTGCTGGACCCCCTGACTGTGCTGCCAGCCAGAAGTGTTTGGGCACTGGGCTGCATGCTACAATCATTCCAATGAAGAGGCAGAATTTTCTGGCCCTGTTGACATCAGGCGTCGTGGTGGGCGGGGGAACAATATGGCGAGAGGGCCAAAAGTTGTTTTCACACCATTGTGAAACCAGTTTGCGATCGTCTGTTCCACCTGTCAATGGCAGGCCGCGTTTCCCATAGCTGCACGTCGGGAGCCTATTTTCAATATTTTAGCATTTCATTACAATCTCTGTTCACCGGAATCATCCTCCCTTGTTGGAAAGCTGACGTGTTTCACAACTGCACATAAGCTTGGGGCTTCGAGGTTTGTTTGTCCACCTTGCTTCAGACGGCACTCTCAGTTATCAGTGCCAAGCTTCACAGACAGCACCACATCACCTTCAGGGGGTCTCACGAGCAGGTCTCTACCTACCAGGCCAGCCGTAAGGCTGGGGTGGCTTTTCAATGGCTGCAGGACCGGGACTTGCTTGGGGGAGGGGGAGGAGTGGCCAAGGGCAAGGGAAGAGGCTGCAGGGTGAGGGTTGTACGGGGGAAGGGGGGTATCCCAGGGTGTGTGTGGGGGCACATGTTGATCTGTGCAAGTGGCCTCAAGATGGTGAGGGCTGAGGAGGAAGTCTCCAGAGGAGATGAGGCCAGATGGTGATGTGAAGGTATGTATGTGTGTGAGAATGAGTGGTGATGTCCCTTGAGCTGGCAGTGAATGAGATGCCAGTGAATGTGTGATGGCCTTGTGAGTGTGTGAGTTTAGAGTGATGAGATGGTTTCCTTACCCTGGTGGCGTGGACGAGATCATTCATCCTCTTTCTGCACTGGATGGTGTCATCATCATTTCTGCACTGGACATCTTGTGTGCAGCATTGGCACTGACCACCTCTGCCACTGCCTCCTAGCCGGAGTGATGAGGCTGATGGGCCTCCTGCAGCCAGAGCAGGGGTAGGGGGCATTGTGGCGGGCCTCCACACCGTCCAGAAGGTGTCCCAGGGGTGTGTCGCTAATTGGGCGGCTGCACTCTTCTGACTTTTGAGGGCCATGTCTTTACCAGAGCAGCCCCGGGCTGCCAGCATTGAGAACTGCCAGCATGGGGCTGCAGTTTAAATATGGCACCCGGCTTGAGGAAGCTGCGAGGTAATGGCATGACAGGCAAATTGGAGGTTGCCTGCCAGTGAGACAGCATGTTTCCTGTGGCTGCATAATTAATGAGATGGGAATGGGACAATATAGCGCGAAAACCTGCCATTGCGGCCGGCCGGTAAAATGACTCTTTTCCCTCCCACTACCTCACTTAGTGCAAACCTGGGACCATTCCACCTGAAGTTTTTATGTTGCCGGTCTCAACAGGAATGGGTGCGGGCTAATCATGAATCACAATTCCCCTGGCAAAAAACAGAAACACGCACATTTTCCCCCAAAGTTTCAGGTTGATGACCGCTCATCAGGAAAGGAAAGCCTTAATGATGTAACAAGTGTGGTTTACAGCTTCTGAACTCATCATTGAATTTGACAATTTCAGATCTAACCACCATTCCTATTTTTTCAGACAGTAGGTGCTGCTATTGATTCTGTTGTTGCCATTTACACCTTCTCTAGTCCAATCTTATGTTTCTTTACTTGTCCCACGACCATTCCCTTTTGCCTTGCACCATCATCTCTTTTCATCATTTAATCTTTTCTGCCTTCCAGCCTATCAGAGACCTTCCCTTTGTTCTTTCATCCCCTCCCCCGCCTCTGTACTTGGTTAAAACCTGCTAACATTTCTAACTTTTCCCAATTCTGATGAAAGATCGTCCACCTGAAACATTAACTCTGTTTCTTCCTCCACAGATGCTGTCTTACTTGCTGAGTGTTTCCAGCATTTTCTGTTTTTATTTCATTAACAGTAATCCTGTGCTCCAAACAATGACAGACAGGAGAAACCCTCAGGACCCACCAGCTCGTCCCACATATATGTCTGAATACAGACATTGCACACCCCATATGATCAGCAGGGCGTCGCAAACGAGGTTAAAAATCCACCCAATTAGGGGGGAAAAACCTAGGAAATTTCTATCCAATTCACTTAGGTGGTCAAAACTGGTCCAGTAGGTCATTCTGGTCAGGATTCCTGAAATACAGTATCGAGACCTTCTATGAGGTAATCTTCTCCCACCCTGTCCCTACCCACCCCGCAGCCAGAAGAGATGCTGCAAATCTACATCGGCTGTCTGAGAAGGCCACCTCAAGATCTTCTATTCCCAGAGAAAAGAACTACCTCCTGATAACCAACCTAGATCTACGCTATACGACTTGAGATTGTGACCCCTGATCCAGTCCTACCTAACCTATTTATGTTGAAACAAATTGTCCACATGAACACAATTTAGTTCCATTATAGTCTTTGTGCTCCTCATCTTATAATTCTGTGATGCTCAGAGGTAACACGTTGTGGGAATCACAAGCTAGAGCCTGGACTTTCCCGAGATGAGCACTATTCTCAGCTGAGAGCAATGGTGGAACGTGGTCTCCAAATCCAAGCTCATTCCTTCCAATAAACTTCTTAACTCTTCCATTCTGTAAGAGGCTGTAATAATCTTTACTAATTTAATTGCACTCTAAGTGAAATTTGATATTTGCAAAAGCTATTCAACCAGGTGAGGGGTTGTAGGGTGGATAGGGTGGGTGGACATCAATGGTTCAGGTAAAAGACGAAATGCTTTTTACTTTAGCCAGCTGTCAGGCTGTGTATTTACAGATAGGTGATATCGCTGGTCCATGATGGAAAGTAAGACTTTAAGGCCACAGATTATTTAGTAAGAGGCCCAAAGGTCATAAAACCAGGCGGAGGTCAGTAAACAGCCATACTTCCAAGGTGTGTTTTACTTTAATGTCAAGTTCAAACTTTGATGAGTTATGTTTCGATGAGGACACAAAGAATATGGAGATATGACGTCTGCTCTGAGGGGGTTATAAAATGCAGAGTTAAAAGATTGGCATGGCTGAACATGTTTTAAAAAAATAATTCCAGTGGCTTTAAGTGCTGCCCAGGCAGTTTTGAAGACTGAAGAAACAAACAGATATTGATTCATGATGTCAGTTTGTCTTCCTTTGAAATGTAGAGAAACTAACTCCACAATAAGCTACAACTTGTTCTATGCCTTATGAGATAAACTCTGTCTTTTATTCATCAAGTAAAAGTCAAACAAAGTAAGAAGACAGTAATTTGAGGAACTCTGATTGTTTAGTTATCTTGAAGGCTGGTGTTGTGTGTGCTGGTAATGATCTAGACATCTGCAGCACTAAGGGTGGTGAAAATTCCTGAAGGAAGTTTAAAACAGATGTATAACATCAGGGTGGGTTCTAACATCAGGGTCTGAACAAAGAATTAGATGCTCTTTTGGACAATTAAGGTGGACTTTGATAGGACAGTACAATGTTGTCAACAAAACATCCTGCTCACGTAAAGAAAAATATAAAATTCATTGTAAAAAGTGATTTGGGGCTGTGGGCAAGTGAATTGGTCAAATGCTGAAGAATATGATCAATGGCAGGTGATCATCAGTGTTCTCCTTTTATTTGTGACAAATGGGTACAATGTGTTGTTAACTTGAATTCCTACCAAATCTAGTAAAGACGTTAGTGTTTCATTAGGCCTTTGAGCGCTACCTCATTGTTTCTCATAATTCTGATATCCGAACAGTAGAGTAACCTATAGGTAACATCTTACAATTCTTCCCATTATCTGCAAGCTATTTAGTTACAAAACTATATATCCATCTCTCAACTTATCCCTCAGTTTACCCTGTTTATTAACCTTATGGATTCCCTGTGTTGTGCGCCTTGGTTTCTCAGTTTAGATAAAAGATGAACATTTACCCAGTGTCTCTTAATTACTAATCCTCAAGTTAAACTGTCTGTTGCTACTTGCAGGGCAGTAAAAGATCCAAAAATTCCACATGGTATCCAAGTCAGCAAGAAGCAATGAAGGATCATCTTTCTATATTTTTTCCTTCCCAATGGTTTATTTTACATCTAAGGAGTTCAAGTTGATGCAGTATAAAAACAATAAATAATGTAGTTGGAACATATAAGTGCAACAGCTGGTCAATAGCAGCAAATTACTTCACAGTCAGTGGAACATATAACAAGAAAGAACTTGGATTTATACCATGCCTTTCACAACCTCAGGATATCCCAAAGCGCTTTACAGACAATTAAGTACTTTTTGAACTGTAGCCATGGTGGTAATATAGCAGGCATGGCAGCCAATGTGTGCACAGAAAGATCCCACAAACAGCAATGAGAAAATAGCCAGATAATCTGCTTTTAGTGACATTGATTGAAGAATAAATATTGTTCAGGACACCAGGGAAAACTCTCCTCCTCTTCTTTGAAATAGCGCCATCGAATCTTTTACATCCATCTTAGAGGACAGGCCGAGCCTCAGGTTAATGTCTCATCCAAAATTTAGCAACTTCAATAGTGCAGCACTCCCTGATTCTGTGCTTATGTCTATGCAGATGGATTTGAACCCACAACCTTCTAACACAGAGGTGAGAATGCTACCTACTGAGCCAAGACTAAAACTATTGAAAGTTAGTTCCAGATTAGCATTAAGGTATGTAGCATTGACATATGTGGAAAGTCTACAATTCAAAACTGGGAGGCTGCTATATTATGGAAATAATTTATCATAGAATCATAGAATGGTAGCGTACTGAAGGAAGCCATTCAGCTGATCATGCCCATGCTAGCTGAGTGCAGTTATTTGTTAAAACAGTCCACAAGTTATCCCACAATCTACTGAAGCCATGAAGAATGATCTTTTCCCAATGTAGAGCCAGGCCCATTCATTTAGTAGGCATGGTTCATGATTCATTATCTTAGTTCCCATTCAAGAGCCAAAAATAAATCAACCATTATATGTTCCCATTGAAATATATTGCCCCCTTACTTTCTCATAAAGCTGGTAATTACACACAGCTATTTGTAGAGGGGGCACTCACCCATCATTTACCTGCAATGGCATCTTTCTATTGCTTCCAAAATGGAAGCCTTCTATTGACCCTCCAGCTTCAAGAACCCATCCACCATCCTTAATTGGATGGCAAGCCTGCCTTCTGGCCACTAACTGGCCAATTCAGGGAAAATCACAGAAGAGTGACTGTCCCCCATACAATGTGGGCTTCTGAGCTCTATTTGAGCCAGATGGTGAGTTACTGAAGCTTACAACAAAAATCCTATCTCATGTTTTAAGCTAGCACATCCTGTGTCGACCACAGACACTGGCATAGGAGCCTCTCGAGTTATATCAAGCAGGTTTCTAGGACAGTAAACCACAAAAGCCGACAGAAGTCAGCACCTGAATTCCTAAAACGTATTCCACTAATTATACTAATCCTGAGAATCTATCCTGCTATTTTCAAATCGCCACCCAGTGCTGTTATCCACCATGGCCTACTGAAAATAAATTAATGCAGGCTTTATTTCCAAATTCATCCATACACTTGGAAGGATTGCCAACTCTTGTTGGACGTATTCCTGGAGGCATCAGCACATGAACCTCCTACCTCCAATCGCCCCACCCCCACATACCTGCCATTGGCCACCTGCCCTGACCATCTCACAGTGAACAGTTTTCTTCTGACTATTGGAAAGCAAATAGACCTGTTATTGGATTCGGACTGACAGCTAGTTTTTTTTTACCCCCATCTCCAGTATTGTTACAAGTAGAAAATCTCCAGGGATGCAGGTAGCAACCTTCTGAAGATTAATCTTCAATTCCTGGAGACTCCAAGAGGGTTGGCAATCCAAACACTTGGATGTACTTAAACTATTAAAGGGAAATAATAAATAAAATGCTTCCAGATTACATGATGGAGCAATGATTTGATTGAGCTGTTTAAAATGGTAAAAGGATTCCACAGGACCATTGCAGAAAAACTGCTTCCTCTAATGGGGGAACCAAGAACTGGAGAACATAATCTTAAAATTAGAGCTGGGCTGTTTAGGAAGGAAACCAGGAAGCACATTTTCATGCAAAATGTTCTGGAAATCTGAAGCTTCCTCCCACAAAATGGCTGTGGATGCTGGGGGCCAATGGAGCTTTCAAGACTGGTCAAGCAATGCATTGATTTTAAACTTCTCATTCTTGTGTTCAAACCACTCCACGGTCTGATCCCTCCCTCGCTCTGTAACTTCCTCAAAGCCACAACCCTCCAAGATATCTGTGCCGCTTCAATTTTGGTCTCCTGAGTATCCCTGGTTTTAATCACTAAGCCAACGAGGGCCTTGCCAATTTAGCCACCTTGGCCCTAAACTCTGGAATGCCTTCCCTAAATCTCGCCATCTCTCCACCTCACTTTCCTCCTTTAAGATGCTCCTTAACTTCCATATGTGGTTTGGTGTCAAACTTTATTTGCCAATGCTCTAGTGATGCTTTGTCATGTTTTAAATGCGATATCAAAAAAAGCTATTGTTATTGATGTTGTCAAGGCAACCCAAGATGTACGAAGGTTGGTTAAACCTGGAGCAAAGGTTAACATGCATAGTAAAGATTAAGGTACAGATGGCTCTCTTCAGTATTCAATTGATTTTCATGATTAGTGTCTCTGAAAACATTTTTCAGCCTGCTGAAGATTTAATTAATAATAGCGAGAGCATCAGGAAATGGCTGGATGGTTTACTGATTAGGAGCAGAATTAATTGTTTAGTGAAGCCTGTGAGCAGAGCATTGCATACAAATTGCCAAGACCTGCAAGATGATAAAGGTCTTTCAAGTTAGGGTAAGATAGAAACTACATTTTGGTAGGAACCACATGGACAGATAATATAAAATAAAGGGTGAAATTTTGAAGGGGGTGCAGGAGCAGAAAGACCTGGCTGCATTTGTGCATAGATCATTGAGGGTGGCAGGGCAGGTGGAGAGGGCAGATAATAAAGCATACAGTATTCTGGGCTTTATTAATAGGGGTATAGAGTACAAGAGCATGGAGGTTAAGCTGAACCTATATAAGACACTCATTAGACCTGAACTGGAATATTGTGTACAGTTCTGGGTGCCACATTATAGAAGGATGTGAATACATTGGAGAGTGCAGAAGAGGTTTACAAGAATGGTTCCAGGAATGAGACACTTCAGCTATGAGGATAGATTGGAGACGTTGGGACTGTTCTCCTTGAGGGAAGAAGGCTAAGAGGAGATTTGATAGAGGTGTTCAAAAACATGAGGGCCTGGACAGAATAGATAGGGAGAAGCTGTTCCCGCTCATAAAAGGATCCAGTACGAGGGGGCACAGATTTAAAGTGATTTGTAAAAGAAGCAAATGCGATGTGAGAAAAACCTTTTTCACACAACGAGTGGTTTGGGTCTAGAATGCACTGTCTAGAAGTATGGTGGAGGCAGGTTCAATCGAGGCATTCAAGAGGGCATTGGATGATTATTTGAATAGGAACAATGTGCTATGGTACATGGAAAAAGCAGGGCAATGGCACTAGGTCATAATGCTCATTTGGAGAGCTGGTGCAGACACAAGGGGCCGAATGGCCTCCTTCTGTGCTATTAAATTTCTGTGATTCTGTGATATGGTTGACAATGGCAACATGCAAGCATTACACATGCATCTAATTCCTATTGGCTCATGAGAACAAAGAACACAAGAAACAGGGACTGCAGTAGGCCATTCAGCTCCTCTAGATGTTCCACCATTCAATAAGATCATGACTCAGTGGGCTGTAGTCTCACCTGATTCAGAAGGTTCTGGGTTAAATCTTACTCCAGAGACTTGTGCAAAAATCTAGACTGACATTTCCAAAGCAGTATTGCATTGTCCATTTTTCAGGTGAAACATAAAACTGAGACTCCATCTGCCCTTTCTGGTGAACATAAAAGATCCCAGGGCAATAGGGTCATAAGGAAGAGGAGCAGGAGTATGCCATTGCCCCTCGTCCCAGTCTGCAACACCATTCAATAGGTTCATGGCTGATCTGACTGTGGCCTTAAATCCACTTTCCCATCCATGCCCCTATATCACTTGTCTATCAAAAATCTATATAATTCCGCCTTGAATATATCCAATGACCCAGTCATTATCACAGAATCCTTACAGTGCAGAAGGAGGCCATTTGGCCCATCGAGTCTGCACTGGCTCTCTGAAAGAGCATTCCACCTAGTCCCACCCCCATGCCTTATCCCCATAATGTTGCACATTCTCTCTTTTCAGGTAGCAATCCAATTCCCTTTTGAATACCTCAATCGAACCTGCCTCCACCATAATCCCCAACCCCCCCATTCCCCAGGAAGCTTGCTCCAGACTCCAACCACCCCAGGCTGCAAAAAATCCTTCCCCACATCACATTTATTCCTTTTGCCAAGCATATACATTAATGACTTAACCTTGCATGTACAGGCCTCAATTTCAACATGTGCGGATGACAAAACACTTGGCAGTATTATGAACTGTGAGGAGGATTGTGATAGACTTCAAGAGGACATAGACAGACTGGTGGGATGGGCAGACATGTGAAATAGACAAGTGGCAAATGAATTTAATGCAGAGAAGTGTGAACTGATACATTTTGGTAGGAAGAATGAGGAGCTATTGTAAAAGAAAGGGCCCAGGAAAACTAGATCTGGGGGTATATTTGCTCAAATAATGGAAGGGGACAGGGCAGGTTGAGAAAGTGGTTAAAAAGGCACACTTGGGCTTTGTAAATAGGGGCATAGAGCTCAAAAGCAAGGAAGCTGTGATGAACCCAAAGTGTTTTGTGTTCACCTCTTGGCACTGGGATTTCGACAGGATGTGAAGGCTTCAGAAAGGGTGAGAAAGAAATTTACACAAATGGTTCCAAGGATGAGGGACTTCAGCTTTGTGGACAAAGAAGCTGGGACTGTTTTCCTTAGCGAAGAGAAGATTGAGAGAAATTTGATAGAGGTATTCAAAATCATGAGGAAATGGAGAGAAACAGAAGGGTTGAGAACCAGTGGTCACAGATTTAAGAAGAATGGCAAAAGAACAAGAAGCAACATGAGGAAAAACGTCTTTATGCAGTGAGTGGTTAGGATCTAGACTGCAGTGGAGGCAGACTTAATCATGCATTTAAAAAGAAATTGTACAAGCAGCTTACAGGGGAAGAATTGCAGGTCTACGGGGAAAAGATGTATAAGTGGGACTAGCTAAATTGTTCTTACAGACAGCTGGAATGGGCTTTACAGGAAAAATGATCTCCTACTGTGCTGTAACTATTCTGCGATTTTCCTCCAGTCCTACAACACTCCTCCAACTCTGCTCTGCACTAACTCTATATGCAGCCCTCCACCTTGTATGATGATAGTTTGCACTGTGGTGATTAGCTCTGTGTTGAGCATCGCCTGGTGTGGCTCAGGAGTCCCACTCTGACATGACAGTCTCTGCTGCATTTGCTGCAGAGCAAGGCAGTGGGCTGAGAAGGTGCAGGATTCACTGGCCTCCGTTTTCTCTGGGCCCCTCTTCTTGGCCAAATGAGCTTTCCGTTTCTCCTTGCCTCTTCCAATGTCCCTCCAGTCAGCATCGAGAGGTCACAGCCAACGGCAACCATGTCTGTTGTAAATGTCAATATTCGCCATCTTAAATCTCACTTCCAGATGTCCTTGCAGTGGAGGTATGGACACCCAGGAGGTTGTGACCCAATGGCCAGTTCACCATACAAAAGGTCTTTAGGTATACATCCGTCATCATAAGAACATAAGAAATAGGATCAGGAGTAGGCCATTTGGCCCTTGAAGCCTGCTCCACCATTCAATAAGATCATGGCAGATCTGCCCCAGGCCTCAACTCTTCTTTTGTGCCAGCTCCTCATAGATCCTCAGCTCCCTGATATTTCAAAATTCTATCTACCTCTTCTTTAAATACTTTCAGTGATCTAGCCTCCACAAATCTCTGGGGTAGAGAATTCAGACATTCACTACCCTCTGAGGGAAGAAGTTCCTTCACATCTCAGTTTTAAATGAGTGTCCCCTCATTCTGTAACTATGTTCCCTAGTTCGAGATTCCCCCACTAGTGGAAACATCTTCTCAAAATCTACTCTGTCAAGCCCCCTCAGAATCTTGTATGTTTCAATAAGATCACCCCTCATTCTTCTAAAGTCTAATAAATAAAGGCCTAACCTGTTTAGCGCTTCTTGATAAATCAACCCCTTCATTCCAGGAATCAGCCTAGTGAATCTCTTTTGAACTGCTTCCAATGCCAGTATATCCCTTTCTTAAATATGGGGACCAAAACTGTACACAGTACTCCAGGTCCGGCTTCACCAACATCCTGTATAGTTGTAACAAGGCTTCCCTATTTTTAAACTCCAACCTCCGAGCAACACAGGCCAAAATTTCATTTGCCTTCTTAATTACTTGTTGCACCTGCATGCTAACTTTTTGTGTTTCATGCACAAGAACACCAGATCCTTCTGTGCTGCACTTTTTTGGAGCCTCTCTCCATTTAAATAGTAGTTTGCCTTTTGATTCTTTCTACCAAAGTGCACGACCTCACACTTTCCTACATTAAGCTCCATCTGCCAAGTTTTTGCCCACTCACTCAACCTGTCTATATCCCCTTGCAGATTCCTTATGTCCTCATCACAACATGCCCTCTCACATATTTTTGTATCATCAGCAAATTGGATACATTACTCTGCCCCCTCCTCCAAGTCATTGATATAGATAATAAATAATTGAGTCCCTAGGAGGTCATCCATCTGACCAAGCCAGCACAGGCACAATTGGTTTAGTAATGAGTGAATGCTGATGGAGTTAGCACACTCCAGGACCTCGGAGTTGGTGACCTTATCTGGCCGAGGATATGTCTGAGACAGCGAAGGTGGAAACTGTTCAGCCTTTTCTCCTGCCAAGTATGTGTTGTCCAGGTCTCACCACTGTAGAGGAGTGCACTGAGGATGCCAGCTTGGTAGAGTCGCAGTTTGGTGTTCTCAAACAGGTTGCTGTTGTCCCACACTCTCTTACTCAACTTGGACTTAGTAGCTGCAGCATTTATGATGTGTGTGTTGAGTTTTCAGCATCAAGTGACAGATTGCTGGTAATTGTGGAGCTGAGATATGTGAAGCTATCAACAATCTCTAGGGTCACATTGTCAATGCTGATAAATGGCGGTATGGCAATATCCTGGTATCCTGGGCCATGACATTTGTCTTCCTGATGCTGATGTCAATCCGAACTCTTTTGCAGGCGTGAGAGAGCCTGTCCATTTGTCACTGAAGGTGTTCTTAGGTATGGAATGCTCATCCAGTATCATCAGCACAGAGCAGCTCTCTGATGAGGACTTGACACGCCTTTGTCATGGATCTCAAACAGGCAAAGCTGAACAACTTTCTGTCAATTCTCATACATAAATAGGCACCCTCTGAAGATGAACTGAAGGCGTGTGACGGCAGCAAAGAGAAGAATATACCAAAGAGTGTTGGTGCCAGAACACAACCCTGTTTGACTCCACTGCAGAGTTCAAAGGATTCCGATGTTGCACCGTCTTACCCATTGGAAAGAGAAGGTCACCTTGAGCAGCCTCAGTGGGCAGCCAATTTTCTCCAGGAGCTTAAATAGACCACCTCTGCTCACACAGTCCAATACCTTTGTGAGATGATTGAAGGCAATATATCGTGGTCTCCTTTGTTTACGGCATTTCTCTTACAGCTGCTGCATTGAGAAGATCACGTCAGTTGTAGATCTTCAGGTTCTGACACCACACTGGGATTTAGATCTGATGTATTCAGCCAGGATCTGAAGCCTGACAAGGGCAACAAGGGCAAATACTTTTCCCAAGATGCTTAGCAGGGAGAGGCCTCAATAATTTGCTTTTATTCTTGCACAGGATTCGCTCTTGTTGGAGATGGTCATTGCTAGGCATTTTATGTCATGAATGTTACTTTCATTGGCTCAAGTCATGTTGTCTAGGTCTCGCTCCACATAGACAGCACTTTGCTGATGATCGAGGGTAGACTGATGGGGTGGTAATTAACCAGGTTGGATTTGTCCTGCTTCTTGTGTACAGGTTATACCTGGGCAATTTTCCACATTGTTGGGTAGATGCCAGTGTTCTAGCTGCCAATCGTTGTAGTCTCCCTTGTTCTTGTATAGGGTCACAATCTTTGCTTCATTTAAATCCTGAGGTACTGCCTCCTTCCTCCAGCAGAGACAGCAGTTGTTCAGATGCTGCAGGAGTGTCGCTTTCCTGTGCTTGATGACTTCAGGCAGTATAGCTTCATCAACTGGAGCCTTGTCCATGGCAAGTGAATCAATAGTTTTGCCATGCTCCTCCACTGTGGGTTCAATATCCAGCTCTGCCATGGCAGGCAGGCCTTCTAAGGTGCCTAGAGCTTCCTCAGTGACCCTGTTCTCTCTGGAGTACAACTCAAGGTAGTGTTCCACCCATCCTTCCAACTGTTTATTGCAGTCTGGAATGAACTCCGCAACTTTGTTTTCACTGGAGCTGTTTTCTTTGCTGATGAGCATGTTGTCATTTTGATCCCTTCATACATGCCCCTGGCATTCTCTGTGTCAGAGGACATCTGGATATTTTGTCAAAGTTGTAGCCAGTAGTCATTGGCGCACCGCCTAGCAGCCTGTTGGACTTTACTTCCAGTGGCTTTTAATACATTCAGAGTCTTCTCACTCGGGTCACTCTTGACCTATTCTGTGTCCCATTGCGTAACCCCATTTCCTTCATGCCAGTGGTGGGGGCCATGTCTTCAGCTGCCAAGGGCCCAAGCTCAAGGATTTTCTTCCTACATCTCCCTGCCCCTCTCTCCTCATTTAAGAAGCTCCTTAAAATCTACCTCTTTGATCTTTTTGTCATCTGCCCTTCCTAATTTCCCTTATGTAGTTTGGAGCCATTTCTGGTCTGACAGCTGCTCCAGTGAAGAATCTTGGGATGCTTTACTACATTAAAGGTGCTATATAAATGCAATTTGTAGCTAGTATTACAGAACTACTTCAGGACACAACTGCAATGTAAATGCAATGTTAATTTGAAGTAGACAGTGATGTATTTTATGAAGAATATTATAACTAGAATTATTCCTGAATTTCTTCTTTGGATTCATTAGGAACTATCTTATATTTATGACCCTTACTGTCTTGTTTCTTTTTTAAATGATGCACACAGGCCGTTGACATTGTAGCTGAGCTAACTATATTGATAACACATTTTCCTAACATCAACACATATCTGCAGTATCTGAACTCTGTCAAGACAGGCTCTGACATGTGCCACCTGACCTTCAACCCCCAGGTCAGGTGACCCCGTATATAGTACAAAATACCGTATAGTATCTAATACTGCAGTCCACAACCACAATCAGCTATTATCATGACTTTTCCTGTTTTATTAAAAAAATCGTTTACGCAACTCTACAAAAACTCTTATCTATTCTTTCTCACCCTGTTTTAATCAGTCTGTTTTGTCTTTTACTCATCTCTGTATCTCTGTATTTTCGACACAATTCTTCCACTGGATGTTCTGAATGGGGACAGAGGTGATTTTGAAGGACAAGGGGCCTTCTCCAACTCTGTGTCACTATCACTCCTTGGATAGTTTTCAGGACTCTCAGGCTTTGTCTGGTCACCTGTTGTTTCACTGGTGAATTCTGGTTTTTGACCTTCAGCTACACTTTCTGGTTCAGGGCAGGGTTGTATTCCACTTGTTTTCCATAAGAATTTCCAGTTTCTCCTGTACTGTTGTCCACTTGGAGTCTGCACTATGTAAGACCTCGGTTCTCCTGTGATTCCTGTGACAATAGCAAGATTCCAGATCCCTTCATGCTGAATCTTCACTGTCTCTTCCATGTTCAGGTCAGGCAGAGGTCAGGTGCCTCGATCAAAGCACTGTTTCTGCTTCTGCTGTCTCAGTTTGGGCAGGTCCTGCATGATGTAGCCCACTGGCTATCGAAATAACAGTCGGGGTGCAGTTGGAAGCATAGTTCTTAGTCTTCTCCCCATCAGGAGCTGTGCTGGAGGTGATCCAATGCCCTCTAATTGAGTATTCCTGAAATCCAAACAGATCCAGATAGGGGTCTCTTCCGTCCACCTTTGCCTTCTTTAACATGTGTTTTAAGGTCTGCATGGTACGTTCCACCATTCCGCTGGATTGTGAATATTTGGGATTTGACATAATGTGTAAAAACTCCCAGTCCTGCGCAAATTTGCAAATTCAGTGCCTGAGAGTTGTGGACTGTTATCCGAGTTGGGCACTTCAGGTATGCCATGGTGAGCAAAAATTGATTTAAAATCATTTATTACAGTGATACGCTTACTATCTTTTCTCAGCTGCACAGACTCAAAAAGCTTTGAGTAAAAATCAGCTGCTGGTAGGTACTCACTGTTGTCAAATGTGAACAAGTCCAATCCAATTTTCTGCCAGGGCCTCTCTGGAACTTTGTGGCTGAAGTAGTTCTTGCTGTTGCGATTTACTGTACTTTTGGCACACTGCACACGCATTCACCATTTCCCCTGTTGGGGAAATGCATTACATCTCGAGCTCTTCTCCTGCATGTTTCTATGTCGAGGTGACTTTCACGTATGCGCTGCAGAATTTCTTTCTTCAGTGTTGTGGAAATTATGATCTTTACTCAGTTGAAAAGTATTCCTTCAGCTGCATGAAGTTCCTCATGTAAGTTCCAGTACTCTTGTACTTCAGAAGGGGCTCTGCTCTGGTGTGTGGTCCAGCCAGTTTGCACAATCTGCTGCTGTTTTCTCAGGGTGGCATCGTTGTTGGTCGCTTTCCTGATCTCATCTAGTTTGGTTACAGCCATAGGTAAGCTCTTTGTCAGCATATGAACCTGTGCTTCTGTTTCTTTATCCTCTTCCTCTGTGATGGGTAGATGTACATATGGCAGAGTGTCTGCGATGTACATTTCCTTGCCCAGTTTGTATTTAATTCTGACCTGGTACTTCTGCAGACGCATTAGTAATTTTTGGATTCTTGGTGGTGCGCAGTTCAGGGGATTTTTATGTATAGCTTCCAAAGGCTTATGATCAGACTCTACCTCCAGGTCTTTGCCATAGACAAATTGGTGGAAGCATTCTAGGCCAAACACAATTGCAGCATTTCTTTCCCTATTTGGGCATACCGCTGACGTGATTCAGTTATTGCCTTTGAAGTGTATGCCACTGATGTCTCTTCTTGCAAGAGAGCAGCTCCCAGGCCAATCTTTGAAGCGTCCACTAAAATCTTAATTGGTTTACTGACGTCGTAACACTTTAACACTGGTGCCTGGGTCAATGTTCTCTTCAGGCTGGTCAAAGCTTCCTGGTGACTTTGTTCCCAGTGCCATTCCACAACATTTTGTAGGAGTTCTCTGAGGAGTGCTGTCAGGTCTGACTTGTTTGGAATGAATTTCCCAAGATAGGTCGTCACCATTCCCAAAAACCTCTCCAAGTCTTTCTTATATTCTGAGGGTGGCATGTTCACGGCTGCTTTGATTTTACTCGGGCCTAGCTTCAGTCCCTCACTTGTTAGCACATGTCACAAGCACTTGATTTCATGAAGACCTACTTTGCACTTTTCCTCCCTCAACTTGGGGTTCCTTTCTCCAGCTCTGTCCAGCACCTGCCTCAGTCTGTGGTTGTGTTCTTCTTGTGAGGCTCTCCAGACCAGCACTTTGTTGATATAGGTTTCCACACCCTCTAACCCTTCAAACAGCTGTTTCACTGTTCTTTGGAACACCTCCGGAGCTTAATTAATACCAAAAGGTAAAGGTAAAAACCTGTATCGGCGGTATGGTGCGTTGAAGGTACAGAGATAGGAGCTGCGTTTATCCAGCTTGACCTGCCAGAAGCCTGAACTCACCTCCAAGGCTGAAAAGTATTTAGCATCAGCGTGAGATTAACTTCTCTCATAAGCCATTTCTTCTACTGTGGGCAGCTGGTAATGCTCTCTTTGTAATGCTTGGTTTAGGTCTCTGCGATCCAGACAGACTTGCAGATTCCCATCTGATTTTTCTTCAATTAAAATTGGATTGACCCACTTTGTCGGTTCTTCAATTTTCTTGATGATGTGAAGTTTCTCCATTCTGTCCAACATTGCTTTCAGTCGATCTCTCAGCATTACTGCTATTTTCCTGAGAGGGTGTATTTTGGGGGTGTCACAGTTTCGCCACTCTTGATGCTGTGTTCTCCTTTTAGGCAGCCAATCCCCTGGAACACATTTTCATAATTGCTCAGGATGTCATCAGTGGTGACAATCATTATTCTCTTGATTAGCTTCAGATTTTCACAAGCTTTAATTCCAAGAATGGGTTTTGCATTAGTTTTCACCACTATGGATGGAAGTGCTTGAGACTGTTTTTTGTAGTTCACTTGTGTGCACTTGCCTTCAACAGCATTTTTTTCACCTGTAGAAGTAGACAGCTTCACTTTTGTTTTAGTTAGCTGTTTTTCTTTGCTTATCTTATGATACAGGCTTATGGGAATGACATTTGCTTGTGCACCTGTGTCTAGCTTAAAATTCACCATCATGTTGGCAATTTTTAAATCAAACTTCCATTATTCTTCTTTGGAATTTGTTGTTACTGCACCAACGAAAAGTTCAGTTTCAATGTCTGTGTCATCATCTGCAATTGTGTTCACTTTTCAAGTTACACGCCTTAGTGCAGTGATTTAGTTTATCACAGTTCTTACACTGCTTTCCGTAGGCTGGACAACTACGTGGTAAATGCTATGTTCCGCATCGGCAGGCATTTAAATGCTTTAATAGCAGTTTAGCTCTTTTTGCCTTCAGGCTGTCTATTTGTTCTTTCTGGGGCTGTTTCTGTTTAACTGCATCTAACTGCTTCACCATGTGTGGCTTATCATCTTCTGTCATCTGCTTAATCTGGCATTTCGTTGTCTCTGCTGCTCTGCAGATACTTATTGCTTTCTCCAGCATGGGATCAACTTCTATCAAAAGCCATAATCTCAGAGTGTCATCTGTGATTCCGCAAATTGTTCTATCTCGGATGAATAATTCTTCAAGCTCTCCAAATTCACACGATTTAGCTTGTTTTCTCAGCTCGCCTACGTACTGACTAATGTTGTCACTGCCTTCCGTTTACGTAAAAAAATCATTATCTTTCATACGTGAAGTTTCTCTTAGGGCTGCAGTACACATAGAATTTTCCTATTATTTCTTTTAAATCATTTTGTTTCTCATAACTTTAAAAAGTGAATGCATTATAGACTTATTCTGCTACATGAAGGAAGATGGAAGACTGTACCTGAGGGTCTTTTTTATCACTGCTGTGAGGTACAACTCGAACCGCTGCCGGAGCCTCCTCCAGTTTGTGGCGAGGTGGCCCTCCAAACTGAGCTTTGTCGGTGGTTTCAGAGCCTCCATTGTTGTGTTTAGTTTACTTCTGATACCATGTCTTGTTTCTTATTTCTTTTTTTAATGATGCACACAGGCCGTTGACATTGTAGCTGAGCTAACTTTATTGATAACACATTTTCCTAACGTGAACACATATCTGCAGTATCTGAACTCTATCAAGACAGGCTCCAACATGTGCTATTTGACCTTCAACCCTCAGGTCAGGTGTACCATATATTGTCTAATACTGCAGTCCACAACCACAATCAGCTATTATCATGACACTTACCAGCTATCTGTTCTGCAAACTATTGTACTGATGTTGATTGTACTGTTGATAGAGGACTGAACTGCTAGAAGGTTTTCCTTTGTGGTTTGTTCCACCAAATTAGAACCTGCAATGCTGCTAAGCTGCTGTTTATATCACTAGAACTTTAGCAAGTGTTGCATCCAGAACTAATGTAGATACCTGCTAATTAGACTGGCTGTGAAGCCAATAATGTTAATTGATATGTTTCAATGAATAAAGGAGAAGGGAAGCATTAAACAGTGTATGTGTATGTTATCCAATTTCACACCTGTTCTTCAGTAAGAAGTGTCCCCACGTCTCCGAAAAAACAATCTGCTGCTTCAATTCTATAAAAGTACAGGTTCCCTTTCTGCATGGTGTACCGTACCTGTTACCTTGTCTATTTTTATCAGCCCTAGAGTCTTATCTCACATAAACAGTCTGTTGGCAATAGAGCCTTTTGCATGTTGCCCATTTGCAACACAGCTCAAGCATAAGAAACTCTCGGAAGGTGCTGTATATGGCACTGCAGCAGAACAGATAAAGACTGAAATGGGGTTTGATTCAATCATTATGGACAAGCTGATATTTAGCCATATGTTGAAATAGTTGAGGGAGCACATATGTTCCCCAGTATGTACATTTTAAACTTGAGAATCCCTGAAACTGAAGATGGTTGATGAGAAGAAATCAAGAAGGGAGCCAGGAAAGCCTTAAAGAAACCGTCAGCAAAGGGCAGCAAGAAGCAGTGAAGGTTGAGGAAGGGGAGTTACCCCATCTACACCTACAAAATGATGAAGCAGGTTCACCCCGACACCAGCATCTCCTCCAAGGCTATGAGCATCATGAATTCGTTCGTGAATGATATTTTCGAGTGCATAGCAGGTGAGGCTTCTTGCCTGGCCTATTACGACCAGAACAGCACCATCAGCTCCCAGGGGATCCAGACCGCTGTGCGCTTGCTGTTGCCCGGGGAACTGGCCAAGCATGCTGGGTTGGAAGGGACAAAGGCAGTGACCAAGTATACAAGCCGCAAGTAAAACTCTACAATGGACTGAAAAACATTCTTATACTGTAAATTCTACAATCACAAATATTAGAATCATAAAACCCCATGACACAGGGGGCCATTCAGCCTTTGAAAGAACTATCCACTTGATCCCAATACCCCTGCTCTCTCCAGAGCCCTGCAAATTTCTTCCCCCTTCAAAATTTTATCAAATTCCTTTTTAAAAGTTATTATTGAATCTACTGCCACCAGCCTTTCAGACAGCACATTCCAGATCACAGCAACTTGCTGTATTTAAAAAAAATACTCCTCATTTCCATCCTGGTTCTTAAGTCAATTATCTTAAGTCTGTGTCCTCTGGTTACTGCCCCTCCTGCCAATGGAAACACCTTCTCGCTACCTGCGCTGTCAAAATCCCTCATTATTTTGAAAACCTTCATTAAATTTCCCCATAACCTTCTCTGCAATCAGAAGGCCAATCACAGTTTCTCCAATCTCACCACATAACTAAAGTCTTTCATCCCTGGTATCATTTTAGTAGATCTCCTCTCCACCCTCTCCAAGGAGTCGACATCCTTTCCAAAGGGTGCTACCCAAAGTTTGAACACAATACTTTAGCTGAATCCTAGTGAGCAAGTTATAAGTCTTGCCATACCTTCCATGCTTTTATTTATGAAGCCAAGGTCTCCTTATGTTTTTATAAAACATTTTTTTTCTCTTTAGTCTTTCATGGGATGTGGGCGTTGCTGGCAAGGTCAGCATTTGTTGCCCTAATTGCCCTTGAACTGAGTAGCTTGCTAGGCCATTTCAGAGGGCAGGTAGGAGTCAACCACATTCCTGTGGGTCTGGAGTCACATGTAGACCAGGCCAGGTAAGGATGGCAGATTTCCTTCCCTGAAGGGCCTTAGTGAACCAGATGGGTTTTTATGACAATTGTTTCATGGTCACCATTACTGGACAAGATTTAGATTCCAGACTTATTAATTGAATTTAAACTCCATCAGCAGCCTTGGTGGGATTTGAACCCATACCGCCAGGGCATTAACCTGGGCCTCTCAATTACTAGCTCCCATTATCGCTATGCCACCCCATAAAGTCAAGCATAGCTGCCAACTTGTTCTGACACCTTCACAGATTTGTCAATATTAAAGTCCACCCGCCCAGAATTCTGTTCCTAAAACCCTTTTCAAATGTTACTATTTACTGTAGTTTGTACTACCAATTGGTTTACATAGAAATACGTAGAATTTACAGCACAATAACAGGCCATTCAGCCCATATGATCTAAGCTGGTGTTTAAGTTCCATAAGCCTCCTCACATCTCTGTTCATCTAGCGCTATCACCATATCCGAGGGACATAGAAAGAGCGGAACAGGAGTGGACCACTTATCCCCTCACACCTGCTCTGCCATTCAGTGAGATCATGGCTGATCTGTGACCTAACTCCATAAATCTGCCTCTACCCAATATTCCTTAATACCTAGCAAAAATCTACCAATCTCAGATTTAAAATTAACAATTGATCTCGCATTCATTGCCAGTTTCAGAAGAGTGTTCCATACTTCAACCACTTTTTACTTGAAGAAGTCTTTCCTAGGCTGGAATTTAATGGCTGCAGCAGTGGGACTGTCCACTAGCTAGAGAGCTGGTGGGAGCCCTGCCGTGGCCATTTTGGGTCTCCCCGTAACCCAATTTAATGCCAATCAGCCACTTAATTAGTTGACGACAGAGTACTCGTTGTGTCCAGGGCTCCTGTCCCGCCTCCGCAAGCTGCTGCCCAATCAGAGGCCAGCAGCTCTCCAGTACGAACAGTGCCACCAGGAGTGGTGGCCAATGCCGATATTGCAGGAAGCCCCAGCTGCAGATTGTTGTGAGGGCCCTGGAGGGAAATTAGGTGAGGCAAACTCATTGGAGACAGTCAGGGAGACTCTTGCGAGGCGGTGGCAGGGTGGGGGTTGCGGGTGGGGGTGGGGATGGAGTGTTGTTTTAAGGGCAGGCAGGGTCTTTGCACATGGGTGACCCTTGCTGCAGGCTAGATTGTCATTGGACATGAGCTGCCCAAGTAGGAGGCATCTTTCATCCCCCCCCATCACCCCCGCCAGGCTGCAAGCATACCCACCAGGGTTTACCTGCTGGATTGCCCACATGTTGTGGACCCCGCCCACTGCTGGTTGAATATCAGTGGTGATAGGATGGAGCCCTTAAGTTGCCCTTAAGTGGCCATTTAAGGACCTAAATTGGCATCCAGGCCGGAAGACTGCCTTCCACCATTAATTGGGGGGGAATCAGGATAGCAACAGAGTGTCCACCCCACACCTTCTTGCCCAATGTTACCCCCTCCTCCAACCCCCGCAATGTCTAGCTCTATATTTTTAACCATAACCCTAATCCTAAACTTCCCAAACAGAGGAAATATTTTCTCTTAGTTTATTCCTTTAATATCTTGAAAACTTCAATAAAAATACCCCTTAAACTTCTAAATTCCAGGGAATACAACCCTAGCTTGAGTAACCTTTCCCATAATTTAACCCCTGGAGTCCAGGTATCATTCTGGTAATTCCACATTGCTCTATCGCCAAGGCTATATAGCTTTGCGAAGGTGTGATGTCCATAACTGCTCACAGTAATCCAGGTGTGGTCTAAACTGGGCTTCAATCAGAACTTCTACTTCCGCATATTCTCGTCTTCCTGATAGAGAGACTAAGGACCGGATTTTCCCAATGGAGATGGGAATCAGTGGGCAGGGTCGATCCCATGTCGCATTCCTACATCCATCTTTAGCCTGCAGTGAAACTTGAGTTTCATGTGTACGCACCCTATAATCTTAGAGATGGGTCTGCAATCCGATTAGTGCCTGGGAAGGGGGATGTGGGTGGGGGTGGGGGTGATGGAGACGGGACGGCATGGAAGTGGACCATGATCTGGCCTGAATTAGCGGCCATTACTGAGGCTGCTGTCTGTGCAATGTCTTCATCTTCAAAGTGGCCAGGGCAAATGGAGAGCTGGGAACGGGGATAGGGCAAGGAATGTTCGGTTATTAACATTTCATTGCTGCGCAATAGGCTTTTGTCCAAACTTTCACTTTCTAGCATCAGCTTCAGGGAGCTCCTAACGGCTGACTGCCCCCATGAAAATCTCAGCAAGTCAGAAGGTGAGCGCCCTGTTGACCTCAACACCCAAATTAACGAGACAGGTGACATCACTTTCCTGACCGCCCCCAGCTCGACCGCCCCACCCCTGCCCCCAACCACCCACCACCCCATCCTCGGGAAAGTCAGCAGAGTTTGGAACAGAAGCAACAAGCCACCAGCACCGCCTTTTTGCCATCACGACTCTGTTCCATCCCCAGCATTCCATAAGAAGTCTCGACCCTTTTCTGTGCCTGCTCATGACCTTTTAATGATCTGTGCACCTGGATCCCCAAGTCTCTTTGGACCTTCACTATTTCTTGTTTTTCACCATTTAGGAAATCCTCTGTTCTATCCTTTCAAGGTTCATAGTGGATGACTTCACATTTGATGATATTAAATTCCATTTGCCACAGCCTTGTCCATTCATTTAATCCATTAATATTGCTTTGTAATTTTATGCTCTTACACTGCTTACAATACCACCTCCCTTTGTGCCGTTGTAAATTAGGATATGATGCTTTCTATCCCATCACCTAAGTCATTAATAAATGGGATGAACAGTTGAGACCCCAACATTGATCCTTGAGGGACACCACTGGTCATATCCTGCCAATTAGAAAAAAACTGCTCATTATCCCTAATCTCTATCTATTCCTGCTCAGCCAATTTGCTAAACAGGTTAATAATTTACCTTTAATTCCATGAACTTCAACTTTAGCTAATGGTCCTTTGTGAAGGACATTATCAAATGCTTTCTGGAAGTCCATATAAATAAAGTCCACAGGTATTACTTTAGTCACCACCTCAAAAAATTCAATCACGCTTGTCAGGCAGGGCCCCTTTAAAATATCATTCTTTCTCTTTCCCCTTCATGCATTTATCCAGCTTGCCTGAAAGGATGCTGTGCCATTTGCCTCAGCTAATCAATGTGGTTACAGGTTCAACATCCTAACGGACTTCATTTAACCAGTTATGGGTTCCCCTGAATTTCCTACAGAAATTAGAGACACCCATATATGAGCCCTGGTTTTGGACTCCCGAATATCAGAAACATCTTCTCTATCGCCAGGATTTTACATTGGTCGGGTGGGCTCGGCAGGAGCAGGCAGGATCAGTTGGGAGCTCACCACCGCCCGCGTTCGGCTCCACACCGCCATTTTACGCGGACGGGCTAATTAAGGCCCACCCAGCCTAATACGTGACTCAGGCATCAGAGAGAAGGGGCGGCAGGGGCGGGAGCTCAATGCCTGCCGGGCCCAATGGCGACCTGGTGGCCGATTCAAAAGCGGCCGTGGCAGCCATGCGAAGGCTGCCATTGACTCGGAGGACCCTCGTTATGGAGCACCTCAGTGCTGAGCATGGCAGGCAGGAGGGCAGTCGGCCCCATCGTTTCTGACGAGTGTCTCGCTGCCCTCCTGGATATCCCTGCACGCCGGGATATACTTGTCCCCAGGGACGGGAGGAGGAGGCCCACCCCCACCTCACCAAATATGCCTGGGAGGAGGTGGCATCCAGAGTCAGCTGTTATGATGTGGTGAGGTGCACATGGGTGCAGTGCCGTAAGTGCTTCAATGACCTCCTGCGATCGGGAAGGGTGAGTACCGTGTTGGCATGGGTCACTTAGCACAGCAGTTAGGAGCGCCCACACCAACCCCACCCCACACCGGACCTCAGATTTCTTAGAGTGCGAGTGAGTGGCAAATGTCAATGAGGCAGCGTCTGGCCAAGGAGGTGAGCCCTGACTGCTTGGACTGAGAGTCTTGCGGCTCTAGGGTCACAAATCGGCTGAGCCCTGTGAGGTGTTCCTCAACCTGGTCAGGCTGCAATGGTAATGCAGGTACAGGGTGGATGAATCAATGCTCCTCTCTCCTTTCAAGAGAAGACATCCCACAATAACGCTGAAAGGTTGTGGACTGGCGGAGGACTGGCCCACCTTCTAATCTTGTCCAGGTACAAGCAGGAGGCCCTGGAGCTGGAGAGGCGCCATGCGCCTATGTCAACTGGCTGCGGTGAGGTTGGGGTGCCACAGGGAGGTAAGAGTGCAGTGCACTGAGGTCAGAATGTCTGTCATAGCAATAATTCCAGTGTTGCCCCTATATTGATGTGAGTCTCGAACATGGAATCCCCATTGATAATGGAAAGACGAGGGCACTCTGATCCACGTGCCAGGCATGCACAGTAACAGTGTCATGACTTCAACAAATGACATGTCTTCGTTCTTCCTTTCAGGCTCATCAGCAGCCCATCGGCGTCAATCGCTGAAGGCCACCACTCACCCCAGAGGAGACAGATGAGAGAAACACACCAGGGTCACACGCTCTCAGCCAGGCAGGCACCAGTGCAGCTACCAGCACCTCGGTGGGCATTAGATCGTCGAATAGTATCTCGGTGCACAGCGGCGAGGGCACTTCACACTCGCTTGAGGTGCAGGCGGAGGCAGAGAGTGCCCAGGGCACCGGCAGTTGGAGGACTGCTGGGGTCCAGGGACATGCTCGGTCAGAGGTTGATGATGGGCCTCTGGAGTTGTCCCTGAAGCAGCAGATGCTGGAAGACCAGCACGGTGTGCGGGAGGATCTGGCAGAGATACATGAGGGAATGTGTGCCATGGTCTCCGCTGTGGAGGAGTCCATGTGGAGCATGAGCAATGCATTGGCCCTCATGGCTGAGCCCACTGCCTCCTGCATGGAGAGAGTGGCGACTCTCATGGAGAGGCTGCTCCAGAAGCTCAATCAGGGATTCCTGGGGATGTGCTTGGACCTGCAAACCCTCACACCAGCAATGACCTCAGGTGGTCACTGTCAGTCTGGGAGATGGATTGGGCACCCAGTATCCCAGCTAGGTGCCCGTCCATCAGTGGTGAACAGGGAGGCCCAAAGCAACCAATAACGTTGGTGCACGAGCTGCTTGTCGTCTCTGCGGGCTCCTCCTAGGATGCTCTGGGTGACGGCAGCAGCTCCCCCGCCTCTGCCAGTGAACGTGGCATCTGATGGCAATTGGGGAGATGAGAGCCCTGCCACTGGCCACTCCCTCCCAGGTGGGGCCAGCACAGGCTCCGTGAGCCAGAGGACGACCGCCAAGGTTATCAAGACCAACAAGACAGCAGAGTAAGCAGGCTGTCTCCAATGACAGTGCCAGCGAGGGGGGAGCACCTAGACGTAGCACCCAAAAACGCAAACTTAAAACACCTTAGGCACAACACGGGCTTATCACTGGTGATGTTTTTTACCTCCACTTTTAAGTTAGTCAGTAGTAGGTGTGATGGAGAACACCTTTCCATTTAATTTGTTTTGTGTGCCAGGCACCACATCATTAAATGTGTTTGTATTCAACAAGCCTCAGGGTACTTCATTAGTGCTGCAGGTGATGGGTAACCCATGATGTTATGAGTGTTTGTCATTGAACTTTATTGAAATGGCACATAGTGCATGTTATTCACCAAGCAAAAATGTTCCTGTCAGGTATTGAGTGTGGAGCCTGCAGCCCTGACAAGTGGTGGTGGTTCTTATTTGGTAGACTAGCTGAAGGAGCATTAGAGCAAAGCCTCCCTGGAGGTTACCCAGGTCAGCGTCTATCCCCTCAGCGTTCTCCTGAGCGTGCTCGTGCTCAGACTGGACTCATCATCTGCTGCCAGAGCAGCTGCATCAAGATCATCTTCCTCCACTGCATCCCCCATTTCCAGCGTCAGATTGTGGAAAGTGCAGCATGCAACCACTATCAGTGATACATGATCTGGGGGGTATTGGAATGCACCCCCTGAATGGTCCAGGCATCAGAAGTGCATCTTGAGAAGACTGATGGTTCTCTCTACCACAGCCCTTGTGGAGGCATGGCTCCTATTGTACCTCTGCTCAGCTTCTGTTCTTGGAAGGCGGAGCGTCATGAGCCACCTTTAGAGGGGATTGCCCTTGTCACCCAGCAGCCATCCATCCAGCCGAGCCGACGCACTGAAGAGCCCCGGCACTTGGGAGTGTCTGAGGTTGTAGGCGTGGGAGCTGCCTGGGTACCTTGCACACATTTGCAGAATCTGCATCCTATGTTCACATACTACCCTCACGTTCATGGAGTGGAATCCCTTCCTGTTGATGAAGGCACCCAGCTGACCTGCTGGCGCCTTGATGGCCACATGTGTGCAGTCGATTGCACCTGGATGCGGGGGAAGCCAGCAATCACTGCAAAGCCTCTGGCTCACTCTGCCTGGCTGGCCTCATTCGTACAGTAGCGAATGAAAGTCAATGCATGCCTGAACAGAGCATCTGAAACCAGCTTAACACAACTGTGGACAGCTGATTGGGGCACTCCACAAAGATCACCCACTAACCTCTGGAAAGAGCATGAAGCATAGAAGTTGAGGGCCACTGTGACCTTCAGAACCACTGGCATGGGGTGTTCACCCACACAGTCAGAGCTGATCTCAGGCCTGATCATCTGACAAATGGAGGTCACAGTCTCCCTTGAGAGGCAGAGCCTCCTTCAGCATTGCACCTCAGACATATAGAGGTAGCTGCATCGCCGTCGGTAAACCCTGGCAGCAGGATAGTGGCGTCTTCTGCTGCCCCTTCCACCTTGGATTACCTGTTGGCCCTGTGCCCCTTGTGCCTGCTCCTGTCCTCCCACAGGTCACTCCCATGGAGGCTGAATAGGGACACCTAGCCTCCTCTCCCTTTTGGCCCTCACTTCCTTCTCAGAGGAGGTGCCTCCAGTGGAGATCACAATCCCCATTCACAGGGTAAGGGAAGGCTGTCTGATACCTGGAAGGCCCCAAGTGTTATGACTCCTCTGGAATCCTGAACTGAAGCCTGTTATTTCAGTTAAAGCAGCTCTGAAGTGAAATGAAGTTGTCCTGGTCACACAAACAAGCAGCAGTAAGTTATAATCTAAAATACTGATAACTCGCATTAGCGAGCCCACTCACCACCCCTTATCCCGACCGTGGGTGAGGCTTTTGAAAATGTGGCCGACCTGCCTGGCTGTTGTACCCATACAATGCACTGAAAATCGCACGGGCTGCGTAAAATCAAAGACAACTGGTGCCTCAAAGGCCTTAACTGGCCCGTTAATTAATGGCGAGCGCGCCTCCGAACTCATCGCACGCTCGCCTACTGAAATACCGCGACGGTGTGCGGTGATGTCAGGATATACGCCCGATGTCACCGGGCGTCATTTTACGTTCGATGTGTTGGGCCTGCCCCCACACGCCGAATGTAAAATCCTGCCCTATGTCTACCCTATCAAGCTACTTCATAACCTTAAACACCTCCATCAGATTACCCTGAAGAAAAGAGCCCAGCCTGTTTAACCTTTTCTGATTTTTGCAACTTAATCTCCCATGCATCCCTTTATTTAAACAATACCAATTGTATCTTTAATTTATTGTAAAAATAAAATTACAATTGAAGATAATACACCTAAACAAGAGCTGCAACCTTGGTCACTTAGTGCTTTGACAACTGATGTAACACTCACAAATAATTGTTCAACTTGAATAGTGATGCTTCATGTGGGATATTTTAGAGTAATAAATGCACTGTTGTGTTTTATTTTCTGTGCCAGTTCATTGGCTTTGTTCTGCTGTGCTTATGCCCAAATGTACAAAATTTATTAAGAGATGAAATGGTTGCAGCGGTTTTTATTAATCAGTTTAGCAAAGGATGAGCAGCACGTAGCAGGGAATTGACAGAATGAAGAATGGTTTAGCAATAGGGAATTTACTTTTATTTCATTCATACAGCACTGAAGGATTCTGGAATCTTAATAACCGTCCTGAGCTGTCATGTCCATAACAAACCCACTGTGGGATTACTCAGAGGCAGTAATTTGCTTTAGTTATTACAATTACACAACAATTATCAGTGACCTGACACTTATCTAAACACAGTGACACAGAATTTGCAGGAGTGCAGAACCTCAGGGCGTTATTAGTTAGAGTTGTTCCTGCACCCTTCAGCTCAAAAGCCTATTATCTTGTTAGTTGTTGGGTATGTGAGCTGGTAACAGCATGAGGAGGGCAGTGGAGCATCTAGGAACTTGGTGAACCATTAAACCAATCGCCGTATCACCTTAACCAATGAGATTTAAGGATTGAGAAAGAAATGGAGGAATTCCAAAAAGAAATTCAGGTGGATCAGAGTCAAATGAGATTCAGAAAGAGAAACAGAGAGGGAGAGAAAGAAAGATTAGATTAAGAGAAAGTGAAAGGAGACAGACAGGAAATTTAAGAAAAGAAAAATTTAAACTTGATCTGTTAAAAATCTCCAACAATTCACAACCTGAAGGAATGGCACTCCCCATTTTTATTTGTTCATTTTCTGGGCATGAGAAGTTGACTAACAGTCATCGAGAATCCTTGTGCCATTAAAAGGGGGCTTACACTATTGATGACTGCACTTAACCTTCTGCGACAAGTTTAATGAGCAATTAAGGTACAAATGCAGCAACTTCAAGAAACCCAACTCAGGCTGAACTGCTGTTTTCACGAGATTAACACTGGAGCAGTGTAAGTTGCAGCAATTCACAATTTACAGGGTATCTCTCCCTCAGCACAGCCGCTGGATAATTTATTAATAACGACGGACTTCATTCACATGCCATTATTCATTCAGCAAATTCTGGGCCAATTACTTCCTTATCCTTCATACTGCACTTTAGGTATTGGCCATGGCTCAGTGGGTAGTATTCTCTCATTTAAGTCAGAAAGCTATAGGTTCAAGTCCCACTCCAACAACTTGAACACATAATCCAAGCCAACACACCCAGTGCAACACTGTGAGAATACATCATTGTTAGAGGTTAAATCTTTTGGATAAGATGCTAAACTCAAGTCCTGTCTGCTTTCTTGGATAGATGTAAAAGATCCAGTAGTGCTATTTTGAAGAAGAACAGGAGAGTTATCTCTCATGTCCTGATCAATATTTATCCCTCAACCAACATCATTAAAACAGATTATCTGATCATTGCTGTTTGTGGGATCTTGCTATGTGCAAATTGGCTGCTGCATTCCCTACATTACAACAGTGACTACACTTCAAAAAGTACTTAATTGGCTGTAAAATGCTTTGAGACATCCTGAGTGAAAGGTGCTATATAAATGCAAGTCTTTCTTTTATTGATGCTTTTGTCTCCTTTGCCTTCACTATGTGTGTCATCCAATTCTAAACAAACCCCTTTCAGCCTAGAGTGCACAGTCCAGAAAAAATATACCCACAGCTATAATCAAGGCTGCCTGAGGGCCAATAGGGTGATAGAAGTATGACTATTTCTTACACACCAACAATGGAATCTCATCTATTCTGTAGGATGGCAAGGAACTAGTGCACAAACAAAAATACTGCGGATGCTGGAAATCCTAAAGAAAAACAGAAAATGCTGGAAATACTTAATGTGTCTTTCCATATCTGTGGAGAGAGAAACAGAGGGAGGAATTTTCCCAGAATTGCACTAATTGTGGTATTGGGAGGGTAAAATGGAGTCCTGCCCACCAATGAAAATAGCAGGTTTTCACACCGTATTTTTCCAAGCCTGCCTCATTATATATTCACACGCGCAAAACATGCCAGTTCCTTGGCGGGCAGGCTCTCACCCGCCTTCACCCCGCTGTTGCATCATGCCAGCCACCATCTTTAAAAGTCAGCCACCTGCAAAGTGCTCATCGCCCCCGGCTCACCACTGCTGCCTGGGAGACATGGCCGGCAAAGGAAAAAAGACTGCAGCTCCCTGCTTCAACGAGGGGTCCCTCAAGTGACTGCTGGATGCCGTGGAGGCCCGCTGGGATGTGCTGTAACACCGCTCTGGCCGAAGGATGGGTAGCAATGTCACCAACCTGGCTTGGGAGGCAGTGGCAGCGGTGGTCAGTGCAAATGCTCTGCAGAGGAGGACAGCTACTCAGTGCCGCAAAAGGATGAATAATCTCCGTTCCGCCAGGGCAAGTCACTTTTCTCATCACTCTCAACTCACACATTCACAAATCCATCACACATCCACAGGGCCTGCACTCACTGCCAGTTCAAGGGTCATCACCATTCATTCTCTCACACTCACCTTCATTGTCCTCATCCCTTCCATGGGACCATTCACCACCCAAACAGGCCAGGCATTCTTATCATCTGGCCCAGCAGGAGTCCTGATACACTCTCGCCAGGACAAAGTGGCACACTTTGGAGGGAAAGGTCGCAGACAGGTGGAGGGCTGCTGGAATTCAAAGTTCTGACAGAATTCAAAAACAGAGCCATCCAGCTGGCCGGCGATGACCGGGACTGGTCCTGTGCTGATAGTGATGTCGCCGCTGCTCTACCAAGTGAGAATCCCGCAGTGCAACATCCATCAGACAACCATGCTGTGAATGATATGTCCTGTTTCACAGGCCACTGCCATACACTAATTATCTCCCCTTGCTTTCGCAGGCACATCTGGGAAACTGCAAATGGAGTCCACAACCCAGGGTCTTCGAGCAAGTCCCGAAGAAACCTCTGAAAGGGTATCTGAAGACACCCTCCCTGAATTCCTGTCACAGCGCTCACCCTCACCTTCCACCAGCGCAGAGACACATATTTTGCTTTCGCAAGCTTTAGAGTAGCTTCAGGATCACAATCTGGTGAGCACAGTGGAATTTCTGATCCAAGCAGGTGGAGGCAGGGACTTACCAGGTCCCCGGCACTCGGAGGACTGCTGGAGGACAGAACATTGCTGAGTCTGAGTCAGATGACGAGCCTCTGGACTCAGTCATGCCACAGTTGCTGGAGCTGCAAAGGCAAGCTCGGGAACATCAGGAAGGGATGTCCGCTGCACTCCTCAGATTGCAAGGCATGATGGAGGAGTCCATCTGTCTTCAGGCTGAGGTGATAGCATCGGTATGCCAATGCACCAATGTCAACACTGGCAGGATGGCTGCTGCCATGGAGACCTTGGTCCAGGATATCACTCCTGCACTGCTGCATGGGCTTAACTCCATCACTGATGCCATTGCTGGCCTCTAACAGTGTCAACATGAGAGAGGTGCTGGGCAGCTTGATCTCTCTCTAGCCAATCCTTCCACTTATGGAGGCAGCCGGGGGTCCTCGGGCACCCATAGGGAGGAGGATCAGCAAGTTCACATTCCAGGGCCATCTGCCCAGGTGACTCTGGGAGTGTCTGGCTCATTCGAATCGCCTTTTCCTGTGACCTCCGCAGCTCCAGCTTCACAGGCCGAGGAGGGTGTGGCTGCCGCACATGATGACAACATGCAGTGAGGACTCTCCATAAATCTTCACATGGCCTCTGAGAATGTCTGACTCCTGTCTGGCTGAGGGCAGCTCACATGCGCTCCATGATCAGGGTCATCTCAGAGACACAGCCATGAAACTTTAGACGTATCTGATGCTGTGTCCGCCTTCAGCACCTCAGCCTTTCAGGACCCCGAGAGCAGGCCAGGGCCCTTTAAGTCTCGGCCCTCCAGAGGACACCCACCAAAGTCATCACAGACAGGGCATAGCAGTCAGCAGGCTGCCTTCACTTCCACTGTGGTTGTTCAGGGTGCACCAAGACGTAGCAGCAGGGTTAGGAAAGTTGAGGGGAGTTAGCTGCACAGCCTGGGCATGGGTGCTAATCACTTCTGCATAATATTCACTATTGCCGATTAACTCTCAAGAATGTTTCCCTGTCTGTGGCTCCTTGTTCTGGTGAGTAGTGTTCTTGTCACTCAGATGTGAAATCTTTCTGCACAAGATAAAGGCAGGTGTCTCAGTCCAGGGCCTCCTCCCTGTGCTCTGTGCAGCCTTCAGACAAAAGTGATGGTGCAGCCTCACACTCCCTGGAAATATTACTGATGCCTGCACCTCGGCAGTGCTGGTCATTGCTGCCAGAATGTAGTGGGCAGATGCCACAGAGTTCTCTCATACTCTCTGTGTGCTCTCAGCGCCTTTAAGGTGGGACTGGCCCCCATCACACAAGCATCTGCGACCAGTGAAGGGCTGAGGTGCTGAAGGCTGACATAGCATCAGATGCATCTAAAATTTCATGGCCGCATCTCTGAGATGGCCCTGATCATAGAGCGCAAGTGAGCTGCCCTCAGCCAGACAGGAGCCAGACATTCTCAGAGGCTATGTGAAGATCTATGGAGTCTCCTCACTGCATGTTGTCATCATTCTCCTGAAATCGAGTGACTATCAGGGCCTCCACTGCATCTCCATGACAGGAGCCTTATCACAGAGGGTATTGGCACTGCCATAAGCCAGACTGGAGTCAAACATTCACAACTGCAAAATGAAAATCTATGGGGTCACCTCACTGCGTGTCGTCATCATCCTCCACAAATCTGGCAGCTATAAAGGCCTCCCGAGTGCACCTGCCTCATCTAGCCAGTGCGAGAGCCTCATCCCCATCGTCATCACCATCGAGGAACCCCCTCACCCTCATCCCTGTCGGTGTCCTCCTCATTGGAGGAGGCATGCAGCTCCTCCATCTCCTCCTCAGCCAGCTCCTCACCCTGTTGCAGCACCAGGTTGAAAAGGGCACAGCAGACGATGATGATGTGTGACACCCTCTGTGGACTGTATTGCAGGGCTCCACCTGACCGGTCCAGGCACCGGAACCTCATCTTCAGTATCCTGATGGTTTGCTCCACCAAGTTGCGAGTTGCAGCATGAACCTCATAATACCATCGCTCTACTGCAGTCTGAGGCCAGCACCCTTATCCCCGAGGAGCCAACCCTGCAGTCTCTGTGCACCCTTGAAGACTGCAGGGATCTGCGAGTGACTCAGGCTGTAGGCATCATGCACACTCCCTGAAAACCATGCGCATGTGCACACCAGCTGCACATTCAGTTGTGGAAGCCCTTGTGGGTGATGAAATCCACTGAGTGTAGCGATGGAGACCTGACCGCCACATGAATGTAGTCAATTGCACTCTGTACCTGTGGGAATCCCGAGATCAGGGCGAATATAATGGTCCTTGCATCCTGGCTGCCCCGGTCCTGGGCAAACTGCACAAAGTTATGTGCCATGGGGAAGATGGTATCCGTGACCTGATGGATGCGTTTGTGGGTGGCAGATTGTGAAATCCCACAGGGGTCACCTGTGCAGCCCTGAAAGGAGCCACTGGCGTAGAAATTGAGCACCACGGTCACTTTCACAGCCACTGACAGTGGATGCCCTCCATTTCCCTTGGCGCCAAGTCCTGCAGTAAGTGGCAGATGTGAGCCACCAGGTCCCTAGACATGTGCAGCCATCAGCGACACTGGTTTTCAGTCATCTGCAGGAATGGCAGGCGGTGTCTATAGACCCTGGGTGTCACTAGGCGCCGACCAGCCACAGCTCGCTGTCGCTCCTGGGCAGTGTGTGCGGGAGCTCCTGCTGCCCCTTCCTCACGAGATTGCTGCTCCTGCCTTTGCGCAGCCTGGAGCCTCAGTCGCTCTCTTTTTCATCTTCAGCGCTCTCTGTAGGTCATCAGGCCTACAGCTAAGTCACCAGGATCCATGATCCTGATGTGGTCCTCCTGCAGCATGAAAGAGAGAGAGAGACGTGGTTATCATGACTGTACTCAGCACCTTTCCTGGCCCTGTGTGACAGCTTCCCGGAGAGTGCTGGTCACCCCTCGGATGGCCAGAGATGAGTGCGCTGCGTGGCTGCCCTGTCAACCTGCGACATGGGGGACGCTGGTCCAAACCGGGATGCTGAGTTTGCAAGGAGCTGCTTGCTTCCGGCAGTGACTGCTACATGGTCAGCGGTGGTGAGGAGATTGCACAACGTGTCCAACTGCTCCACAGTCCAGTAAAGCGGTGGCAGACTCGCAGTCTGTGCCGGGAGATGGAGGGAGCAGGTGACGGGGTGAGTAAGGTCTGGAGCACTTGGTGACCCTTTGGTGACTCTGCATTGCTTGCGTGGGTAGGCAGCTTAGGAGCTGACCTCAATCATATCATTGTGGCTGTGCCTGATCTGTCTCAGTTACAGAGGCCTGGTCAGTTTATACAGGCGTCCCGAATGCGTGGCCAATTCCCTCGCCTACCCTGCCCCCCAACACCTCCATTGCCTGTGTGCGGGATGCAGCTCCAGGGCAGCATTTGACAACCCCTCAGCCCCTCTGCAGTCGTTCCAAGGCTGGCCAGCACTTGCCCCCAGACACCCCACCCCCCCGCCCCCCCCTTAGCAGTCGCCTCCGGGGCCAGACATCAGTTTCCCCTGCCCCCCCACAGCGCCCCCACCCCAATGCCCCTGTAACCAACGGGTGAGCTGTGGAGGACGCTGCTGCTCACTCACCTCAGTGCCCCCAGAGTGAAGGCTGCCACGTGCACATCGTCTGTGTGCTGCAGTGAAACACATTGGCCTGCTTTCCTGCTGAGGTGGGCGAACGATACAGTGGGCTTCCACCAGCCTGGCAGGATGGCCTTTTAATTATATGCTAATGTATTACAATTAGTTCCCTGCCGACCGATGGTGGGAAACGCGGCCTGCCGTCTGCGGGCTGAGTGGTCGATCGCGACCTGCCTTCACGCTGTCATGAATTGGGTCCCGCCATATCTTCAACGCACGCCACCTATCACACCCGTCACCAGCGGGCTCGGAAAATTCCACCCAGAGTTAACGTTTCAGGTTCTGATACGTGGTCATCGCCCTGAACAACCAATGCCAGTTAGTCAACAAAAGCAAGGACACACAGGCAGGCCTCAAGATTTGAAGTGCTCAGCTGCTCAAGCAAGTGGACTAACTGAATTATCTAGGGGTGAAAATTCCTTTAGGCATGCTTTGAGAGCTAAAAGGGGCATCTTGCACTGAGAGGCTGCCTGAGAAACATAAAATCATAATCATTAGAAGTAGGGGTAGGCCATTCAGTCCATCGAGCTTGCTCTGTCCCTCAATAAGATCATGGCTGATCTGATTGTGGCCTCTACTCTGCTTTCCTGCCTGTCCACCATAACCCTTAACTCCCTCGTCAGTCAAAAATCTGTCTAACTCAGCCTTGAAAAATTCAGTGACCCAGCTTCCACTGCTCTCTGGGGAAGAGAATTCCAAAGACTAATGGCCCTCTGAGAGAAGAAATTCCTCCTCTTCTCCTTCTGAGATGGGAGATCCCTTATTCTGAAACGGCCTCTCAATTCTAGATTCCCCCACGAGGGGAAACATCCTCTCAGCATCCATTCTGTCAAGAAAATTGGGTTCAGGCCTCAACATGATTTGCGCAAACTGGCAGCTCCTGTTGTGCTGCCACGGATTGCTCATCCTTTTTATGAGGACAAATGTTGGGCTGCTCACCTCGACTCAGTGCCTGTGGTCTGAAGGTACGTCTTGGGATGGGGAGGGTGCAAGTTGCTGGCCCAGCATCTCTGCATCTCCTGGCTCCAGATCAAAGCTGAGAAGAAAAGCCCTATCATTCTGATGGCGGCTGATGGCTAGGCTGCGCCAACACTTGGAAAATCTGCAAGCCAACAACTGTTCTGATCAAGGGGCAGAATTTTCCAGTTGGCGTACGGGGGCTGGCTCGACACACCGACCAGTAAAATGATGCGTGATAACGTCCGGCGTGTGTCCCGGCTTCATCGTGCGCCATTTGCAATATTTTGCTCGGTGGGCGCGTGACGGAGTCGGCTGCACGCCCGCCGAAATATCTATGGCCTATTAAAGCCATTAAGAAATTAATTAAAGCACTTAAGAACACTGCCCCTCCAACCTTAAAGTTGGCAGCAGGCAAAAAGGCCAAGCGGCCTTCGTGTTTTTCAGGAAACCTCATCCATGGGCGGAATGAGGTTTCCTGAAGCTTTTATTAAATAAACAAATAAATTTACAAACATGTCCCCACTCATGTGACACAGTCACAGGAGAGGACATGTTTAAATAAATTTTGACGTTATTTATTCAATTGTTGTATTACCCATTCAATCTCCCCGAGGCAGCTCCGTGCCGACTCTCCCTTCTCCCCTCACCCGCACAGGCAGCGCTGAGCATTACCAGTCGCGTATTACGCTGGGTGGGCCTTAATCGTCCTGCCCGCATAAAATGGCGGCTTGCAGCTGATCACGGCTCTGCGCCCGCGCCTGCCCCCACCCAGCCCGCCCAGCCCTCCTGGTCCAGGAGATCCACTCTCCCTGAGGGCTCCTAAAACATACCATCGGACCCCATTAGAACACACAGAGTGCCCTAATGCCTGCTTTGGGCTATCCCTCTCCTCTATTCACCCAGTGCTCGAAAAATGAGCCAACCTTTTGTCTGGCTTTATATGGCATTCTTGGGGGGGCAGGACATTGTACTCAAAATTGGCCCTCGTAGTGCCAATTATACGAGTGTGAAATAGCTGCTAAAAGGTCCAATTTTTACCACATAAGATTCAAAATGCACCCATAGGACATTAAAAGTCATTGATTCAGCAGATGAAGGTGGAAAATACAATCAGTACTTCAGGCTGCTAATAGATTATTTATTATGTTACATAAACATTAGGCTGGTATTGATGTTTTTTTGAATCTATTACTTCAGTTAGTCACAAGAGGTGCTGCCTTCTATTCAAATGCTATTTTATGTTGCATTCACTGTGTTATTTACTGCAGTGACATTCACAATCTGGCTGAGCAGTGTGAATCAACATATCTAAAGCAATGTCAATTATCTTTTACACTCTGCATTGTAAATAAAACAAGCATTATCTTTTATTATTCAGAAGCCAAGCAGAACCAAGCCCACAGTGCATGACAGTGCCAAGGTTGCAAAGAGTAGGAGGGAGAACAAGATCAAATCAGAAGCATGGGTATCAAAGATGAGACTGTACAATGTTACGCTCCCATAATCGGAGCTGTGTATGCAAAGGATCACGGGGGTCGGAGAATTAGAGGCACAGTGCTTTTAGTCCCATCTACAAGCTCTGTTCCTTGTTAACACATTCTGCCTGGATTGCAGAATCAACCATGAGATGACCCCAAGTCTGGGTTTTGACAGCCAGGGCAGTTGCAGTCAATACCCCCCCAACTGGGCACTGCTGGCAAGAACTGGCACCGGTCAGGAAATTAGCAGGTGCAGGGTGTCTGCTTATTCTTTCTCATCCTCAAATGCAATTTCTCAATGAGGGACAGGATTTTTGCCCTGGTGTATGAACGGGAGTGGAGGTGGGGCGAGAACAGAACTTCACGCCACCAACTAGTGTGCCGGTTTGCCAGCTCTGCCCTGCTCCCAAGCCATTTTCCTGCAGGTTAGATTGGGGGTGGAACGGCTACCCAGCCACGGGCAGCGGATAGCTGACTGAGATAATTAAAACAATAAGGAGGCAGCTCACCACCACCTTCTCAAGGGCAATTAGGAATGGGCAATAAACGCTGGCCTAGCCAGTGATGCCCACATCCTGTAAAGAATTAAAAAATTAAAGTCTTTGATTGGAGCTGAAGTCAGCCTGCAGGTGCCCTGCCACCCCACCCTCGTGGCATCAGGAGCACAGCAGCTGCCTAGAGGCAGCCTCCCAGCAGCAGACTGTTGGGGGGTTGGGTTGGGTAGAGCATTCCAGGAAGACACTGAGACTCCCCCCATCCCCCCAACCCCCCACCTGGCTACAGCTGTAACCACAGACTGCTCTGTGGAGGGGTTCCACAATGATGGTCTGGCAGCTGAGGCCATTTTTTTTCCCTTCAAAAGTTTTAACTGTGCTGTGAGGGCACCTCAAGATGGAAGCACCCTATCTCTCCCTTACCCGCAAGGAGCTGCAGCTCCTTCCATGCCTGAAGGGCCTCCTCTTGACCCTCCAGCTTTGAGAGACCACCCACCACACTGAATTGGCACTGAGTGTGTGCCCTCTGGCTACTAATCAGTCAATCCAGGAGAAAGCAATGTTAAGTGACTGCTCCCGACACAGTGCAGGGCCGAGATCTACATTTGACCCCGTCTTCCAGCTCCCAACCCAAAACACAACATTCTGCTCCAGGGTTCCCTTACGAGAGGAAAAGATATGAAGATTCGCGAAGGTGCAAAGATTCATTAAAGAGTTAGCTAGCCAATGATCAGTTTGCCTTCAGCTTGGGAAAGGAGAGTAATCAGTCACAAATTGACATGGGGCCAGAGAAGGAGACATTAAGAGGGATGACTGCTTGGTCAAAGAAGCAGCTTTGAGGGAGGGGAATAAAGAAGGAGAGAGAGGTGGAGAGGTTGAGAGAACAAATTGTAGAGCTTAGGGCCTAAACATATAGAGAAATGTTGGATTGAAGGGGTTGCGGACTGTGCAAGTGGCTGGAGTTGGAGAAATGCAGGGTTCATGCAGCATGGTCAGAGAAGGTTACGGAGATAGGAAGGGTAGAGACCATGGAGGGGATTGAAAAAGAAAATAAAATAAAGGTATTGCTGGACCAGGAGCCAATGTGGGTCAGTGAGCACAGCAGGTGAGGGGTGAACGGGATGGGTTATGCGCAGCAGAGTCTTGGGTGAGCTCACTTCACAAAGGGTGGATGATGGGATACCAATCAGAAAAGCAAAGGAATAGTCTGGAAGAAACTAAAGCAGAGATGAGGGTTTCAGCAGCAGATGGGATGATGTAGGGGTGGAACAGGCAATATTCCAGAGGTGGAAGTAAGGAGGTTTTGGTGATGGAGACGATATGATTGGAAGCTCAGCTCAGGGTCAAACAGGAAGAAAATAACAATTTGGTTCAGCTTCAGAGAGTGCCCAGGGAGAGGGATAGAATCTAGCTCATACAAGTTAAAATGTCAGAGAGCTACCTTTAAATTGCCATGGAGAAAACATTTACCAGCTGAATTGAGACTTCCAGAAACTGAACGGGAATGCACATCAGATCAATCAGTATTTGCGAGTGAACAATGGGTTTGTGTTTTAGATGTGGCCATTCCATCAGCAACCCTCAATGGGTTCTTGCATTTTTTCTATCAGCAGGATCTTTCACATGCTGGCCAGCGAGTTAAACCCGTGGCTGTTGTCAACCGAAGCCATCTTCACGACTTTCAAAGAGTTAGCGCAAGCATGATGGGCTGAATGACCTCTTTCAGTGATGTATACTATGGCCCAGCAGATATCACTTTCTCTTTAAACTCCACTGAACAAAGCATTGTCAGTCCTAATAACTGGCAACGTAATGAAAGAAAGCTCAAGGTTAAGAGGTAGAGAATAGTGAAAAACAGCAATTTCGAAAGGACACAATGACACCAAAGGAGAAGACTCTTGGAATAGTGCTACTTAGAAGGAAGGCTGTGACAAACAACATTTATTTGAAATTTCCCTTAAGAAAGATACAATACAAGCCCAGTATGGATGAATGACTGGGGCCTGAACTTCACTGATGTTGTCTTGCTGATGCATAGCTAAAGGCAGCGCTATTCTCTATGACAGAAATCTGTCACAATACATATAAAAAAAAATTCAACATGATCTCAATAGCACCAAATTTAAAGCTAATGCTGGAGGATGGGTTTAATTGACCAATCCTGTCCCAATATAAACACTAAGAGAATGTCTCTGTTAAAGCAAGATTAATGGATATAAAAACAAAAAAACTGCGGATGCTGGAAATCCAAAACAAAAACAAAAACAGAATTACCTGGAAAAACTCAGCAGGTCTGGCAGCATCGGCGGAGAAGAAAAGAGTTGACGTTTCGAGTCCTCATGACCCTTCGACAGATACATTGCTGAAAAACAGCTAATGAATCTTTGTGACTTGTGTTTAATGGCAACCAAATAAAATGGATGATTGCTCCTGGTTTTAATTCACTGCTTTCGTCCACTTCAAATTTGAAGACAGCATTGATGGAAAAGAGGCAGATTACTATGCACCTTTATTTCCAAGCAGCCAGGGTGGCCTGCTCATCAGAATAGGAACAGGAGGGGGGCCATTCAACCTCTAGAACCTGTTGCAGCGTGCAGTCAGATCAAGGCTGATCTGTATCTTCATACCACCTATCCACCTTAGTTTTGACTTAATATCCTTACCCAAACAAAAGCTATCACTCTCAGTTTTCACATTTTTAATTGACTTCCAGCCTCAACAGCTTTTTGGGGGACTGAGTTCCGAATTTTCACTGCCCTTTGTGTGAATGCGTGCTTCCTGACATCACCCCTGAACGGTTTGGCTCAAATTTTAAATTTCTTCTGGACTTGCCACCTGCCCCCTCCACCTCCACCCAACTATAGGAAATAGTTTCTCTGCATATACCTTATCCTTCAACTATCTTAAACACCCCAGTTAGATCAGGCTTACCCTTCAATACTCAAGGGAATACAAGCCTCGTCTGTGCAACTTACCCCTTTAGCTGTGGCATCATTCTGGTGGATCTGCTCTAAATCCTCTCTGAGGCCAGAATATCCTTCCTGAAATGCTGTGTCCAGAACTGAATGTGGCTTTGCACATGGTGTCTAAAAGCAGAGCTTTATATAACTGTGACATAACTTTGCATCCCAGTCGCCTTAAGATAAAGGCAGATTGATGTCAAAAGATTTAAACTCTATAATCACCCCTTAATTTCCCCTCTTCAAACTAAAACAGCCTCAGTTTTTCCTCTCCGTTTGTATTTCTATTTCCACTTACAGGGTAAGACTAAAATGATCCTGTGATACATCCAATTACCTATAACGTGAAGCCAAAATTGGACACAACAGGCCAGATTTTCATCTTCGAAGTGGGTAACGGGAATCAGGAAATTTCCCGGTTCCACCTGCCCACCTCGGGAGAAAGTGCCAGGAAATTAGGTTTTTCATGGTGGAGGGGCAGGGGAAGGGTTGGCAGTGGCAGGTGCGGGCAGCATAGCTCCACATCAAAGGCAGCTAATCTATTTATAATCACTTCGAGCTATCAATCAAACTATGAACTTACAGCCACCCATCCCCCCCATTGTGATAACGATAAGTTGTGGATGCAGTCAAGTATCAATAATCTTAAAATTACATCCCCCGGGTTTATGTAAACAAACAGTGAAATCACATGCATCAATTGCTTTCAACATTTTTCAAAAAATTAAACAGCAGGGGATTTAAATAACTTGACAGCTCGACAGTTCCACAGATGTAATCCAATTTTTACACCCATTCATGTCTACTCTTAACAATCCTAAAAGGTACCTGATTTTCCTTAAAGGATGTCTAACCTCTCCCAAAGAGTAACTGGACATTTCCAAAGAACTTGGGCAGGTTTAAATCTGTTCCTCAAATGTCTAAAGCCCATGGGTTGTTTTTCATAAACCTGGGTGACCAAAATTGCTTCTGAGTGAGGGCATCTGGATGTTTAAATGTTTTGCGGATGGCCAAAAACATCCCGTTCCTTGTTCCCCCCCCCAACCTTGCTTTCAGTGTCAATGATAGGTGTTGGGTTTCCTGGGGGTGGGGGGTGGTGGTAGTGGTTGTGGGGGCTTCCAGAATCGGGGCTCTGGCACCATTTTGGCAAAGATATGGAGCTTTAATGTATGGCTATGCACATTGCAAAAGGAAGCGAGAAATAAGGTTCATCTAATCGAGGTCCACTAGTAAAGGTGGATAAAGGAGATGGTTTAGAATACTTATTGGTCATTCATGAAAGGTATCCAGTTAGTGAGGAACAGACATGCACTGGGATACATTCCAACAACATTTGGTCATAAGGAAAGGAAATTCTTTTAGCCTTTGATAGGTGACCATCTTCATATTGAGCAGTTTTGGGTTTGGCCTTTGAAAGGACAGTGATAAACCGCAAATGGTGCTTAGAAGAAAAGTGTGCAGAATTGGAGGCTAAAATTATTGTAATGCAGACTTGCCACAAGGTTTTCTCTGATCTAAAACCAAAATTGAGAACAATAAATAAAATCTAAAGAGTTAAATTCTGTGCCATGAAGAGGAAATGGCTTTTGGAACAAAGGGCCCATGGTGAGGAACTCAAATGTGTTGCTGAAAGGCAAATTGAGCTAAAGAGTTTCATCAGCAAAAGCAAAGTTCAAAAGAAAGGCACAACATTAGTTTCTGGAGACGAGGTAAAAGCTACACCAGAGAAAGGTGTTGTGAGCAGCAACTTGCATTTATCTTGCATCTTTAATGTGGTAAAATGTCTCAAGGATCTTCACTGGAGCTTGTTCAAAGAGATAGATTTTATAGAATCATAGAATGGTTACAGTACAGAGGGAGGCCATTCAGCCCATTGAGACCGCACCAGCTCTCTGTAAGAAAAACTCAGCTGGTTCCACTACCCTGCCTTTTCCCCATAGCCCTGCAACTATCTTCTCTTCAGATAATTATCCAATTCCCTTTTGAAAGCCATGAATAAATCTGCCTCCAAAACACTCTCAGGCAGTGCATTCCAGATCCCAACCGTACACGGTGTATACAAAATTTACCTCATGTAGCCATGGGTACTTTTACAAATCACCTTATATCAGTGTCCCCTAGTTCTTGTGCTAATGGAAACATTTTCTCACTAGTTACTCTGTCCATCACCCTTTGTGATGTTGAACGCCTCAAACAAATCTCCTCTTGGAGATCTTCTCTAAGGAGAACAGCCCCAGTTTCATCAAACTACCTATGTAACTAAAGTCCCTCAGCCCTATAACCATTCTTATGAATCTTCTCTGCAGCCTGATTAAAGCCTTCACATACTTCCAAAAGTGTGGCACCCAGATGATACTGAACCAGTGTTTTGGGTCGGTTCATCATAACTTCCTTGATTTTGTACTCTATTTCTCTATTTTATAAATCCCAAGATTTTATATATCTTTTTAATCATTTTCTCAACCGGCCCTGCCACCTTCAGTGATTTGTGCACATACACCCCCAGGTCTCTCTGTTCCTGCACCCCTGTTAGAATTGAGTCCTTTACTTTACATTGCCTCTCCCCGTTCTTCCTACCAAAATGTATCACTTCCCTTTTCTCTGCATAAAATTTCAACTGCCATGTATCTGCCCATTCTGCCAACCTGTATATGTCCTCTTGAAGTTTATCACTATCCTCCTCACTATTCACAATACTTCCAAGTTTTATGTCATCAGCAAATTTTGAAATTGTGCTCTGCACACCCAAGTCTAGGTCATTAGTATAGATCAAGTAAAGTGGTGATTCCAATACTGACCCCTGCAGAACCCCACTGTATACCCTCCTCCCACCTGAATAAGACCCCTTCACCAGTACTTTGTTTCTTGTCACTCAGTCAACTTCATATCCATGTTGCCACTGAGACTTTTATTCCATGGGGCTCAACTTTGCCGACAAGTCTATTATGTGGCATGTTGTCAAACGCCTTTTGGAAGTCCATGTATACCACATTGACTGCAGTACCCTCATCACCCCTCTCTGTTACCTCATAAAAATTGCAATCAAATTAGCGAAATACAATTTGCCTCTCACGCTGGCTTTTCTTAATCAATCCTCACTTGTCCAAGTGGCTGTCAATTTTGTCCCAAATTATTGTGTCTAAATGTTTTCCTACCGTCAATGTTAAACTGGCTGTCCTGTATTTGCTGGGTCTATCCATACACTCTTTTTTGAACGAGGGTTTAAGTTTTACAATTCTCCAGTTCTCTTGGCACCATCCTTGTATCTGAGGGTGATTAAAAGATTATGCAAGCATCTCATCCGGTCCTGGTAACTTATCAATTTTAAGCCAAGCCAGCCTTTTTTAATCAATTTTTAGTCCATCCAGTACCTTAACAGCCTCCTCTTTCACCATGAGTTTGGTAGCAGCATCTCCCTTGGTAAAGGTAAATGCAAAGTACCCATTTAGTATTTTTAAGGAGTGTCTTAGAGAAGGAGAGAGGGAGAGGTGGAAAGGCAGCGAGGCAGAGATTTTAGGGGAAGGAATTCCAGAACTTTGGGCCTTGGCAGCTGAAGACATGGCCATCGATGGAGTGAAGGAAGTGGGGAACAAACCTGGGTGTAGCACATCAGGAACAGCAATTTGCTAGATATCTCTGAGCATCAAAACATTTTCATGGTCTAATCATTATCACCTCCTGTGCCTAAAATATTTCCCTTTATAACTCTAAATCTTCTCTGCTTATCTTTGCAATTTAGTGGTAAGAGGATCATGTGCTAATTAGAACAACAAGAACTTATATTTATATATTGCTTTATCATAATAAAATGTCCCACGGCACTTCACAAGAACATCAAGAAACAAAATATGACACAGAGCCACACGATGGAAAGCTTAGTCAAGGAGGTAGTTTTTAAGGAGTGTCTTAAAAGAGGATAGTGAGGAACTGAGGCAGAGAAGTGAGAGGTGGCGGCCGGGGTGGGGGGGGGGTGGTAGTGGGGCGGGGGTTGGAGGGGGTGGGGTGGGTTCCAGGACTTAGGGCCCAGACAACCATCAATGGCAGACGAATTAAAATCAGGGATGCACGAGAGGCCAGAATTAAATGAGTGCAGAGAGCTCAGGGGACCTGAATGCGTCAGCAAGTGACCCAAAAGCACAATTGGTTAAAGCCAGTAAAATAAGGCCTGCACCTCTTAAAGGGAATAAAAACAGAAAGTGCTGGAATAACTCAGCAGATCTGGCAGCATCTGTGGAGAGAGAAACAGAGTTAACTTTTCAAGTTGAATATGACTCTTCTTCATAATTGACATTCCCCACCCACCCCTGACCTTTTGCTCACTTTAGACCTGTTCATTGAGGACGGTTTGCATGACATCAGCCATTTTAATTTCTCTGCTCCCCTCACTCACTCTAATCTGTCTTCCTCTGAGCTTGCTGTACTCCTTTCGCTCAGGTCCAACCCCAACATTGTTAACAAACCTGCTGATGAGGGGGTTGCTGTTTTTGTCTGGCGTACCAGCCCCTACATTGCAGAAGCTGAGCGCCAGCTCCCAGACACTTCTCCCTAACCCCCACTGGACCATGACCCCACCATGGAACATCAAGCCATTGTTTCCAGGTCTGTCAATGACCTCATTTTGTCTGGAGAAACTCCCAGCAGAACTTCCCACCTCACAGTTCCCCAACCCTGTACAGCCCACCTCTACCTCCTTCCCAAAATCCACAAACAGGACTCTCCTGGTAGACCCATCATTTCAGCCTGTTCTTGCCCCATTGATTTTATTTCTTCCTATCCTGATTCTATTTTGTCCTCCCCTTGTCCAGTCTCTTCCCACCTATATCCGTGGCTCTTCTGACACCCTGCATCATTCCAAACGTTTTCAGTTCTCTTTTAAATACTCTCTGCACCTCCATCTCCCACCAGGTCAGTCTGAGGGCTCTCTGTTTCTTCCTTGAAAAAAGGCCCAAACAGTCCCCATCCACTCCCAGCCTCAGCCTCCTCTGCCTGGCTGAACTTGATCTCTCTCTCTCTCTCTCTCTATATATATATAGATATATGTGTGTGTGTATATATGTATATCCAGCACTTTCTATTTGTATTTCAGATTTCTAGAATCCATAGTATTTTATTTTTACTTTCCTCTTAAAGAGAGGTACATTGTAGCTGGGAGGTTTTTGGGCTTTGATACTTTGAGCAATGGCAAAACATGTTGAGAACGAGGATCAAGGTCTTTAGATAATGCATTGGTGTTCTTGGTGGAAGATGTGGAAAGAAGGAAAGATGTTCTATATCTGCAGGGGTGTATGTTCAGGAGGCAATGGGAATAAGTGGTGGGCAGTGGCCAGTGCCATGAATGTTGCTTCAAGAAAATGGATGCAGTACAGAAAGAAGTTTAACAATCTGACAGAAGTGGTTAAGGTGAGCAATTTCATTTTCAAATACCATATCCTGCCAACTGCACCATTAGCTTCAGTCAATGTTCAATTCACCTCACCTCCATCACCCATCTACCAACAATCTCTATCAATTAGTACTCAGCCCTTTAATTCATACGCTTTATCTCACACACTTAGCAAGCTTCACACCCACAGCCCACAGCTTGCATTCACTGGCAGCTATTCAGTCATGACAGCCGCATCGTCCAAATATATTTTAGGACACTCGCTGACACACTTATTTCTTTCTTGCAAGTGCATGACAGCCGGATGCATGAAGGAAACAGTGCAGGCCATCATGGGAAGGAGCCATCACTCAGGCCATGGCCTCTGGTGGGCTGAAGGGATTGATGTTGAGAATATCTGTATAACTAATCCTCCTTCTTCCATTGCACTTGTGCCTCATCTTGCAATCTCTTCTGACTCACAAGCTGCATATGCTCCAAGGACACTTTTCACTTTCTCCTCTCCTGCAACCCCAACAAATCCTTGTTATTTCAGATACCCAGGAATTAAGATTCCCAGTCAGGAAAATGAAGAGGAAAAGGACAGTAAAGATGAAGAGACATCACTCGATCTCACACTCACAGCCACAAGCTCAGATGCTTACACTGAGTGTGTGCTAGCGGTTAGGATAGAGGAGGGACCGGCACATGGGTGAAACAATGAGCACAAGTGAATGGGAGTTAGCAGGCTGGGGGCATCGGAAAGGTTAGTGCAGGATGCTCTGAGCTGCCACCATGTTCTGAGATTGGGTCCTTCTCTCTTGGATTCTAGGTGTGGGACTTGGTTCTTTAACAGACTCTGGACAAACTCTGGTATCTTCTTCACACTTGTTTATTAGTACTATATCTAAACAGGTTACAGAGTAGGCATGTTGCTCCTAGGCAAGATTCCAAACTCTTCCTCGAGCCAACACATGATTGACTAATGTCTGGGTACATTATCATCCACGTTGGCATATCCCATCTGTTAACCCTTTATGCTACACCAGAGAGTTGAGAAGTTGTTTACCTCTCCAAGAGCAGCTTGGAAGAAACTAGGTGCATAAACATTAACAGGCACAATCACCTTGTCAGCCACAGGAAATGCAATCCTTGTCATTACATTGTGACCACAGCAGTTGGCAGATTTCAGTTGCAACCTGTTTGGTCAAGTGAAGTCTCTCATGGATTGTTCCTCACTGTTGTTCAGCTGGGAGAATTGCTCCCCAAATGCCCTAGGTGGATATGATCTCCTGCTGAGACCCCTTCCCCCTCCTCCTCTTCCCTCTTTTAACAGTTTTTCCTGCTCTGTGTGACCTCTAGTCATCTTCCCTGCCATCCTCAATTCACAAGGAAAGGCTGCCTAGACCCCTTACATCTAGAAGCAGCTTGTTCCAGCACAAATCTTTAAATGAAGAGAAAAGTCCTTCAGTGCCAGCAAGATCACACACTGTAAGCTACTGAAACTTTAGGTAAGTGTAGGAAAGCTTCAAATACACATACAGCTCCACCAGCAGCCAGGAGAAATAATCCAGTGACCGACGTGTAAGCACTTCATGATCCCTTTAAACAGCTGGCATTCAAAGGGAAGGGGCCCTTTATGCTACTTAGTCTAAGTTCTGCTGTGTGAGGCTAAGACTGGGCAATGGCTGCGTGTGACATGCAAAAAAATGGCACTGCTGGCATTACATCAATGCGAGCATTACATCAACGCTGGCATTACATCAACGCGAGCATTACATCAACACTGGCATTACATCAACATGAGCATTACATCAACACTGGCATTACATCAACACTCGCAATTGCATCAATGCTGGCATTATATCAATGCGAGCATTACATCAATGCTAGCATTACATAAACACTGGCATTACATCAACGCTAGCATTACATAAACACTGGCATTACATCAATGCTAGCATTACATCAACGCAACATTACATCAACACTGGCATTACAACAATGCTAGCATTACATCAATGCTGGCCTTACATCAACGCTGGCATTACATCAGCGCTAGCATTAAACCAATGCTGGCATTACACACTGATTGAAATCCACTTCTTTAGCAAGACAACATTGTGCACAATTCCCATCAGAAATGTGCCCGGGCATTTCGGACACCATTTTCAAACTCTTGGAGATCTGCAGTGCCTAAAAAAATGCCAGGTGCTGCACAGTCCAATTTCTCCCCCATTATCTAGTTAAATATAACAGGACAGTAAATAATGAGGCTTTGTTCAGAACATTTAGTATTTATTCAAGCAGATGAAAAAATATACGTTTTAAAATTATGTAATAACTATTTATAAAAAGGAGTTTTCGGTCGCACTATAACCATCTATGTATAAAAAATTGACGTTAAAATTTTAGATTATTTATTCCACTGTTTAGTTTTTGTTCCTCCAAGTGGTTCTTTTGGAGCAAGGCCTTTGGCAGAAAGCATTATTGCTGCTTGAATGTTAAGAACAAGCAAACTTTTATTTATAAAGTGCCTTTTGTGACCTCGGGACGTCCCAAAGCAGCTCGTGGTATTTGTGAAATGTAGTAGTTGTGCTAATGGAGGGATATACAAGATTAACAATATCACTTGCTGTTCTGGTGAACCAGGGAATTGTTGACAGATATTTAATATTAGATCGAATGACCTCCATTGAAGACATTGACAGACACTTCCGTGTTGAACAAAATATTAACTGCAGCCTTTACTGTGCTTAGGATTCCCAATGATACAGAAAGCAGGGCTTCAAATCCAAATAATCAGTCATGCCTCGACGTTTGGGACAACTAAGAAAGTTAAGTATTGGCCCTGTCTTTTGGTTTGCTACTCGAAGCAAGGCCATCACTATATCAAGACTCATTGCACAATCCAACTCATTTCTTTCTCAGAACCCACAAGACTACAGAAATGCTGATCCCCTATGAGCTGATTCAATGTTTGGAAGCTCCCAATAGGAAGCAGCGCTTGCAGTGGGTGCTGGTCAGCAAACCACGAACCCACAGACCTCAATTCCAGTCCCGAACAGCAGGTGAATATGATGGGGGAGTTACTCAGTCATCTCCATTCTGACCAGGAGTAGTGGTGTAATTGAATGGAGCCAAATAAAATTAGCAACCATAACAGAATCCTTGCTCCCTTTGAACCCAAGATATGATTGGATATATGTGGTTATCTGGGACAGCAGCCCCACGTGGACAATTAATCCTTCATTGATAGTAAATAACACATAGGATCTCTCCTATGTCTTGTATCATTTCCAGAAGATGGTTAACGTGAGTCACAACAGACACTTTTCTAACAAGCTCAAACATCTTTACCCATCGGTAGAGTTATACGTAGGGCGGATTCTCATCCCAGAAATTGGCAATATTGGCGGGGAATGCGGCATTTAACTCACCAATGGCAATGGCGGCCTTTTCTGTTGTATCGTGTGGCACTTTGCTCAGAAAAAGCAGAGACATGGGTTTCATATCGGTCTGCTAGTGGGACAGCCTCTGATTCACCCGCCTCCCTATAACCTCAGGCCTTCAGTTATCTGGGCGGCATAGTTAAAGGGCACCCCCCCACAGAGAGCTAGCACTCTCTAAGGGATTAGAAGCTGCTGCAAGGTCATGGCTGCCAAAGGGAGGAAACATGCTGCGTCCAAATTAAATGAGGCCTCCTTCGGGCACCGACTGAATGCAGGGGAGGCCTGCTGCAAAGCCCTCTACCCCAGCTTTGGGCGAAGACCAGCAAGCACAGTCACCAATCCAACCTAGGAGGCAGTGGTCAGTGCCAACACCTTGCAAAAGAGGACAGCCACCCCGTACTGAAAGAGGATGAATGATCTCCTCTGTTCTGCCAGGGTAAGTCACTCTTTTCATCACTCTCAACTCACACTCATAAACCCATCACACATCCACAGGAATCTCATTCACTGCCAGTTCAAAAGCATCACCATTTATTCTGGCACACACACCATCTGCCCTGTGGATATTGTCCTTATCCCGTCCATGGCACCACTCATCACCCACACATGCCAGGCATCCTTCTCATCTGGCCTGCTAGGCATCCTGCTTACAATTTTCTCCATCTCTATACATGCAGAGCAAGCCGGCACACAACAACAGGGAGATGTCACAGACTGGTGGAGGAATGCCCGACATCAAGGTCCTCACAGACTTTGAAAACAGAGCCATCCAGCTAGCCGGTGAGGATGTGGACCGGTCCTGTGCTGACGCTGAGGTGGGTGGTGCTCAACCAAGTAAGGATCCATCAGTGCAATATCCATCAGACAATCAGGCTGAGAGTCACTTACCCTGTTCCGCAGTCCACTGCCATGCACTAATTATCTCTCCTTGCATTTGCAGGCACATCTGGGAAACAGCTGAGGGGGTCCTCAAGCCAGATCCTTGACTCAAGCCCTGAAGACACATCGGAAGAGAAATCTTACAACATCCTAACTGAAGACCTGTCACAGCGCTCATCCACACTCTCCAACAGCGCAGAGACACACAACTCAGTGGGATTTAGCTTTAGAGTAGCTTTGGGGTCACAATCTGATCCACAGCAGGTGGAGACAGGGACTTCCCAGGTTTCCAGCACTCAGAGGATTGCTTGGGGCCAGAAATTTCCTGAGTCCAAGTCGGATGAGGAGCCACTGGACTCTGTCATAACTCAGTTGCTGGATCTGCAAAGGCAAGCTCGGGAACATCAGGAAGAGATGTCTGCTGCACCCCTCAGATCGCAAGGCACAATGGAGGAGTCTGTCTGCCTTCAGTCTGACGTGACAGCACTGGCATGCCAATGCACCGAGGTGAACACTGGTAGGATGGTGGCCACCATAGTGACATTGTTCCAGGACATTGGTCCTGTACTGCTGCAGGAGCTGCACTCCATCACTGAGGCACTTGCAGGCAACGTGAGAGGGGGAAGGGTGCCTTGAGCTCACTCCAGCTGCCCCTTCCTCTCAAGTAGTTAGTCAGGGGCCCTCAGGAACTCATAGGGAGGAGGATCAGCAGATGCACACCCCGGGACCATCCATCCAGGTGACTCCGGGAGTGTCTGGCCCATCCAAATCCCCTCTTCCTATGACCCCATCAGTTCCAGCTCCACAGGCCAAGGAGGGTGCCACTGCCACACAGCAGGACCCCAAAAGCAGGCCAGGGCCCTCCAAGTTTCAGCCCTCCAGAGGACGCCTGCTAAGGTCATCACAGGTAGGGCGTAGCAGTCAGCAGGCTGCCTCCACCTCCACTGTGGACGTCTGGGGAGAGCCAAGGCCCAGCGGCAGGGTTAGGAAGGTAAGAAGATGTTGTTGCACAACCTGGGCATGAGTGCTAATCACTTGTACATAATGTTGACCATTGTAAATAAACCCCCAAGAATGTCTCCTTGTCTTTGGCTCCTTATTATGTTGAGCAGTGTTTGTTGCACTCAGATGTGAAACCTTGCATCCTGCACAAAACTAAGGCCAGTGTCTCAGTCCAGGGCCTCTCCCCTGTGCAGAGTTTAACTGTTTGAACACAGTGATTGTCCGCCTTCATAGTCACTCTCCAGTTCAGTGATGTCTGCACCTCCATGTGGCTTGTGTTTGCTGCAAGAATCTCGTACTCAAGCGTCACTGGGTTCCATGATATTCTTTGTGTGCTCTCAGCACTTTAGAGATGGGGCTGCCCACCCCCCCACATCTCAACACCATTCCTGACAGGTGAAGATGTGGTGCTGAAGGGAACAGGTGTTGAAGCCTGCCTAAGGATAAAGTGCTTTTAAAGATCATTTGCTCGCTGTGTCTCAGCAGCTTCTTAATGATATGAGCCTCTTCACAGAGAGTACGTGCTGCCCTCAGCCAGACAGATGTCAGACGTTCCCAGATGCAATGTGAAGCTCTCAGGACTGTCCTCACTGCAACTTGTCATCATCTTCCTGGAACCTTGTGGAATAAGGGCATTGCAAGTACGCCTGCCTTGTCTGGCCAGTACAATGGCCTCATCACCTGGACTCCCACCTTCCTCATCACCCTCATCCCCTCTGACTTCCTCCTCATCGGAGGAGGTGTGCAGCTCTTGCATCTCCTCATCATCCAGGTCCTCCCCTCATTGCATCGCCAGGTTGTGTAGCATGCAGCAAGCCACTATGCTATGCGACACCTTCTAGGGAGTGTACTGCAGTGCTGCAGCAGATCTGTCCAGGCACCGGAACCTCATTATCAGGATGCCAGGGGTGTGCTCCACCAAACTCCGGGTTGTAGCATGAGCCTCATTGTAGCTTCTCTCACCAGAATCTGAGGCTACTTCATGCGTGTCATCAGCCACGTGCATTGTGGGCAGCTCTTGTCCCTGAGGTGCCAAACCTTCAACCTATGTGGTCCCTGGAAGATGTCAGGGATCGGAGACCTGCTGAGGAAGTGTGAGGCGTTGACTCTTCCGGGTATCTTGCACAAACCTTCATGATCCATTTGTTATGGTCGCAAACCAGCTGAACACTGAGAGAATGGAAGCCTTTGTGGTTCACACACTGGACCGCTTGTTGTCATGGAGATTTAAGAGGCACGTGAGTGCAGAGAATGGCACCCTGCAGCTGTGGGAATCCAGAAATCTGAACAAATCCCAGCGCTGTTGCTTCCTGGCTCACCTGATCCCTGTTGAAGTTGATAAAGGCGTGTGCCTTTGCAAAAAAGGGTGTCCATGATCTCCTAGATACATTTGCAGGTGGAGGGTTGTGAAATCCCACAAAGGGCCCCAGTGGAGCCCTGGAAGGAGCCACTGTCGTAGAAATAGAGAGCGGTGGTAATTTTAACTGCCAATGGCAGTGGGTGCCCTGTCCCTGTGGTGCCAAATCCTGCAGAAGGTGGCATTTGTGCATGACCAGTTCCTTGACCTGTGCAGGCATCCGTGACACTGATTCTTGCTCATTTGCAGTTAGTACATGCACCATCTATAGACCCTGGGTCTAGCGATGTGCCTACGAAAGACGGCTCTATGGGGTTCACCCTCCGCATGTGGAGGGGGCCATGCTGCCCCTTGGTCTTCAGGGTTCTGCTCCTCCCTTTAGCGAGCCAGGTGCCTCCATCCCATTCTTCTCCCTCTTCTCTCCTGCCCATAAACAATCAAGCAGACAGTGAGATCACCAGACTCCATGTCCCTGATTGTCTCTTCACTGTGGTGTCAGAGAGAGAGACACAAGGGTTAGCAATTGTCTCCTAAAGACCACTCTTGGTCAAGTCATCGGTTGTGGCTGACTCTCAAGGCCCCTTAACACATGCCGAAGATTCCAGACCACCACATGGATGCCCAGTGTTTAGTGCGCATGATAGCTCACCATGTTCACACCCAGCACCGCCCCACACCACATGACTGAGTGAGGGCAGCTTCGGACACTCGACTGCATCCTGCACTCTCATCTCAGGCGCAGGCATTTTCCTAATCTACAGTTCAAGGCTTCGTGGTTTGCTTGTACCTTGAGGGTGATTTTTCAATGTCAACTGAAACCTCATGCAAGGGACTAGGAGCGCACCCTCCGTCAGTGTTCAATGGCTCCCTTTCCCAAGAGGATCCTCAGGCTTGTCCAGTCAATAATGGTTCAGCAGCACCACAGCGCTCATTCGAGTTTGAAGTGTGCACGCAAAGGGTTAACATTAGTGAGCCATCATTGGCACTGTGAGGAATTAGAGCTGCTTGAGCGGATACAATTGCTTGACTAACCTGACTTCAAGCACGTCAGGTTAGCTCAAGCTAAATGCCCTCAGCTAGAGTTGAGTGCTCACCTTTAACAGGTTTTGCCATTAGCCTGGTCGTTTTCTTCCCTCCGCCCTCTCCCCCGCATGTGTTTGTGTTCAAACTTCAGTCAGTGCTGCCATGAACCCCCCCAGCCCCCGCGGGCACTATTGCCCTTGCCCTGAGGTTCCCTTCTCCCCCTTCTCCCTTTGCACCATCGCCCTTGCCCCGCATTTGCCTTCTCCTCCTTACCTCCTTGTAGCCTCACCCTTGCCCAGCACCACAAGCCAGCTACAAGAAGCCGCTGCAGAGACATATCTGTTCCCCCCACCCAAATCCACGGAGCCACTGGGATCATAACTAGTGCTGCGCAAGTCTGTGTGCGCTCATCTCCAAGTGCCCCTCAAAGTTGAGGTTGTCGGGTTCACGCCTTTTAAAGGCAGCTGTAAATCACATCTTCATGAAATCATGCCAACGTGGGATTTAAATTTGACATGGCGGGATGATTTCGGTGTGTGGCCACAATAATTAGATGCTAATTTATTTCAATTAAGTTACTGACATTCGATGATGGGAAATGTGGTCCGCCATTGATGGGAGGAGGGGACAATTGCGTCCTGGATTTACATTGTTGGGAAACACAACCAGGGCCTTGTCACATGATCCTCCGATCTCACCGCAAACAGGAGCGGAAAATACCAGCCATTGAATCAAATGATAATAATTAGATATTAACATCAATCCAAAGACACTGGAGTCAATTCACAAAACCAGTCAGATCTTGTCTTGTGAGAACCTACTTGCAGATGGTTGGATAGAATAAATGTTTTTTAAAAAGTAATACTCAAATTCTTTAATGAATCTTTACAAGATGTGCATAGATGTACATGCCATGAGTCATGTTTTATCTCTTGACCACTAAAACAAAACCAAATTAACCAAAAGCATAGCATTGCTCTCTGACCTAAAAACTTTCTCAGCTGATTGTTCTGATCAGATTTACAGTGCAAAACAATCATGCAAATAGTGATGAGCTAACAACAGATATCAAAGAGCAATCAGGAAATATATTTGTAGGACATTGACATAACAACATTGCAACTAAAATGCTAGCACATTAAGATTCTTTGTCCCTTCCACTGTAAGTGTCTTGTCAAGACAATATGTTGACTTTTAATGAATGGATCAGGTCCATTTTAAGTATGATTTTGAAAAACATAAAAGATGCAGTTAAATAATGAAATCATGGGTAAAATAACAAAATATTTTGTCAGTCAGTCAATCATTATGTAGTTCCTTACCACACACTCTTGAGAATTTGGGTTAGAGGAACAAGTTGTCTGAAAAGAGCAGATAACAACAAAAGGCAGGTTGGATAGGCTGATTCACAGCTTGCAATTGGAAGGGCACTAACAATAGTGCCAAAAAAACACTGGGGGAGGGTCCATGTCTGGGTTACCATCATCAAAAGATGTTGACACTGCTTGCTAAAGCTGTGTGTAATTCTAGGGTATGAAATGGATAAGGCCAATCAAGCCATAGTACCTCACTTTGTCCACCCAGAGGTAGTGAACAACCTGCTTTGTCTAATGCTGGTGCAGAAACCTCGTTTGGCTGTCATATCATCTGCAACCCAATCTATGATGAAATGTTTGTGTTAATTGAAGCTGTCTCTGAGTGCTCACTGACTGGAGGAGAAGCATCAGGTTGTGCCAGCCTCTAATGGGGATCCAACGTCAGCATTCCAGATGCTCTTGGCATGTTCTTTGTGATTATAGAATGCAGGCTAAGCACTCCTGGGAGTTGTGCGTCAAAGACAACTGAGGTGTTTTTTAAATCTCTTACTCAGGATTTTTGGCAACAAGATGTGCATTGTCAAACCCTTGGACGGACTTCAGTTGGAGCAAAACTTCAAAGCAATTATGACTGGCCTCAACACCTTTCTCAGTGTGGCCATTTTAATGAACCCATGAATACATTTGCATTTATATAGTGACTTCCAATGCAGTAAAAACATCCCAAGCTGTTTCATAAGAGTGTTATCAGACAACATTTGACATGGAGCCACATAAGGGGGTATCAGTCAAAAAGTTAGCCCTTAAAGGATGGAGAAAGAGGTGAAGAGGTTTGGGGTGTGGGGGTGGCAGGAGTTGGGGGTAGAATTCCAGTGCTTAGGGTCTAAGCAGGTTAAGGCCTTGCCACCAATCCTGGAGCAACAACAATGGGGGCATTGTCAAGAGGCCAGAATTGGAAGATCGCAGAGATTGCTGGGAAAAGGAACCATTGTAGGTCAGTGACAACAGAGACAACAGATGGTACATTAAAGGATTTGTTTGAACTAATGCAGAGAGAAAATGTCAGCATGGGGCTGGCTGATCACGATAGGTGGCCAACTAAACTAGTGGCGGAAGGAACTGGGTTTGTTTGAAAATAATCAATGACAAGAAAGAAATTAAAGTGAAGAATGGCTGAAAGAAAATGCATGACAGATTAGTATGGGAATGACAAATGGCAGAGGTAAGGAAGAGCTACCAACACCAGAAGTAAATTAAGTCAAGTACTCAAAGCAATATGCCAAAAACGCATCTCTAATTGTCCTTGAGAAGGTGGCAGTGAGCTGCTTCCTTGAACTGATGCAGTATGGTACATATTATATACATACTATTAAAACATGCTTTTAATTTACTTCAAGAATTACTTTACTCAAGAATGTCTAGAATGTGGAACGCACTGTCATAGGAAGCAGTGGAGGTGAATAAGTAGACATAGTTAAGGGGAAGCTAGATGAGCACAAGAAAGAGAAAAGAATAGGATGGCATACTGATAGGGTGTGGGAGAATGTTCATATGGAGCATAAACACTGGCAGAAGTTGAGCTGAATGGCCTGTTTCTGTGCTGAAAATTCTATGTAATTCTATATAAGCATTCCCCGATCTCTATCAATGTACCTTCTTGGTTAGTGACCAGGAGATGCATGAGAATACTTTTTTCAGTCAAGTGAGCTTTTGGCTCAGTGGCAGCATTCCTGTCTCTTGGTCAGAAGGTGCGTGGGTCAAACCCTGCTCCAGGTAAGCAAAGACTAGAGCTCCAACTGGGATTTCTGGATTGACATCCAGCAGGACACTCTGGTCTGGTGGCTGGGGTGTGGATGACCCTTCTTCTCACTGTACTGGAGTGGGGGAGCTCATAAAACTATAAGAGCAAACCTATGAGCCGGTGTTATTATGGTGATAGGAGGGGTGTTCATGTCATGGACTGATAATCAGCCTGCAATATTTCACAATATTCTGCAAGACAAGATATCGAAGGTACAAAAACACCAAGACTTCTTTGGTTGTTTCATGATATGCTTGAGAGATTTCTTTCCCCATTGCATGCTTGTGGTTTATGTTGCCATGTCGTACTTTCTAACCACTGCTTCAATGCATTGGGCAAAAATTCAATCTTGTCAGCATTGGTGATGCTTCCCATTAGGGACCATGACCTTTCCATTTGCTTTCTAAGAACAGCTTTAACCATAGGCCAGCGTGGCAGTGCTACCTATTCTTCAGTAATGAAAATCTTCAAAGTTATGAAAACATTTGATAGGATAGATATGGAGAAGATGTTTCCACTTGTGGGGGAGACCAAAACAAGGGGCCATAAATATAACAGAGCCACTAATAAATCAAAGAAGGAAACAGTGGGAAATGTCTTTATCCACAGTGGTGAGACTGTGGAACTTACTCCCATAAGTTGTGGTTGATGCGAAAAGCAGAAATACATTTTTTAAAAGGTGAGATAAGCACATGAGGCAGACAGAAATTAAACAGAAGTCAAAGCACAGAAACAGCCCATTCAGCCCAACTCCACATGAGCCTCCTCTCATACTCCTTCATCTAACACCATCAGCATATACTTTCATTCCTTTCTCCCTCATGTACTTATCTAGCTTCCTCTTAAAGACATCTATGGTATCCACCTCAACCACTCCATATGGTACCAAAGAACAGAAGGTCACAGTGACAGGGTTAAATGAGGGTGGGCAGCAGCTCATGTGGAGCATAAACACCAATGCTGACTAGTTGGGCCGAATGGCCTGTTTCTGTGCTGTCCATGCGATGCTATTCTATTTAATTCCATGAACGTGTTTATTATCTGATTACATCACAGGCAGAGTATTTGATATGCAAACAGATCAATCACACTTCTTGTACCTTTGGATACTGTTTAACCGGAATCAGCACTCTTTCAGCTAGTTTAATGTTTTTGTTGCTGATAACATCAAGGTATTGCTTTTCTTCCTCCTTTTTTGTGCTGTTGTTCTGGAATTGTTCAATTTCTGTAAAGAGATCAAAATATATCAAATTTAATGAAGCAATTGGTGAGGTAGTTAAAATATCGATTCAATAAACAACTTGATGTTTCTTTTGAAGCCAGACCAATTCCACTTATTTTTGCGGTACAAAAATTCACAACTGTATTTTCTTTTTATTTTCCTTTAACTTTTATGGTGTGTGGATCGAGGGCTGAGGAGTTGAGTTTATTTTCCATCAAAATGTCATGGCACAGTACTCCCAATACTATTCCACCTTGGTACATATACTGGAGGGTGTATTCTCCATTGCTGGGGTGCCTGCACATCTGGGACCTGGGCAATCATAGAATGATACCTCACAGAAGGAGGCCTTTCAACCCATCATACCTGTGTGGGCTCTTTCAAAAAGCTATCCAATTAGTCCCACAACACCCCCTTCTCATTTCCCATAGTCCTGCAAACTCTTCCCAGTCAAAAACATTGCCAATTCCATTGGGCACAGTCCAGTCCAGGTGTAGCTTATCCCAATGGTATAACTCACTCCTGTCCCAGTACTGAATGCTAGTATCCAATGAAATGGACACCCTCTTTCCCACATCACTTCTTTGGCTCCATGTTGACTTTCCTCCTCCATTTGTCCCTGGGTCAACCTGCACAGTTAACAATCCCAAGATTATTACTCCTGAGTTAATGCAGAAAGCCTTTGTGTTGAGAAGGTCGGAGAAAATCCTCCCCAGGACTCCTTTACAGGATTCTGCTATGAAAACTACCACATAAATAAAGTTCCCTCATGGTGTGATCTGAGCAGTAATCTGCAAGAATTTCCATCCTTCTGCGCCTGAATCATACTGTTGGAAATGACCCTACCCCGTGATCGCAAAACCTGCCCTCCCTTTGCCTCCCACTCTCAACTCCACCACCAGCCCCCTGCCCCTGCCGCCCACCCCCACCCATACTCCCCACCTCCCCCATCATTCTGGTCAGCGCCACTGAAGTATGTGCCCCATCTGGTGAAAAAAAATCATGTCCGGTGTCAAATAAGGAGCTCAGGGGCATTTTTAAAATTCTTTCACAGAGTACAGATGTCACTGGTAAGGCCTTATTGTGCATGTCTAATTGTTCTTGAACTGAGTGGCCTGTTAGGCCATTTCAGAGTCAACTGCATTCTGGAGTCACATATAGGGCCAGACCAGGTAAGGGTGGCAGATTTTCTTCCCTAAAGGACATTGGTTTAGTGAATCGGGGGGGTTTTTATGACAATTGGTGAAAGTTTCAATAGTTACCACCATTGAGATTAGTGTTCAATTCCAGATTTTATTAATTGAATTTAAATTCTGCCAGTGGCAGGATTTGAACTCGTATCCCTACAGGCATGCATTACTAGTCCAGTGACATTACCATGACACTACCATCTCCCCTTCATCAAAATTTGTTATATTTTTCTCTCCTCAACTGAAAGAAGTCCAGTGTTGAAGCAGGGCTCCCAGACTTTCAATTCTGTTTGTTTTTCATATTGATGGTCCCTAATCTCGACAGTGATGACAGTTGACACTTATGCACACAGCTGACTTTGTGCAACAGCGTTTGGAATATGTAGACATGATTGAGGTTTGAATAGGTCTACTTTGCTGTGACACAGTAGCCTTTATAGTTTGCCAATAGCGAAGGAAAACGGAGCTGAGAAAGGTTTCAATGAAGTGGAATGCCCTGCATAGGAAAAATCTTTGTTCTGCATATAGTTGACTGCAATATAAATATTCATAACATTTAATTGTTTAAAAGCACAAGTTGATGGGTAAAAATTAGAGTAAATCTAATCAAAAAAAAGTTAATTACTATTTTATCATCTGCAAGAGCAGTAACTGGTTTCTATTTTATTCCACTTTAAGTGCGTACGGATTTGATAATGAGAGTGGGTGTAATTATACTGTAATTATTTACACGTTATTAAACGAATAAATTGCAATATTAAACAAAGCAATGCTGATAACCAGAAAGCAATTTATCATTTTCTTTAAAGCTGACCTCTCGGAGTCAGAGGTGCCTCATTTTTATCAAAGAACGTAAACAACTCACATGAATAAACAGAGAAACAAAAATGGAAATCAATATCACGACTTCTCAAGTCAAGGGTAAAATTTACACGTAATAATTAAGTCTTTGATCTGGAACATAATTATTCACTGTAATTTGTGTCACAAATGGATGACATGGTATTTGAAATAATTATATCGCAAGTGGGCTCACTAAGTACCACTGGTAGATGGCTGGTTATTTTAAGTTGCCTGAGGTTTACTGGGTAAGTTTGGTTGCGTGTTTTCATGCGTTGCTACATTTAATCCTGTATGACGGCAATCTGCTCCTTTTCAGGCGTGTGAATAATTGGCGATGAAGATGAAATGCTTTGAAGGCTTTATGCAGAAATATCAACAGTCTGCTCCATTTAACTGATATGCTCAGCTTGAGAAATTGCACCTCATTTTTTTGATGAGACGCTTTGCAAACTTCCAGACTCAAAATCAAGCTCAAAACTTAATATCATAATCACGTCTGCCACTTTTTCAGACAGCAGTTACTGGTAATGATTCTGCTGTTGCCATTTACACCTTCCCTGGACACATCATTCCGTCAATACCTGCCCCAGTGCTATCTCCTTTTGTCTTCTGTTACAGACAGGGGGAGAGATGAAAGGGATGGTTCCCACACTTTTCACCACTTGACTGACTAAAAGTCAGGTGTGTTTTAAAAGAAAGAAGTGTTTTTTTTTACCTCGCCCAAGTGCTTTAACTGCCAACAGAAAAGTGACATTTTAAAGAAGAAAGATATATGTTTATTATTCAACACCCGAATATATTTTCAATCACGCCCACTTGCGCGCATGTGCATGCCATGCATACACACACACACATGCGCGCACACACACACGCACACACACACACGCACAGACACACACACACACGCATGCGTGCACACACACACAATGAAGAAAAAATTGTGATTACAAAAGATAGCATGCACTTAGGTCTTAAGAGTTCGGATGTTTGTGCTTTTTCCGAGATGAAGTCTTGAAACTTTGCAGGCCTGAGATTCCTTTTTGGTCCTCTGAAGAATAGAGTCTGGAGGTTTAAGAAAACAAAGCTGCTGTGGTTTATGGCTTTCAACATCAGGATCCTCTTGCTGCACTCCAGTTGAGGTGCAGTCAAACCTTTTCAGTGAAAACCCGGTTTGGTTCCTCAAATACAGAGATAAAGACCAACCTAATGTCTTGATCTATGGCTGTTCAAAGGCAGGGTCTTGTTCCTTTTCACTGGTCAGATCTTTCTCTCTTGCTGCTCCAAAAAACATGTTCTATTAAATGACTTTATCTGAAACCTTGTTTCTCCATGTAACCAGAACATTTCCGTCCATTGTCCTCCCATGGTTTCTGGTGACTAGGCCATTGTCAAATAATTAAGTCCAAGTCTTATCCATTCACATATCATCATAATAGAATAGGGGTTTTTCACACCCATTATCTGGAATTCCACTCCGAAGCCAAAAAGTCTGCAAGCAGTGTTGTGAAAGATTCTTTAATTATTTGGAAAAGGGCAGGCATTAACCACAGGAAATTCTGTTGCATTTTAATGACTACTGAAAGATATATCTGGGAAGCTTGCCTGAATTTTCATATCTCGTCCAGGCATGGAGGTTACCCCAGGGGCCTTGCGTAGTTCCATGTATATTGACAGGAAAGAAAAGGTCACCTGACCTCTCAACTCCATTTTGCTTTAAAGTGCCCATTTCAAGTTTATACTCCAATAGCCTATATTGTGTGAGCATACCATTTGTACCATCATACCTTTTGCTATCTAATTTCTCCTCCCTTCCACCCTATCGGAGACTTTCCCTTTGTTCCTTCCCTGCCTCTGTACTTGCTTAAACCAGTTCCGATGAAAGGCCATTGACCTGATATGTTACCTCTCTCTACAGAAGCTGACTGACCCGGGGTATTTCCAGAATTTTCTGTTTTTATCTTCAACTGAAATATATGGTTCATCATTCATTTGTAAATTGGTAATTTTAACAGGTCACCTAGCACAAACAGTACAAGCTGTTCTCCTGGTGAAGGAGCAATCTGCAAGAATTGAAAATCTCAACCTCATAATTTTTGTAACCAAGTAAATTGAAACAGGGTCCACCGTGCACTGCAGTAATGAAACTATGATTCTTTTCTGTAAACTTCTGCACCTGTGATGCAGTTCTGAAGAGGATGAAGCATCACCCAGCACACATTGTTCACCTACATACAGAAAGGATGAATCCTGCTTGGGCTTTGAAAAGCATCTTTCTTTCATGCTGTTAAGGTCTCTGATATACATTCATGTGAGTGCTTTGCTCAACCTAACTCTGAAAGCATGGACCGCAAAATTCATCAATTCGGCCAGCGAAAGCTCCGTCATGGTCTGAATTTTCATATCATGTGTTTTTGATCTCACAACCTTGGCAGTGTTAAAAGGTCATTTTCCCACCGGAAGCCTATTTCAGGTTGTCAAGAATTGCCAGGGCACCAGGATAAGGGTTCAGTAAGGGTACAGGGCAGATTTGATTTATGAACAATGGCTCACTTCAGATGAGTTGCACATAGCACTGCAAAAGATCCCATAAGGAAGTCCGGTAGCCCCATGTTCCCTGGCTGGGATTGTTCAGCCCAGTCGAGGTGGGACCCACTGCAGGAGACTTAGCAGCCCAGCCAAAAGTCCAATGGCTTTCAGTGGGGCAGGGGTGGAAAATCCTGCCCCTGCCCCCCCACCCACACACAGTGTGGAACCAAGTTCAAATGGAGAATTGGAGGAAGATAGGGTGACAATGCTTTGTCATGGTCTGGGTTCCACTTTCCTGTCTACAGTGCTTATTCTTCCACCTGGTGGCCTAGCTTTATTCCGATCCATCTCCAATGCAGTTGACAACTATGCTCAAGAGCTCCACATTCATTCTTATATTTGGGCTTCTCAACAATAACAGCTTGTGTTTACATAGTGTCTTTCATAAAATGTGCTTCAAACAAATATATTGACATCAAGGGCGTAATCATCCCAGATTTGCACCAAGTGCGGTAGCAATTGGGGAAAAGAATGCTTTTCCCGTTGGCCGCAATGGTGGCTTTTCATACCATATCATCCCAATCCTGCCTCATTAATCATGCATTCCCAGGAAACACACCGCTTTGATGATGGGCGGCCTCCAATTCGCCCACCACAACGTCATCTCGCTGCTTCATCATGCCGGGCACCATATTTAAAGTGCAGCCACGCACACACCTCTTAGTGCTTCCAGCCAGGACTGCTGTGAAGGAGACATAGCCCCGAAAGGCAACAATACTGCAGCTCACCCCCAGTTTAATGGTGCATCTATCGAGCGCCTTTTGGATACAGTGGAGTCCGCTGTGATGTCCTCGGCTCCTGCTCTGGCCGCAGGAGGGGCACCAACATCACTAATCCAGCATGGTCAGCGCCAATGCCCTGCAAAAGAGGACAGCCACCCAGTGCCGTAAGAGGATAAATGATCTCCTCCGTTCCGCCAGAGTAAGTCACTCTTCTCAACACTCACAACTCACAAACCCAGCAGACACCCACAGGGCTCTCACTCACTGCCAGTTCAAGGGACATCACCATTCAGTCTCTCACACGCACCTTCATTAGCCTCATCCCGTCCATCACCACTCATACAGGCCAGGCATACTTATCATCTGGCCTGGCAGGTGTCCAGCTTACACTCTCTCCATCTCTATTCATGCAGGACAAGCTGGCACTGAACAAGAGGGAGAGTTCGCAGACCGGTGATGGAATGCCTGAAATTAAGGCCCTTCCTAACTTTGAAAACAAAGCCATCCAGCTGGCCGGCGAGGACCTGGACTGTTCCTGTGCTGATAGTGAGGTCGGCGCTGCTCTACCAAGTGAGGATCCAGCAGTGCAACATCCATCAGACAACCATGCTGTGAGTGATGTGTCCTCTTTCACAGGCCACTGCCATACACTAATTATCTCTCCTTGCGTTCACAGGCACATCTGAGAAGCAGCCGAGGGGTCCATGACCCAGGGCCTCCAATCGGGCCCTGAAGACACATTGGAAGGAGAATCTGAAGGTACCATCATTGAAGTCCCATCCCAGCGCTTACCCACACCCTCCATCAGCGCAGAGACACACACCTCTCTGGGACCTAGTTTTAAAGTAGCCTCAGGATCACAATCTGGTGAGCACATTGCACTGTCTGATTCATAGCAGGTGGAGGCAGGGACTTCCCAGGTTTCTGGCACTCGGGGAACTGCTGGAGACCAGAAATTTGCTGAGTCCGAGTCAGATGAGAAGCCTCTGGTCTCAGTCATGCCACAGTTGCTGGAGCTGCAAAGCAAGCTCGGGAGCATCAGGAAGGGATGTCTGCTGCATTCCTCAGATTGCAAGGCACGATGGAGGACTATGTCCGCCTTCAGGCTGAGATGATCGCACTGGCATGCCAACGCACCGAGGTCAACATTGGCAGGATGGCGGGTGCTATGGGGACCTTAGTCCAGGATATTGTCCTGCACCGCTGCGCAGGCTCAACTCTATCACTTTTGCCATTGGCCTTCAGCAGTGGCAATGGGAGAAGAGTGCGGGGCATTCAATCTCATTCCAGCTACTCCTTCTCCTCCAGGAGTCAGCCTGGGGACCCATAGGGAGGAGGATCTGCAGATGTACTTTCCAGGGCCATCCATCCAGGTGACTCTGGGATTGTCCAGCCCATCCAAATCCCTTCTTCCTGTGGCCCCAGCAGCTCCAGCTCCACAGGCCAAGGAGGGTGTCACTGCCACACAGCAGGACCCTGAAAGTAGGCCAGGGCCCACCAAGTCTCAGCCTCCCAGAGGACGCCCGCCATAGTCATCACAGACAGGATGTAGCGGTCAGCAGGCTGCCTCCACCTCTGCTGTGGATGTCCGGGGAGCACCAAGGTGTAGCAACAGGGTTAGGAAAGTTGAGATGATGTAGTTGCACAGCCTGGGCACGGGTGTAAATCGTTTGTACATAATGTTCATTATTGTAAATAAACTCCCAAGGATGTCTCCCTGCCTATGGCTCCTTGTTCTGATGAGCAGTGTTCATGTCACTCAGATGTGAAACCTTTCTGCAGAAGCTAAAGGCAGGTGTCTCAGTCCAGGGCCTCTTCCCTGTGCTCTGTACAGCCTTCAGACCAAAGTGATGGTCCAGCCTCACACTCCCTGGAAACATTACTGATGCTTATACCTCGGCAGTGCTGGTCATTGCTGCCAGAATGTCGTGGGCAGGCATCACAGAGTTCTCTCATACTCTCTGTGTGGTCTCAGCACCTTTAAGGTAGGGCTGGCTCCCATCACACCAGCATCTGTGACCAGTGATGCTGTGCTCCTGAAGGGGTCAGGTGCTGAAGGTGGACAAAGCATCAGGTAATTTTAAAGTTTCATGGCTGCATCTCCATGATATGAGCCTGATCATGGAGCGCAAGCGAGCTGCCCTCTGCCAGACAGGAGTCAGACATTCTCAGAGGCTATGTGAAGATTTATTGAGTGTCCTCACTGCATGTCATCATCATCATCCTCCTGCAATTGAGTGACTATTAGGGCCTCCATTGCTTCTCCATGACAGGAGCATTCTCACAGAGGGTATGTGATCCTGACAGGGTCAAAAGTGCTTTTAAAGTTTCATGGCTGTGTCTCAATGATATGACCCTGATCGCAGAGCGCAAGCGAGCTGCTCTTGGCCAGGCTAGAGTCAAAATTTCATAGATGCAATGTGAAGATCTATAGTGTCTCCTCAATGCATGTTGCCATCATCCTCCACAAATCTAAAAGCTATGAGGGCCTCCCACTTGTGTCTGCCTTGCCTGGCCAGTGCGATGATCTCAGTGCTGTGATTGTCACTTTTGAGGACCTCCTCACCCTCATCACCCTCAATGTCCTCCTCATTAGAGGAGACCTCCAGCTCCTCCATCTTTTCCTCAGCCACCTCCTCTCCCCGTTGCAGAGCCAGATTGTAAAGGGTGCAGCAGGCGATGACTATACGTGACACCCTCTGCGGACTGTATTGCAGGGCTCCACCTGGCCAGCCCAGGCACTCGAACCTCATTTTCAGCTCCCTGATGATCTGCTCCACCAAGTTGTGAGCTGCAGCGTGAGCCTTACTGTACTATCGCTCTGCTGCAGTCTGAGGCTGCCTCACAGGTGTCATCAACCAAGGCCTCTGCCAATAACCCCTGTCTCTGAGGAGCCATCCCTGCAGCCTCTGGTGTCCTTGGAAGATGTCAGGGATCTGAGACCGGCTGAGAATGTAGGAGTCGTGCACATTCCCTGAAAACTATGTGCAGATGTGCAGGATGCTTTTATGTGGTCACACACCAGCTGCACATTCAGTGAGTGGAAGCCCTTGCTGGTGTAATCGTTGGCTGCTTGTTGCCACTGAGATCTGAGCACCATGTGAGTCCAGTCGATGGCACTCTACACCTGTGGGAAACCTGAGATCTGGGCAAATCCAAACGCTCTTGCATCCTGGCTTTCCTGGTTCCGGGCGAAATGCACAAAGTTGTGTGTCTATGTGAAGATGGCGTCCATGACCTCATGGACGCATTTGTGGGTGGAGGCTTGCGATATCCCACAGAGGTCACCTGTGGAGCCTTGAAACGAGCCACAGAAATAAAAATAGAGCGCCGCTGTTACTTTCATGTCCACTAGTAGTGGATGCCCTCCATAGTCCCCGTGGAACTAAATCCTGCAGTCGCTGGTAGATGTGAGCAACCAGTTCCCTAGACAAGTGCTGTCTTTGGTGACACTGGTTCTTGGTCATCTGCAGGAATGAAAGGCGGCATCTATAGGCCCTGGGTCTAGCCAGGCACTGAACAGTGACGGCTCGCTGTGGCTCTTCAGCGGCGTGTGCAGGATCCCCAGCTTCCCCTTCTTCCTGAGGCTGCTATGCCTCCATTCAAGCAGCCTGGTGCCTCCATCACTCTCTTCTTCTTCATTTCCACCCTCTGTAAGCCATGAGGCATACAGCTAGGTCACCAGGCTCCATGCTCCTGATACTCCTCCTGCAGGATGAAAGAGAGATGTGTAGGCTACCTAGAGTGCCCTAAGAATCTCTCCTGGTTAAGTCTGAAGGCCCCTTAACACATCCCGGAGAGTGCTGGCCACCACTTGGATGGCCAGAGTTTAGTGTGCTGCATGGATGCCCGAAACTTCACCCACCTCCGCCCCACTCTGCCTGACCGATTGGCAGCAGCTTTGCCCATTGGACTACATGCTGTGCTCTCAGCTCAGGCACAGGCATTCTCCTAACCCATACTGCAAGGCTGCACTGTTAGCTTGAACTATGGGGGAGACTGGTCCAAACCTGACTGATGACATTGCAAGGGGCTGTGAGCACCTCCAGCAGTGACTGCTCCATGGCCAGCTTTAGCAAGGAGATTGTACAATGTGTGCAGGCATCCAACTGTTCTGCAGTCCACTAAAACACTCATTAGTTTGCAGTCTGTGCCCGAGGGTGAAAAGTTCTGGAGTATTTGGTGGCACTTTCATGCCTCTGCATCGCTTGAGTGGGCAGATAAGCTACAGGCCTGACTCCAGCGTGTCAAAATGGCTGCACCTGAACTGTCTCAGTGGCGGAGGAAGGGTCACTTTATACAAGGTTTCCCTCATGGCCACCACTTCCTTCCCTCCAACCCCACAGATGCTTGTGCACCATCATTAACCACTGTGCAGCCTTTGCCCTGCCCCCCCAATTCACCCCTACCGCAGGGCAGCCCTTGCCCCAGCACCGCACTGCCAGCCAGTTGGGAAGAATGGACTTGCCTGTGGCCTCACCTGAATGCACGGCACCTCAACCTTTAAGTCCAACAGACAACCCTCGCGAGCAAAGTTACTGTGCACTCACCTCCGAGTTTGTCTTGAAGTGCGGCCTGCCACATGCGCACCTTATAAATGCTGTTGTGAAACATGTCGGCCCAATTGTCTGGATGATTCAGCGTTGGGGGGATGATTCCAGCGAGCTGTGCTTATAATGATATCCAGATGTATTACAATGAAGTTCACCACACCTGACGGCGGGAAACGCGGCCCGCCATTGACGGCTAGACCGGGTGATTGCAAACTGATTTCACAATGTCGTGAAACTGATTTTTGGCCTTCTCATCATACTGCCCGCTCATGCCACCGAACATGCCCAACGGGCATGGAAAATTCTGCCCCAAGACACATAAGGAAATATTGAGATTGGCGACCAAAAAGTTAGTCAAAGGATTTTCAGGGAACCTCCTGAAGAAGGTGAGAGGGTAAAGAGGCAGAGAGATTTAGGGAGGGAATTCCAGAGCTTACAGACCAGGCAGCTGAAGACTGGCCGTCAACGGTGAAGCAAAAAGAATCAGGAATGCCTAAGAGGCCATCTTCCTTCAAATTGAATTGGATTCTATATCTCACCCTTTTTATGCTTAAATACTTAAGAATCTGGATTAAAGCTTTATTCTCTTAGGAGATCACATATCTGATAGGTGCCAGGCAACTGGGTTAGAATACCCCTTAGCCACCCATAGCTCATGTCTTCTATCAAATTTCTTCCCTTCATGTGTCTAATTCCCTTCTGAAAGATCTTATTGAATCTGCTTCCATCACCACCTTTTCAAGCAATGCATTCCAATCAGAACAACTACCCGTGTTTGATCCCAAATATCATATTACCAGACTGATCAATTTGCCCTGCCAGCTTGTGTACGTGAACTCCAGGTCTCGATTCTCCTGCACCCCCTTTAAATTTCATTCATATTGCCTCTGCTCATTCTTCCTTCCAAAATGCATCACTCCAATCTTCCCAACATTAAACTGTATCTGCCATGTGCCTGTTTACATGCCCCTGAAGCTTGTCACTCTCTTCCTTAAGTTTACTACATTTCCAATTTCCTGTCATCTGGTGGTTTGCTGGTTAGTAGGGCCTATGGTTTCTTTCTACATGATGGAACAGAGTTCACATTAAACACCTGGAAAACATAATATTCAGTATTTATACAGCAATCGTCACTTAACAAAAGGTTACAGACATGGCAAAGTGATTAGGATCAGGGCTAAAATGTATCCTCCACAGAGGAAACCACAATTGCCCTGTGTTCTGGGCAACAGATTACATTGTTATTTAATCCTACAGGTCGTCCTCACCTTGTCTGAGCCTTTGACACAGTTAACCACACCATCCCCATCAAATGTCTTTCCACTGGGTGGGGCTACCTTGTTCCATTCTTATCGATCTAATCATAGCCAGATAATAACTTGCAATGCCTTCGCTTCCTGTTCCGATACCAATACGTCTGGTGACTTCTAAGGATCTGCTCTTGGCCCCTCCCATTTCTCATCTACTTGCTGCCTCTTGGCACCATCATTCGATAGCACAGTGTTATTTTTCACATGTTCGCTGACCACACCCAACACTCCCTCGCCATCACCTCTCTTGAGTCCTCCACTGTTGATAAATTATCAGACTGCTTATCTGACATCCAGTACTGGGTGAGCAGAAATTCCCACCAATATTTAATTGGTCCCTGCCACAAACTCCGTTCCCTTGTGACTGAGTCCAACCCACTCCCTAACAACTGTCTGTGGCTAAGCCAGCCTGTCCACAACCTTGGTGTCACATCTGCCCCCAGGATGGGCTTCTGACTACATATCTGCACCATCACTACATACGAACATACGAAATAGGAGCAGAAGTAGGCCGCTCAGCCCTGCTCGGCCCCTTGAGCCTGCTCCATTGTTTGATAAGATCAAGGCTGAATTATCAGTGTTTCAATTTCGACATTCCCATCTACTTCCGATAACCTTTGATTTCCTTGCCTAACAAGAATCTATCTATCTCTGCCTTAAAAATATTCAGCAATCCCGCCTCCACCACCTTCTGGGGCAGAGAATTCCAAAGTCGCACAGCCTTCTGAGAGAAAAAAATTCTTCTCATCTCTGTCCTAAAAGGGTGACCCCTAATTTTAAAACAGTGCCCCTTAGTTCTGGACTCACACACAAGAGGAAACTTCTTTTCCACTTCAACTTGTCAAGGCTGTTCAGGATCTTATATACTTCAATCAAGTCACCCCTCATTCTCCTAAACTCCAATGGAAACAAGCCCAGTCTATCTAACTTTTCCTCATAATGACAACCCGCTCATTCCAGGTTTCAATCCAATAAACCTCCTTTGAACTACCTCCAGTGAATTTGCATCCTTCCTTAAATAAGGAGACCAAAACTGCAAACAATATTCGATATGCATTCTCACCAATGCCCTGTATAACTGAAACACAACATCCTTACTTTCATAAAAGCAAAATACTGTGGATGCTGGAAATCTGAAACAAAAACAAAAATTGCTGGAAAAACTCAGCAGGTCTGTCAGCATCTGTGGAGAGGAAGGCAGAGTTAACGTTTTGAGTCTGTACGACTCTTCATCAGAACTAAAGAGAAATAGAAATGAGGTGACAGCTGGAGCTGGGTAGAGGGCCAGTGATAGGTGGAGACAAAGGAGAGATTGCCAAAGATGAACAAAAGGTCAAAGGGGTGATATCAGCTAAAGGATGTACTAATGGTGACATTAAGGGTAGAAAGTAGGACGAGCAAGTGACAGATGGCCCTAGTGGGGGTGGGATGGGGGGAAAGGGATTGAAATAGGCTAAAAGGTGGAGATAAAACAATGGATGGAAATAAATTCAAAAATAATAAGAGAAATAGGTGGGAAAAGACAAATATATTAAAATAATATAATAATTATTAGAAAAAAGGGATCGGAAGGGGGTGGGGATGGAGGAGAGAGTTCATGATCTGAAGTTGTTGAACTCAATGTTAATTCCGGAAGGCTGTAAAGTGCCTACTCAGAAGATAAGGTGCTGTTCCTCCAGTTTGCATTGAGCTTCATTGGAACGTTGCGCAGGCCAAGGATGGACATGTGGGCATGAGAGCAGGGTGGAGTGTGACAGGGAAGTCTGGGTCATGCTTGTGGACAGACCATATGTGTTCTTGCTAAAGAAATTTTGCTGCTTTGTTGTTGTCATAAGTAGAGGATTAAAGTTGATTTTTGGAACTTGGCCACGTGTGGTCCTGCCTGACTTAACAAGGTCTGAACTCAAATTGTATTCAGGAACAAGGGACTTCAGTTGCCAACCCTCCAGGATTGTCCTGGAGACTCCAGGAATTAAAGATGAATTTCCAGAACACCATGACAAGCAACCCAGGAGAACAAAAACAAATCATGGAGAGCGTTAAGACAGTTGGTGTGCAACTCCCATTTATAGTTTATAAAAATGATTGGAGATAAGATCAAATGGATGCTTTATTCATGGACAAGCATCATTCAACTGGGTAATGAAGAGTTTGTTGGCTTTCTCATTGGCCTGGGAAAGGAGGTACTGTGAGGATGGACACGATGAGTTACTGATGGCAAAAGTGTGGGGTGGAGAGATTGGAGGTAGTAGGATGAAACCTTCAGGAATACTGCCAACCAGAGTTGGCAACACAACGGCCAAACCCATGATACTGAATCTGGCCGGCGTTTTAGACTGGCTGGCAGAACAACCACTCCAGCAATTTTCCCCTTGCTCCCTTCCCACCACCCCTCTCCCATTAGAAAGAGAAGCCCAGGGTCGCAGTGATCCTTGGATCCCTTTATCTTCTTGGCAATGCTGCACTGAACAGAAGGACAACAAGCCAGCAAACAATGGGCCCTTCCTACTGCCTGCTCCATACTTTTCTACCGTATTTACATAAAGCGGAATAAATGTGGGATATTTTTCAAAAAATTTCCAGCTCAGAACAAAAGGTCAGAATTCCTCTGTTGAGGCACAATACATGGACAATCACAGCATTATAAATTTGGACTGTAAAACTTGTTCTCCTGAGATGAAAATGTACTGGGAGAATAAAGATAAAATTGCCACTCCTACCATTCGAAGTCAATGTTCCGTGGTACAGGAAATAAAATGTCCCTTTGGGTAGTGAGAAATAATGCAATTCAAGCAGATATTGTTACGGCTGCATAGAGGCAATGTGGATGTCTTTAACTAAATATCTGCTTGGTCATGGAGTGCCTTCCTACACAGTGCACTTTCCAATGTGCAATTTATGTAGACACAATCTAAGTGCTAAACTGTAGCTGCTATATAATGCTGCTTTAAATGACAAAAAACACAATACTGACCAGCTGCTGAAAGGTAGAAGTGACAGCGCAATGCCTGTTGCACTGAAGAAAGTTCAAAGAAAGGTGATGTGGCCAGTGATCTGCTCATGTAAACAATTAAAACCACACTAGTTCAGAATCAAAGAAAGGTTACAACGCAGGAGGCCATTCAAAGCATTGGCTGGAATTTTCCAGCCCCTCACGCCAGCGGGATCTTCCGGTCCCATCGATGTGAATGGAGATTTCAATGGGGGTGGTGGGGTGAGCTGGAAAATTCCAACCATTGTGTCCATGCCAGTTCTTTGCAAGAGCAATTCCCCTAGTCCCAGTCCCCAGTCTCTTCCCTGTAGACATGCAAATATTTTTTCTTCAGATGCTTATCCAATTTTCTTTTGAAAACCAGGATTGAGTCAGCCTCCCACACTCTCAGGCCATACATTCCAGATCCTAGCCACCCATGGCTTAAAACATTTTTCCATGTATTGCTATTGTTTCTTTTGTCAATCACCTTAAATCTGCACCCTCTGCTTCACAATCCTTCCACCAATGGGAACAGCTTCTGGCTTTCTATTCTGTTTAGAGTCCCCATGATTTTGAACATCTCTATTAAACTTACCCTGAAACTTTATTTCTCTAAGAAGAATGGCCCCAGCTTTTCCAATCTATCTAGTAAACTGAATTCCCTCATCCCTGGAACCATCCTTGTGAATCTTTTCTGCACTGTCTCTTAAACCTTCACATCCTTCCTACAGCGTGGTGCCCAGAATTAGATACAATATTCCAGGTGAGGCCAAATAGTGTTTTATAAAGGTTCACCATAGCTTCTTTGCCTTTGTGTTCTCTGCCTCTATTTATAAATTTCAGGATCCCTTATGCCTTTTTAACTACTTTCTCAATCTGCCCTGCCCTTGCACCTTCATTGATTTGTGCACATATACCCCCAGGTCCCTCTGTTCCTGTGCACCCTCCCCCCCTTTAGAATTGTACCCTTTATTTACTATTGCTCCTCCTCATTCTTCTTACCAAAATGAATCACTTCACACTTCTCTGCATTAAATTTCATCTACCACATGTCAGTCAAGCGGCCTTTGAAGTTTTTTTTAGGAAACCTCATCCATGGTTGGGATGAGGTTTCTGGTAGCAATTAAAAATTAAATAAAAGTTTTAACATTTCATATATAACCTGTCCCAACTCATGTAACAGAGTCAAGAGGGGACATGTTTTTTACAGCGGTAAATTTTTTATTTTTGTGTTTTCAAATCTGCAGCTTTGTGCCTCAGGGAGCTTACAATGCACGCACTCGCATGCATGCGTGAACTTAGTGCTCACCCTCCTCCCACCCATACCCCAGCAGCACTCAGCACTGCAGCACGCGTTTCATGCTGGCTGGCCATTAATTGGCCAGTCAACATGAAATCGATGTTGGGACCCAATTGGGTGGTGGTCAGCTTCGTGACCTCTCCCTGCCACCCACAGCATCTGCCGCACCCGCCTGACAAGGTAAAATCCTGGCCTTGGAGTTTGGTGAGACAGGGTGTTCAGGGAAGCAGGGGGGAAACAAGGGGGAAGGAGTTGTTCATTTCCTCTTTCTATCTTTCTCACCACATAGAAATTGGTTCTTGCTCTACTACAGGGAAAGGAGCTAACTGGTAAGTATCTAGTAAGTTGGTAAGTTCTATTCTATCCTTAAGGTTTAAAATAGTACACAATTTTGTGGTAAAGTTAATAAAATATATAAGAAAGCAAAATAAATAAGCGTTTAATATAATTAAGTAATTATTTAAAACTCATTAAGGATGGCAGTACAGGTGATGTGTCAAGGTTGCAGCATGTGGGAGCTCCTGGTAACATTGTGATCCAAGGCAAACATTTCTGCAGCAAGTGTTTGTGGCTTGAGGAGCTTTGGCTCAGAGTCATTGAGCTGGAGGCTGAGCTGCAGACTCTGTGACACATCAGGCATGGTGAAAGTCACCTGGATGCTTTATACCAGGAGGCAGTGGCACCACTTAGGATTGGGTCTTCTGAATTGGTCAGTGGCCAGGGACAGGAGTGTGTGACTGCGAGTGAGGCAGGTAAGAGGACCCAGAGGGCAGGAGTAAAGGAGGTGAGCCTCTATAATTGTCCAACAGGTTTGAGGTTCTCTCAACTTCTTTAAATGAGAGAGGGGGCTGCAGGATGGATGAGCAAACTGACCATGGCATGTGGTACAGGAAGCATCCAAGTGGGGGGAGCATAAAGGAATATATTGGGATAGAATAGTGAGGGGGATTGACACTGTTCTCTGTAGCAAAGAGCAAGAGCCCAGGAGGCTTTGTTTCTTGCCTGGTGCCAGGCTTCAGGACATCTGCTCAGGGCTGAAGAGGAACTTACAGTCAAATGGAGAGCTGGTGCAGACATGATGGGCCGATTGTACCATTAAGATTCTGTGATTCTGTGACTTTGGGGAGGATCCAGTGGTCCTGGTCCATATAGGTACCAACGATATAAGCAGGGTGAGGAAGGAAGCTCTGCATACCCAGTATGATGAACCAGGCACCAAATTAAGAAACAGAACCTCAAAGGTAGTAATTTCTGGATTATTACCTGGGCCATGTGCAAATTGGCATAAGACAAATAAGATTAGAGAAATGAATGCGTCGCTAAAGACTGGTGTGGGAGAAGTGGGTTCCAGCTCGTGGGGCACTGGCATCAATACTGGGGAAAGTGGGATCTGTACCATTGAGGTGCTCTACACCTGGACCATGCTGGGGCTGGTACCCTCATAAGCCACCTAAGTAGGGAAGTAGAGAGGGCTTTAAACTGAATAGTGTGGGAAAGGGATCAAATTTGGGAAGATGTAGTAAACCAAAGAGTAGAGACAAGGCAGGACAGACAGGTATTAATATGAGAAATGATAAACAGACTGTGACAGGAAAGGACAGAGAGTACAATTCTAATAATAAATCAGCAGATAAGGCTAGACACTACATAAGTAATAAAAGGACAAAACTAAAGACTCTGTATGTAAACACACATTACATTTGAAACAAAACAGATGGAACCGATAGCGCAAATAGAAATAAATAAGTACAATCTGACAGCCATTACAGAGACATATATAGGATGACATAAATTTGGAACTGAATATTGAAGGGTATGTGACAGTTAGAAAGGACAGGAGGTTAGGAAAAGGTGGAGGGGTGGCTCTGTTAATTAATGATGGCACTAGCACATTAGAGAGGGATGACCTAAGGTTGTAGAAGTGGTTTTGGTTGAGATGAGGAATGGTAAAGGCAAGAAGTCACTTGTGGGAGTGGTGTACAGGCCCCTATTTGTAACTACAGACTATGAAAGAAGAGATAATGGGAGCTTGACAGAAAGGTACAGGGTTAATCATGGGGGATTTTGATCTACATATAGACTGGAAAAATCAGATGGGCAAAGGTAGCATAGATGAGGAGTTCATAGAATGTTTTCAAGATGGTTTCTTAGAACAGCATGTTCTGCAGCCAACCAGAGAGCAGGCTATACTAGACCTGGCATTGAGCAATGCGATAGGATTAATTGATAACCTCATAGTGAAGACACCTGTAGGCTTCAGCAATCATAATATGATTGAATTTACATTCATTTTGAGGGAGAACTGAGTGTGTCCAAGGCTAGTATTTTAAGCTTAAATAAGGGCAATTATGAAGGCATGAAAGCAGAGCTAGCGAAAGTGAACTGGCAAATGAGGTTAAGGGTTAGGTCAATAGAAGTTCAGAGGCAGACATTTAAAGGGATATTTCAGAGTACACAGGATATACACATTCCAATGGGAAAGAAAAATTCCAAAGGGAGGGCCCACCATCCGTGGTTAACTAAAAAAGTCAAAGACAGTACCAAACTTAAAGAAAAAACATATAATTACACAAAGACGGGTGGCAGATCAGAAAATTGGAAAGAATATAAAGACCAGCAAAGAATGACAAAAAGATTAATTAGGAGGAAAAAATTAGAGTATGAGAGAAAGCTACTAGTAATATAAAGATGGATAGTAAGAACTTCTATAGATATTTAAAAAATAAGTGTTAACAATGAGAGCGTTGGTCCTATAGAAAGTGCTTCTGGGGAATTGATAATGGAAAGTAGGGAGATGGGGCGGATGAATTAAACAGGTATCTTGCTTCAGTCTTCACTATAGAAGACACAAGTAACATCCCTGAAACAGCTGTAAATTAGGAAATGGAAGGAGGGGGGAACTCAGGAAAATTACAATCACCAGGGAAGTGGTATTAAGCAAATTATTGGGGCTGTGGGCTGATAAATCCTCAGCTCCAGATGGACTTCACCCTAAGGTCTTGAAAGAAATGACTAGTGAGATAGTTGATACACTGATTTTAATTTTCCAAAATTCCCTAGATTTGGGCAAGGCGTCATTAGATTGCAAAATAGCAAATGTAACTCCTTTATTCAAAAAGGGAGGGACACAGAAAGTAGGAAATTTCACCCACTCACTTAACCTATGTATGTTACCTTGTAGCCTCCTTACATCCTCTTCACAACTTACTTTCCTACCTATCTTTATGTCGTCAGCAAGTTTACCTTCTTATCTTTGTGTTGGAAAATGCGTTAGTAGTAGTTCAGAGAAGGTTCACTAAACTAATACCAGGAATGGGTGGGTTGCCCTTATGAGGAAAGGCTGGACTGGCTAGGCTTGTAACCACTGGAATTTAGAAGAGTAAGAGGTGACTTGATTTAAATCTTTAAGATCCTGAGGGGTCTTGACAGGGTAGAAGTGGAGAGGATCTTTCCTCTTGTGGGAGAATCTAAAACTGGGGGTCACTGTTTAAAAATAAGGGATCACCCATTTAAGACAGAGATGAGGAGAATTTTTTTCTCTCAGAGGGTTGTGAATCTTTGGAACTCTCTTCTTCAAAAGGTGGTGGAAGCGGAGCCTTAGAATATTTTTAAGGCAGAGCTAGGTAGATTTTTGATTAACAAGGGGGTGAAAGGTTATCAGGGGTAGGCAGGAATGTGGGGTTGTGGTTACATTCGGATCAGCCATGATCTTACTGAATGGTGGAGCAGGCTCGAGGGGCCGAATGGCCTATTCCTGCCCCTAATTTGTATGTCCGTACAGTTTACAATAAAGTTTTGTGTCATCTACAAATTTCAAAATTGTGCCCTGCACACCCAAGTCTAAGTCATTACCATAAATCTAGAAAAGCAGATGTTCTAGTGCCGACACCATCATACACCACTTTATATGTTCCTTCAGTCTGAAAACAACCATTGACCATAATTCACTGCTTCCTATCACCCAGTCACCCAGCCAACTTCCTATCCGTGCTGCCATCACCCCTTTTATTCCATGGCCTTTAAGTTCACTGGCAAGCCCGTTATGTGGCACTATATCACATGTCTTTGGGAAGTTCACATCAACCGTATTACCCTCATCAACCCTCTCTGTTACCTCATCAAGAAAGCTCAATTAAGTTATTTAAACACAAATTACCTTTAACAAATCAGTACTAACTGTCCTTAATTAATCTACACTTCTCCAAGTGAGTGTTAATCTTTTCTCAGATTATCATTTCTAAAAGATCTCCTTTAACCGAGGTTAAACTGCCTGATTTATAGATGCTGGACTTATCCGACACCATCATTTTGAGCAAGGGTGTAACGTTTGGAATTCTCCAGTCCTCTATACCATCCTTGTATCTATGAAGTGTAAGACGATTGCAGCCAATGCATCCATAATTTCTACCCTTATTTCCCTCAACATTCCATCCAGTCCTGGTGGCTTATAAACTTTAATACAGTCAGCCTTTCTAATACCTCCTCTTTATTGATTTTTAGCCCATCCAGCATCACAACTACCTCTCCTCCAGCTGCATTTTCTTCCTTGGTAATAACAGATGCAAAGTACTCATTTAATACCTCTTGCTCTCTGCCCCCTTGCATAAATCCCTTTTTCGGTCCTTAATCAGCCCCATGCCTTCTCTTAGTATCTTTTCACTGTTTATACACCTATAGGATACTTCTGGATTCCCTTTTTTGTTATCTGCCAGTCTTTTCACAAACTCTCTCTTTGTTTTTGCTATTTTCTTTCTCACTTCCCCTCTGAACTTTCTATATCCAATCTGCTACTCACTGTATTGTCAATCTGACATCTAAAATACACGCCCTTTTTCTGCATCATCATATTCACTATCTCTTTTCCCATCCGGGGAGCTCTGGATTTGTTTTCCATAGCTTTCCCTCCTTTGTGGGAATGTACCTTGGTTGTGCCCAAACCATCTCCTCTTTAAATGCAGCTCATTGTTCGATTCAATTTTGTCTGTCAATCTTTGATTCCAATTTACCTGGGCCAGATCTGTTCTCACCCCATTGAAATTGGCTCTGCTCCAATTAAGTATTTTTACTCCAGTTGACTTCTTATCCTTTTCCATAACTAAACTAAAATTTATGATACCGTGACCACTGTTCCCAAAGTGTTCCCCTATTGCCACTTGATCCATTTGACCCACTTCATTCCCCAGAACCAAATCCAGCAAAGCCTCCTTCCTCATTGGGCCAGAAACGTACTGATCAAGAAAGCTCTCCTGAATACACTTAAGAAATTCTTCCCCCAATCTGCCCATTACACGATTACAATCCCAGTTTATATTAGAAAACTTAAAGTCCCCCCTTATTATTACTCCATAGTTTTTGCACCACTTTGTAATTTGCCTGCAAATATGCTCCTCTATCTTTCCAATTGAGATCTTTCCCATTATAGAATACACTCAGCAATGTGATACTACCTCTATTGTTTCTTAACTCTAACCAAATAGATTCTGTCCTTGACCCCTCTAGGACATCCTTTCTCTCCAGCAGTACTCTCCTTAATCAATACCGCTACCCCTCCTCCTTTCTTTCCTTCCCTATCTTTCCTGAACACCTTGTATATAGAAATATTTAAGCCCTGCCCTTTTTTGAGCCAAGTCTTAGTTATTGCCACAGCTTTGTATTCCCATGTGGGTACCTGCATCCAACCTTATTTACCACACTTTTTGGTTTAACATACATACACAGTAACACTAATTTAGATCTTATCCCTGATCGCTATTGCTTTCTCAGTCTTCCTCCTGCCCCCCCACTCTGGACTGCTGAGCCACCTGTGGTGCTGTGGATTTGGCTCTGGCCTCACTCTCCAGAGGAACCATTACTCTCACCAGTCTTCAGAACTGAATGCCAACTGGAGGACGAGATGCACTCAGGGGACTCCTGCACTACCTGTCTGGGTCTTGCTTGATTGCCTGGTGTCCTCCCTCTCTGCCTGCATACCCTTAAGCTGCAGAGTAACCACATCTATAAACATCCTATCCACTTGGTTCTCAGCTTCACAGATGCACCAGTGTTACCAGCTGCTGCTCAAGCTTGAAAACCAGACCTTGAGCTGCCCCACCCAAAAACATTTCCTACGAACGTGGTTGTCCAGGACACAAGAAGCATCCTGGAGTTCCCACATGGCACAGATGTGCACCATATGGGACCAAGGTGTCTTGCTATGCTGCTATTTAATTAACTACCTAAACTTCACAGAAACAACCTAAAGACTAAGCATAGGTGGCAGTTTCAAGAACTGATATCATTGTTATCCCATTTAAGATTTCTGTGTTCCTTTAATTCGACCCTCTTGCACATCCCTAATCTTAATCGCTCCAAAATTAGTGGCCGAGCTTTCTGTTGCCTACGTGCAAAGTTCTCAAATTCCCTCCCTAAACCTCTCCACCTCCCTCTATTCCTTTAAGATGTCCCTTAAGCCCACACCTGTCCTGAATTTCCTTATTTTTTAATTCTTTCATGGGATTGGGGCATCACTGACTAGGCCAGAATTTATTGCCCGTCACTAATTGCCCTCAAGGTGGTGGTGAGCCATCGCCTTGAACCTCTGCAGTCCATGTGGTGTAGGTACACCCATAGTGCTGTTAGGGAGGGAGTTCCAGGATTTTAATCCAGCAACAGTGATGGAATGGTGATATATTTCCAAGTCAGGATGCTGAGTGACTTGGAGGAAAACTTCCAGGTGGTGATGTTTACATATATCTGCTGCCCTTGCCCTTATAGGTAGTAGTGGTCAGGAGTTTGGAAGGTGCTGTCTAAGGAGCCTTGGTGAGTTTCTGCAGTGCACCTTGTAGATGGTACATACTGCTGCCACTGTTCATCGGTGGTGGAGGGAGTAAATGTTTAGGATTGGTGAATAGGGGGTGCTGATCAAGCAGGCAGCTTTGTCCTGGATGGTGTCAAGCTTCTTGAGGGTTGTTGGAGCTACACTTATCCAGGCAAGTGGAGATTATTCCTTCACACTCCTGACTTGTGACCTGTGGACAGGCTTTGGAGAGTGAGTTACTCTCTGAAGAATTCCCAGCCTCTGACCTGCTCTTATAGCCACAGTGTTTGTATGACTAGTCCAGTTCGGTTTCTGGTCAATGGTAACCCCCAGAATGTTGCTTGTGGGGGATTCAGTGATGGTAATACCATTGAATGTCAAGGGGAGAGGATTAGATTTTCTGTTGTAGGAGATGGTCATTGCCTGGTACTTGTGTGACGTGAATATTACTTGCTACTTGTTAGCCCAAGCCTGGATGTTGTCCAGATCTTGCCTAGTATGGACACGGACTGTTTCAGTATCTGAGGAGTTGCAAATGGTACTGAACCTGTGCAATCATCACAGAACAGCCTCATTTCTGACCTTATGATGAAAGGAATGTCATTGATGAAACAGCTGAAGATTGTTGGGCCGAGGACACTACCCTGAGGAACTCCTGCAGTGATGCCTGGGACTGAGATGATCAACCTCCAACAACCACAACCGTCTTCCTTTGTGCTAGGTATGACTCCAACCAGTGGAGAGTTTTCCCCCTGATTCCCATTGACTCCAGGGCTCACTGACACCACACTCGATTAAATGTTGCCTTAATATCAAGGGCAGCCACTCTCACCTCACATCTTCAGCTCACCGTCAGCTCTTTTGGACCAAAGCTGTGATGAGGTCAGGAGCTGAGCGGCCCTGGAAGAGCCTATCTGTGCAACGCTGAACAGGCTGTGTAAGTGCTGCTTACTAGCACTGTCAACCACATCTTCAATTTTAAGGAGCGTCTTAAAGGAAGAAAGAGAGAAAGAGATGGAGAGGTTTAGGGAGGCCATGTAGGTAGCAAACGCAGGGATGATGGGTGAATGGGATTTGGTTATGGGCAGCAGAATTTAGGGTGCCGTTGCGTTTATTGAGGGTAGATAATGCTTCTGCAATTTTTCTCCTGAATTGCTTGGAGTGTTGGCTGAGGGATTAAGCTTCAAATCCTTAAGACTCCAGGGGAATCCTGGAGTGTTGGCAACCTCATATTTTTAAATATGACTTGAAAAGAAGCGATGTGTGTGGATGGTGTCCTGATACCCAAAGCCGTATTTGTCTTTTTTAAGAAAAGAAATCACCAATTGAATTTTCTCCTCCCCCTCCTCTGAAGACATCGCCATCTACTAGGAGCGTTGTAATTCCATAACTCTCCAACGCCTGGCTCACGTAACAATACTCCATGGTGATCCTGAACACAAGGCTGAGATATATCACTTTTCTGCCCTGCCAGCCTATAACCTGTGACCCAGTGAAGGGAACAGGCAAGAAAGGTGAGGGCTGGTGCGTAGCAAAAAAGACCCAGGCCCAAATATGTGGGCACCACAACAGAATCTAATCCTATTCTCAAAAGCAAAATATGGCAAGTGCTGGAAATTTTTTAAAAAAACAAAGAATGTTCTAGATACTCAGCCAGTCTGCCAGCATCTGTGGAGCAACAGAGTTAACCGTTCAGGCTGGTGACCTTACATCAGAAACTCTAAAGGTTTAACTCTGTTTCTCTCTCCACAGATGCTGCCGGGCCTGCTGAGTATTTCCAGCATTTTCTACTTTTATTTCTAATTCTATTATCTCTCAATAAATACTTCGGGCAGAATTTTTACCTTGGCAACAGGTGTGCACCTGACCTGCTCGAGTGTAAAATGATGTGCCTTGACATCAGGCGAGCGTCCCGACATCAATGTGCAATCGCACGATATTTCAGTCGGCAGGCGTGCACGAGAATCGGCAGCGTACCCGCCGACAATCAAAAGGCCAATTAAGGCCATTAAAAAGATAATTAACCTAAGTTTTTCGCTGCCGGTCCAACCTTACAGTTGGCGGGCAGGCAAAAAGGCCAAGCAGCCTTTGCATTTTTTTGGAAACCTCATCCACGGGCGGGATGGGGTTTCCAACATCAAATAAAAATAAAATGAATGAGTGGGCACATGTTTTATAACATTTTTAAAATCTCTATTTCTAATGTTTTAAAATCTCCGTCTCCCTGAGGCATCTCTGTGCCTCAGAGAGATTTCCAAGTGTGCACTTGCGCACATGCGCGATGTTTGCGCTCGCCCTGCTTGCCCTCCTCCCCTGCCTGCACAGGCAAGCACTGAGCACTGCCGCTCGTGTTCTATGCTGGGCGGGCCTTAATTGGCCTGCCAGCGTGAAATCGCCTACCAACCTCGATCGCGGGCAGCGGTCGGCTTCCCAACCGCCCCCGCTGAGCCCGCCTGACAAGGGCAAAATTCTGCCCTTTGTAACAGGAGCTGCTAGACAGCACTCATCAGAGTAAACCCTTCTTCCCCATCATCCAGCCTTAATTGTAGCACATCGACCATTGGCCAATCAACCACTGAAAAAGGTATTACACTGGCACCAAAGTGGTTGCTCTTCAGAAATTTGGCCAGAGGTACATGGTTATGTCCAGCTGGGAAAGCCTTTTTTTTGTTTTGTGTTTAACTGTGCTCCTTTCAATGTCTGAAGCCTTGGCTCCGTGGGCACCTCAAGAGTCAGGAGGTTTGTATCTCATTCCAGGGGCTTTGGGCACATAATTCCAGCTGGGACTCCCAGCGCAGGTCTGAGGGAGCGCTGCACTCTTGGATAAGACGTTACATATAAAATAAGCCTGTCTGCTCTCTCAGGGTCGAGGTAAGAGATCGCATGGCACTGTTATGAAGGAGTGCAGGGCAGATCTCCCCCACCCGGGTGTCCTGGTCAATGTTTAATCCTTCAACCAAGGATTGCTGTGTACAAATTGGTTGCTGCATTTCCTGCATCACAGCAGTGTTTACACTTCTTGTGAAAACTAGCATAGACGACAAGTTATTCTTTCTTTGATGCAGTGCATACACTTTCCAATCCCCAACATCAACACTGGATAAGGATAAAATCGATGCCAAAACAAGAATACATAAAGGCATATTTAATCATTGTTGGATAATCGAAAAACAAGTGATGTTCCTAAGTGAACAAAATTACGTCAAAATGAATAAAGCCACAAGCTTAAGCACAGACATTTTGATATCAAGTTAAGTGTACAGATTTAAGTTTTAAATATCAACACACATTTCACAAGATTTGCACATGAATTATTTCATTCAAAAAAGCTATCACTCTGTTGTGTACTCAAATAATCTGATATTCATGGGTCTAAGTGCATAGTTAGCAAGGCGTGTCTTTTAATTCCCTGGTTTACAATGAACTAACATTTTCTCTATGATGGAGTAAATATTAATTGCAAATGAGCATGATCAGGATTTAAGAAGCAAAGGGGAATGTTAAAGTAAGAAAGCTTTAATAGACGTGTTGGAATCAAGGGCATCTGAAACATTATGACAATGACCACAAGGGGGCAACCCTAAAGAAAGGAACTCGGAAAATTGCAATTGAATATATACTGAAAAGGGGAAAGTAACAAGGCAATGAGAACAGAGCAGAGGGATGACAATAACTGATAGCTCTTTAAAAGAGCCAGCACAGGCACAATGGGCCAAATGGCCTCCTTCTGTGCTGTATAAAGTGGTCAGTTGTCAATTCTGTCACTGCTCTCTGGTGCAGCACACTGAAGACAATGCCCTGTGGTTTCCAACACTCAATCAAGTGCATTTAGTGTGGGCATTTTAAAAAGATTTTTGAGAAAATAAATAAATCATTTAGGCTTTGTTTCTTGGGCTGATTTTTTTTTTGCTTTTAATCCTCACTTTTCACAATTGCTATCCAGATATCTTCCAAAGTATCTGCGCTCCTCCAATTCCAGCCTCTTGCACATCCCCAAATTTTGTTACTGGAGGCCCCAAGCTCGTTTCTTGAAACGTGCCTTTTTGACCCGGTTTTTGGTCACCTTATGTGGCTCAGTGCCAAACTGTATTTGATAACGCTGCTGTGAAGCACATTGAGGCATTTAACTATGTTAAAATTGTACATATGAACACAAGCTGTTGATGCTGGCAAATATAACATTTTCTTTACACTCAAAAATGGAGGGGCCAAAGTGAAAGTTATTTCTTCACCTTTCTGTGCTTTCCCTGTCTGTGGTATCAACTAACAGCAGTCATGGTACTGGAGTGAATAAAACAATAAAATGTACTGATTAATCAGCAGACTCATTTCATATGGTGTAAGTATTACTATGATCTGCCCAGACTGAAAGCAAAGACAAAAGTACAGCACATCTTGATCAGAGAACTCCCAATGCTGATGATGGTGTGCTAGTCACCTACATGGAAACTCAGCTACAAAGACACATGGATTGTCTCTCCCACGCCTGTAACTTGTTTTCCCTGATGATAAGTGTCAAGCAAGCCATGGTTTTGGGACAAGGTGTCAATTTCCACCCCTGATTACACTAAATTACACCCTGCTGGAAGTGATTGGCACCTTGGGTCCACAGTGACAGACAATCTGTCTCTCGATGCAGAACTCAATACATGCATAAGGTAAGCAACGACCACCTTTGGCCAACTCACGAATTGTGCATGGAATAACTGCCTCTTAGCAGCAAGATGCTTGTTTATGAGATCTGCATTCTCAGTATCTTATTGTATGGCTGTGAAACATGGACAACCTACACCTTTCAAGAAAGGAAGGTCAACAACTTTCATTTTTGCTGTTTGCTGGCATTCTTGGCAAATCATGAAAGGGTAAAATCATGAATCTGCCAGTCCTCTCAAAGGCAAAGCTCCCAGCTATGTTGGCACTCATCGAGCAGAGGTGGCTCGCTGGTTTGGACATGTTTGCAGGATGGAAAGTGGTTGTATACCTAAGGAGTTTCTGTGTGGCAAGGTAGTCAGAACCAGATGATGAGTTGGAAGCCCAAAGCCCCGCTCCAAGGATGTGTGCAAGCGTGACATGGGAGATAGTGGTTGACAGCAGAGGAAAATGGCGACATCACCTGTGGACTGGCGCGCACCACCATGATGATCAGCGGCCGCAGCGACTTGGCCAACAGGTGCCAACACCATAAACAATAACCCACAATGGCACATGATAACCACATTGTATGCTACATAGGTGGCAGAACCCGCCTCTCATGGACTGCTCTCTTCAGCTATCAGGTAAAGTCACACCGCATGAAGCTACCACAACCCCAACAGAATTAATTTGCAGCATGTCCATCATCTTATGCAGATGGAAGTATACCACTCATGAAGTATTGAAGAAAAGGTGTGGAGAGTTTTCCTGCCTCAGTAAGTGTTTAATTTCTTGCCCACAGTGCAGAGGGGAAAACTGGACAAGGAGGGTCAATTAACATGGACAGAAAAACCAGGCAGGCTCCCTTATAGTTCTCCCAATTCCCACAATTTTCCTCTATGCACTGCACCCTAGCATCCCAACACATTCAGCTCTAAGAATAAAATCTGTGCAGACATGCCTATACACACATCAATGATCTCCCCAGGCATTATTCACAATAAGGCAAATTATACCCTTTTTAATAACAGTGTGAGTGTTATACTCCTGTTGTGGTTAAGGTTTCCAAATTTCATTGGACACAATCCTAGAGGTGATGATCTCATCTCCAATTACATGCCCTTCATTGGTCACTTGACATGCTCATCATCATGAGGCCCCACCTTCCAGTAACAATAGGAAAGCATTAGCTGAATGGATGAACCTTTGGCTATCAGTCAAATAGCCTTTTTCACCATCTCCTTTGTTTTCAGAACTAGTAAACAGTGTCCAAATAATTCTATTTTTAAAAAATCTACCATTATTTTCATTGCCCCTGTCATTTTTCTCTAGGATTTTGGTCACAGCAACTTCCTGGAAACTAGCCCTTAATTGCTGGAGACCAAAGGAGAACAAAGATGGAAGTGGGCAGCCCCTATTCTGACTGCTGGGCCCTTTCCCAGGTGATGCCAGCTGATCCTTACTGCTTCACCAGAATAGAACTTGCCTGTCTTACTTCTTTCCCCATTCAGCTTCCATTTGTGTGCTGGCATTATAGCACCCAGCCCCTTACCCCCACAATACTCAAGCTAGCCAGCTAGGCCATTGTTGCTTTGTGAGATGGTTTATTCCCAACCCTTACCTTCCTAACAGCACTGTGGTTGTATCTACACCATATGGACTGCAGCGGTTCAAGAAGGTGACTCAAGGGCAATTAGGGTTGGACAATAAATGCTGGCCTAGTCAGCGATGCCCATAGCCCGTAAAAGAATAATAAAAACCCACATTATTTTCTATAAATACTTTGTACATCGTGTTACTTAAGTAGTTGATAGTGAGGATTTTGCTAAGAGATCAACCATCAGTAATCTCTCTTTCTTCCCTCCTTTTCACTGACCACATTCCCTTATCATTGGGCTGAATTTTTCATGGGATTTTGAAGTCCAGTTTCCAGGATTGAAAGTAGAATGTGGCTCACTCTGGCAGGCAGTGGGAACTTGGGGCAGCATTTTGCCAGTGGCACCCAATTAAATAGCTTCCATTGGGCTGCTGTCCAATCAGATGGCCAGCAGCTTGCAGCTTGGCCACCTCAGCAGTGCCAACGCTAATGGTGGCCATTGTTAAGACTGCTCCAGCAGGGGGAGGGTGCCTCAACGACAGGGGGCCTGATTCTTGCTGGGAGGCCACCAGGTCTTACCTGGCGGTCTCCCCGCATGGCAGCGGCCCCTCCCAACATGTGCAAAATGCCGGCAGGGGCAGCAAGTAGCACTTAATTGGCAACTTAAGTGCCTCGATTGGCAGTCTAATGGGCTGCTCAAGGCACCATGGTTCCCACTGCTGGCAGGTGCGATCGTGCCCCCCTCCTGACTCCTCCTGCTGTATTGGCAGCCCACACACCTCCTAGCTCATTACCAATGGACCAGGAAAATCCAGCCCATTGTTTCTAAGCTTTAGGCTCATCCTTCTTTTCCAAGAATGGCTCAGTATTTCTCTAGATGCTGTTCTGTTTGTGCAAAGCACTAACTGCCTTAACTTTCACCTGATAGTTCTTCTGACATTATCACTGTTGTATTTTGTATATCCTAGGTAGGTGTACCTATCTCACAGCTCTGTACTGTATTGCCAGTTAATACCTGATGCCAGCCATTCCTACACTCATAGCTCAAGGTTTCTTCTGAGAGCTTTTTGCCCGGTTTTGTTCAGGTCAATGTTTGTCACATCCTTTCTTCAGCTTAAGCCAATAGTGCTGCACAAGGTACATCCCCAATTTATTGTCGACACACAATCCTCCGTAACATGACAGTTTTTCACTCTCAACCATTTTGTTCTTCTATTTTAAAGCAACAGCACATTCTATCAGAGTGCCCAAGGATTTATGTACTAATGAGATAATGCAGAACTGTAAGAGCAGGACATGATGAAACCAGCATTCATAACTTTATCGACTGGGCCAGATGTTTATTTCAAAATAATGATACATTTAATGGTGCTCTTGTTATGTATTCGTAAACAGTACAGCAACTTCAGGAGGGGGAGATATGTGGTTAAAAGTGAATAGCCAAAAGTTGTTGTCAAAGTCACATCACTTCACCCTTAGCTTCACAAAAACATTACACTGCCTGTCCCAACATTGAAACGCATTGAATGTCATGAAGTTGCTGTATTTGTACAGTAGATGCAATCTAATATGTCAAAGGTATTCAGGACAGCTAATTACATAAGCACCCTTTTAATGACATGGTAAGTGTTAATGACTGCCCATCAACCTCTCTGGCACTAAGAACTAACAAGTGTGCAATGTCATTCCATTAGGTTTTAATTGTTAGAGATTTTAAAAATGTCAAATTAAAAATTAAAAGCTTTTGTTTTTTTCCCCTCTTTTAAGCCACTCTGTCTTCCCCTCTCTTTAGTTCTCTCTCTGTACCTGATTTGACATTGAATTAACCCAACTCTAAGTCATACTTACTTCTCAGTCCTTGTGCTGTTTATTTCACAATCCATAAATCCAATTGGTTAAAGAGATGCACAGTTACTGTTAAGTTTACTCAGGTCCCAGATGCCTGGTTTCCCTCACTGCAACATTATCAGCTCTCACTTTCAACAATTTGCCACGCAAAAAATATTTAATAAACTAAATATGCAAGGCAAGCCTAATGAATGGCAAATGCTATTAGGGTGCACCACTTAGCAAAATCAGGGCCATTGTCCAGCATAAGAATTTGAAAGTTGAATCATCTTCTATTGCTATATATCTCAAGCCCACATTCCAAACCAATGACAGCTATCATCTAGAAGGACAAGGGCAGCAGACACTTGGGAACACCACCACTTGGAAGTTCCCTTCCAAGACACTCACCATCCTGACATGGAAAAACATTGCCGTTCCTTCACTATCACTGGGTCAAAATCCTGGAACTCCCTCCCTAACAGCTCTGTGGGCATACCTGCACCACATGGGCTGCAGTGGTGCAAGAAGGCAGCTCACCACCACAAAAACAGAATTACCTGGAGAAACTCAACTAGTTCTGTTGAAGGGTCATGAGGACTCGAAACGTCAACTCTTTTCTTCTCAGCCGATGCTGCTAGACCTGCTGAGTTTCTCCAGGTAATTCTGTTTTTGTTTTTGTTTTGGATTTCCAGCATTCGCAGTTTTTTTGTTTTTAGCTCACCACCACCTTCTCAAGGGCAACTAGGGATGAGAAATAAATGCTGGCATAGCCAGTGGTACCCTTATCCTGAGAATAATTTAAAAATTAACAGACTTGCCCTCCCAGCCTGCCTTTGGTTGGATTGGAGCATAAAAATATTTGAGATTGTGTCTCTGCTTCTCCCTGTTTCCAAGTGCCAGAACAAGGGTGGCCATATGACATTCAAATGCAAATCAAGGATATGCTTCACCTAAAACATATTGCCCAGTATTCACATTCATTGATCATTGGATGGCAAGATACCCATCAGGACCAGTGGACTAGTTCTCTCCCAATGGCATTATTACATTGAAATTCCTTCTCTTGACCAAGATCTTGTAACACCTCACTTTCATCTTTGGGCTTTTGAAGTGCAGTCACTATTGGAATATAGGAAACACAGCTGCCAATTTAAACACAGCAAGCTACATGAAGAAGACAGGAACAGGAGGAGGCTATTTAACCCCTCAAGTCTGCTCTGCCATTCAATGAGATCCCAGCTGATTCGTCACCTAACCCTGAGAAACAAAAATCTATCAATTTCAGTTTTAAAATGAACAATTTACCCAGCATCGATTGCGGTTTCCATTTAATGAGGGTTCCAAACTTCAATCGCTCTGAAAAGTTTGGCTCGAATTTTTAGATTATGCTTCCTTGTGCCAAACTCCCCAGTTGGCGGAAGCAGTTTCCCTCTAAGAGAGGCATGGTGGTGCAGTGATTAGCACTGCTGCTTCACAGCTCCAGGGGCCCAGGTTCAACCCTGACCTTGGGTGTCTCTGTGTGGAGTTTGTACATTCTGCCTGTTTCTGCCAGGTGCTCCAGTTTCCTCCCACCATCAAAATACATGCTAGATAGATTGGAGATGGTAAAATTGTCCCTGTGTGTGTGTGTGCCCTGTAATGGACTGGCATCCCATCCTGGGTGTACCCTGCCCACTGCCTGTTGGGATAGGCTCTGTGACCCTGAATTGGATGACACAGTTCTGGAAAAGTGAGTTCCTCTCTATTCACCCTACCAGTTCCACAAGCAGCATTGTGATAATGACCCAATAGTCTGTTTTAGTGATGTCAGCTCAGGGATGAATATTGGGCAGGACACTGGGGACACCCCCTCCCCACCACTACATCACCCCCCAGCCCCACCAAACTGCTCTTCTTCAAAACAGCACCATAAAATATTCTTACAACCACTGAGAGGGCAGATAGAGAATCAGTTCAAAATCTCATCTGGCTCATCTGAAAGACAGTGCAGCACTCCCTCAGTGCTGCACTAAAGCGTCAACCCTAGATTTTGTGTTCAGAGGCAACAGCACTACACAATTGTAACATAACAGACATTAAGGAAAATCCCAGCCCCTCTATCACCACCCTGACTGAGATTAACTAACTCAGTACAGAACCTAGGACCTGTCAGGTTGAGAAGGCTGAGCCCTATGCTGAAATACTGGGGGCATGAGTGCATTCATATAGTACCTCTCTTAATCACAATTCTACAATGGAGAACCAACCTAGATTTTGAACTCAATTCTCTGAAGTTGAACTTAAATCTATGGCATTCTGACTCATAAGTAATGTGCTACCATCTGAATCACAACCGGATGTGCAAACCTTCATGAAGAAATGAATCAGCTTGTGAAAGAAAAGCACCGCATTTCTATTCTTCACATATGAAGTCACAACGGACTACAGCAAATAAGGTTCACATTGAGAAAATAATGTACTCTTGCAATAGTGTATCGCTGCTTCCATCTCTAGCTGCAGAGAGAACAAACACAATGATAGAAAGGTCATGGGCAAGTAGAAAGTGAATCACAATGTAAAGACAGGCAGGGAAAGCCATTTCTGTTCATCAGTCTCCATAGAGCCCACACTCTTCCTAATATAGCATGTTTTTCTTCTTAAATTATTCGAGGATCCACATAAAATGAACAAACACAAAGTGACTTGGAAAGGCTCTATAAAGAAGAGTTATATATTTAAAAAAAATTGCTTTGAAGTTAAATGTTGCTTGAAAGGGGTCAGCTCCTGGTGACAGCTCTGATTAGGATGTGCATCAGAAAGCAGACAAAGCGTCAGGCTAGATGGCCTCAGACTCATTAAAATACTTCCTGCAAATGTTCAGGCATTAGGGATTCAAATGCCTCGACCTTTCCTTCAGCTTCGCAAGGTGCTAGTTTCTAGGGCAGGTTTGACTGGCAGCTCCACTGGTCAACCCTGGTCTCCCACCCTGCCTACCTCTGTAACCTTATTCAGCGCCGACTGTTGTGATATGGTGTGCATACCAATGCAGGCAATGCTATGTACCTTTAAGAAGCTGCACAGTGACATCACTCTGACATCACAGTGTGTAAGAGGCTGGAGGATAAAAGGTACAGCTTCCACCTTAGCTGTTCACTATTGCCTGTAACAGGCAAGATGCTCACTGCTGTCTGTGACTCTGTTTCAGTAAGACTTTACATATACCTTATGGGCAGAATTTTACATTCTGTGGGCGGGTGGGCGGCCCAACCCGATCGGGCGTAAATTTGCGTGTGATGATGTCGGGCAAGTGTCCCGACGTCATTGTGCACTCGCGCGATTTTTCGCTCAGCGGGAGCACGCGGCTGCTGAACTGGTGCCCGCCATTAATTAAGCGGCCACTTGAGGCCCTTAAGAGTCCAACTGATGGCAATTTTTCCTTGCCCGTGCAATTTCCAGCTAGTGGCACCGGCAAAGCGGGCAGGCAGCCAGCCGACATTTTCACAAACCTCATCCACGGGTGGGATAAAAAAAGGGTCAGCAGCATTGCCAGTGTGAGTAGTGAGGGGTTTTGGAGATAGTTTGCTGCTGGCTGCTTATTGGTATTTGGCAGCTTCATCTCTGTTCGGGGCTTCATTCTTAGCATTGCCAGGCCTCATTTCTGGACTCATTGTTGTCTGCCAAGCTCCCCCGAGGATTCAGACTATGTTGACCCTTCCAGGTATTAGAGAGCCTTCCCTTACCCTGGTGGTCTCCACTGGAGGCACCTTCTCTGAGGAGGAAGAGAGGGGCAGAAGGGAGAGGAGACCACTTGTCTCAATGGAGCTTCCGGGGCAGTGACCTGTGGGACGAGAGGCGCAGGCACAAGGGGTGCAGGGCCAGCAGGAAGTCCAAGGCGGAAGGGGCTGCAGAAGACACCACTATCCTGCTGCTAGGGTTCACGGGCAGCGATGCAACTACCTCAATATGTCTGAAGTGCAATGCCAAAAGAGGCTCTGTCTCTCAACGTAGACCCTGACTTCCAATTGCCAGATGATGGGGCCTGAGATCAGCTCCGACTGTGTGGGTGGACACCCCAGGTCAGCAGCTCTGAAGGTCACAGTGGCCCTCAGCTTCTATGCCTCCAGCTCTTTCTGGGGTCAGTGTGGTTTGTGGAGTCTCCCAATCAGCTGTCCACGGTTGCATCAAGTTGGTAACAAAAGCTCTGTTCAGGCAGGTATTGATTTTCATTCACTACTGTACAGATGAGACCAGCCAGGCTGAGCGAGCCAGAGGCTTCTCCCTGCATCCAGGGTGCAATCAACTGCACACATGTGGCCATCACGGCACCAGTGGGTCAGCCGGGTGCCTTCGTCAACAGGAAGGGCTTCCACTCCATGAACGTGCAGATAGTGTGTGACCACAGGATGCAGATTCTGCAAGTCTGTGCAAGGTACCCAGGCAGCTCCCATGATGCTTACATCCTGAGACACTCCCAGTGCTGCAGCCCGACTGGATGGATGGCTGCTGGGTGACAAGAGCTATCCCTTGAAAAGGTGGCTCATGACGCCTCTCCACTATCTAAGAACAGAGGCCGAGCAGCGGTACAATAGGAGCCACACCTCCACAAGGGTAGTGATAGAGAGAACCATAGGTATTTTCTAGATGCATTTTTGATGCCTGGACTATTCAGGGGGAGCACTACAATATCCCCCAGAGCGGGTGTCACTGATAGTGGTTGCATGCTGTGCTCTCCACAATCTGGCACTGGCAAGGGGGGGACCCACTGGAGGAAGAGGATCTTGATGCAGCTGCACAGGCCACAGAGAATGAGCCCAGTAGTGAGTCAGAAGAGGAGCACAGTGAGGAGAATGCTGAGGGCGTGGAGCCAGACCTCGGTAACTTGCAGGGAGGCAAGGACACCAGAGATGCCTTGATCCAACTCTCCTTCAGCTAGGCTACCAAAGATCAGCTTCAAATGCATGTCTGAGCTGCTGCCTCCATCCCGGGTGTCTGAAAGGAGACTTTCATTTGAACACAAAGAATATTCATTGTACAATCAAGTTCAGAGCCACTTACGTCCAGCATTACATACCGGCGTTCCCCGCGCTAGTGAAATAAAAAGGTGAAGCATACTCAGGCAATGACGACAAAACCACAATTTATGTCATTCTGACAGTTCAAAAATTTTAACAGAAACATTTATGGTATTCAACATCAGACCTATATACATAAACCAATCATAAATGAATATAAAATCACCCGTCCCTCTTGTGCTCATGGTGCCTTTAACTTACGAGTGCTAAGTCTAGGTGCTCCCCCCTTGCTGGCAGTGGCATTGGAGACAGCCTGCTGACTCTGCTGTCTTGTTAGCCTCGATGACCCTGGCGGGTGTCTTCGGGTCAGTGGAGCCTATGCTGGCCCCACCTGGGAGATGGCACAGCTGGAATCTCCCCAATCACCACAGCCTCATCAGATGCCATGGCCAATGGAAAAGGGGCGGAAGAGCTGCTGCCAAAGTGCCCTGAGAGCAGCCCACAGATTCGGCAAGCAGCTTGTGTGCTAATGTTCACCATTGTTGGATGGGCACCTAGCTGGGATACTGGGTGCCTCATCCATCTCCCACACTGACACTGACCACCTGAGGTAAGAGCCTGTGTGAGGGCTTGCAGGTCCGAGTGCAACACCAGGAACCCCTCATTTTGTCCCTGGAGCTGCCCCTCCATGAGAGTCGCCACTCTCTCAATAGGGGAGGCAGCACGCTCGTCAATGAAGCTCAACACAGTGCTCACACTCCGCACGGACTCCTCCATCATGGAGACCATTGCACCCAGACCCTCATGGATCTCTGCCAGATCCTCCCGCACATTTCACTAGACATCCAGCATCTGCCACCTAATGGGCAACTTCAGAGGCTCAACATTTGCTTTCGACTGAGCATTGTCCTGGTCTGCAGCAGTCCCCTGACTGCCAGCACCCTGGGCACTCTCCGCCTTCACCTGCACCTCAAGCGATTGTGAAGTGCCCTCACCGCTGTGCACCAAGATACTAGCCTCTATTCTAATGCCCACCGAGGTGCTGATATCTGCACTGGTGCCTGCTTCAGAAAGCAAGTGCAAATGATGTCCAGTGGTCCTCCGGTGTCAAGGGTGGCCCTTCAGGGTCCGTAGATCGAACACTTCCTGGTGAACCTAAAAGGGAGAACAAGGACATGTCATTGGTTAAAGTCATCACGCTGTCACTGTGCATGCCAGGCACCCTGGTGAGACAATGGAGATCTGAATCACGGTGCCATCATCTTCCAATGATCAAAGGGGACTCCAAGTTTGAGGCTCCCATCAATGAAAAGGCTACACTAGAATGGTTGCGCAAACTGAAACTCTCACCTCTGTGCACTGCACTCTTACCTTCATTTGGCACCCGCCCCTCTCCACGCCCGGTTGCACGTGGGCCTTGCTGGCTCTCAAGCTCCAGGGCGCCTTGTTCATGCCTCGAGAGGGTTAGGAGGCTAGCTGGGCCTCCGCCTGTCCGCAACCTTTCAATGTTGTTATGGGCCGTCTTCTCCTGAAAGGACAGAGGAGCATTGGTTAGTCCTCTCTCTACCTGCAGCACCATTGCAGCCTGGCCAACTCCAGCTAAGGAACATCTTGCATGGCACATCCGAATCATGGCCCTCAAGCCACAAGGCACTCAGTCCAAGCAGCCATCCCCTTGGCCAGCTCTGGCGTTACTGACAGTTGGCACTCAGGCTCTAACACCACTGAGGTCCATGGGGGGATGGCCACACCTTAACACATCTGCACACTGACCCATGCCAACACGGTACTCACCCTTCCTGAGCACAGAAGATCATTGAAGCACTTTTGGTACTGCACCCAAGAGCACCACACTGCATCATGGCTGCTAACCAGTGCTGCCACCTCCTCCCATGCTGTCTTGGTGAGTTATGGTGGCCTCCTCCTCTCATCCCTGCTGACAAGGATGTCCCCCCTGGCTGCCACCTCCTCAAGGAGGACAGCGAGGCATTCATCAGAAAAGCAGAGGCCGAGTGCCCACCCAACCTGTCCTCCTGCCTGACCTGTCCAGCCGCTCTCGGGTCCATAGCAAAGGTCCAGGGGACGTTCTCCCCTGCCTGGGCTGCTTTTAAAGTGACTATTGGGACATTGTTGGACCTATTGGCAGACAGGCCTCTCACTCTTGCTCGGCCCTTCTTGGCCAGTGCGGAGCCATGTTTCATATTGGGCAGGCCTTAATAGACCCGCCTGTGTGAAATTGCGGTTGGAGCCCGATTGCGAGTGGCAGTTTGTTTTGCTTCTGGGGCTGCACGCTGTGCCCGCCCAACAACCAAAAAATCCTGCTCTATGAGTCAGGCATATCGTCTAGTAATCAGCCTGGTTAACGGTTAGGACCCAGGCTACATCAAGGCCTGTGCAGAGCTGTGTTTGGTGTTGCTAGTAATAAACTTCAGACACATGTGTTCGACCAGAACCCTTATTGGTCTCAATATCTGGCTTAGCATAGATAGCAAAGAGACAGATCCCTTGAGATCTACATCGAGATCCTCAACATATATGGTGGCAGTGGACTGTCAGAGACCAAGGCATCTACAACCCTCCATGTTTCTGTGCTCTTCCAATTCTGGTCTCATCTGTATATTCAATTCCTGCAGCCCACAATTAACAGCCACCCCTTCAGCTGCTGAGGCCCCAAAGTTTGGAATCCCGCTCCATAAACTCCTCTGCCTCTTTCTTCACCTTTAAGACCCCCTTAAAACCTACATCTTTGACCAAGCCTTTGCCACCCATCCTAATATCTCCTTCTTTGGGGGCTGAGTCCATGTTACCTGAAAATGCTCCTGTGAAGCACCTGGGAGCATTTTACGACATTAAAGGTGGAATATAAATGAAAGTTTTTATTGTTAAATCAGCCTAGCTTGTTGTTGAGGGAAGGTTTTGAAGAGGCTTTCAAGAGCAGGAAATCTTCTGTTAAAGAAAACTGTTGAAGTATTTCACTGTGATGGGTTAGAGTTGATGGAGGATAATTACTTCAAGCAAGATCTGCAAATGTGCATTATGTGCATTGTTTTTACAAAAAGAAAAAAAACTTGCATTATATAGTCCCTTTCATGACATCACAAAGCACTTTACAGCCAATGAAGCACTTTTGAAGGGCCATCACTATTGCACTTTAGGAAACCTGGCAGCCAATTTACACACAGCAAGTTCACACAAACAGCAACTGATAATGACCAGATAATCTGCTTTTTTCTTTTTTGTGATGTTGATTGAAGGATAAATATTGGCCAGGATACTGAGGATAACCCTCCTGCTCTTCTACAAAATAGTGCCCTGGGATCTTTTACATCTACCTGACAGGGCAGGCATCTTATCCAATAGGTGATACCTCTGACAGTGTAGCACTCCCTTAGTGTTACACTGAAGCCATCAGCCTAGATTGCTACACTTAAGGCTCTGGAGTGGGATTTGAACCCACATCCTCAAAGACTCAGAGGTGAGAGTGTTACGAACTGAACCACTGATGTGAGACATTGGCGGGGATTTTCCGGTCCCACCCGTGATGATTCCTGTCATGGGCAGGGTGGAAAATTTAATGGACCAGCCAAAGGTCCGTTGCCTCCTGGTGGGAATTTGCAGTCCCGTGGTGAGAGGGTCCAGAAAATCCTGACCATTGTTTTTATGTAATTACATGGTGGTAAATTAGGGATAATTGTAACCAAATCTGCTTGTCAGGCAATAGGCAAGGATCAAGGGCAACCTTATTTTTACACCCTATCTAACTTTACTCTTTGATTAAGTTGATGGCATAATATTGGGGTTTACACTCGATCATGTGATTTCTGATCCGGTAGGTTAGCTTAAAATTACCCAACTTATCTCAAATAAATCAAGTAATTCTGATCATAAGCACAGCCCCACATGTTCACTTTCCTGTGAAATAAAGCAACTTAAAAGATTCAATAAAATCTCTGCCCCACCAAGCTTTGGCTCTGTACATGTTGGCAGAGATTGAAGAAATGCATGTTCAAAAATCATGTGAATCCAGCTCAGTTCAAAGGTTACAGTTCTGTGCTTAGACTGGAGAACTTGGAAGCTGTTCTCCTTAGAACAGAGAAGGCTAATGATGGATGTGTTCAAAATAACAGAGTTTAGAAAGAATAAATGAAGAGAAAATGTATCATTTGGTTGAATGGTCAATAATCAGAGGACACAGATTTAAAGCGATTGGAAAGGGAACGTGAAAAAAACTTTTTTATATATAGAGTGGTTAGGATTTGGAATGCTCTGCCTGCTAGGGTGGTGGGTATTAAAAACATCAAGGGATATGGGGATACTTGGGAAAGCTTGAGGTAGATGACCAGCTATAATCTAATTGAATGGCAGATCAGACTTGAGGGATTGAATGGCCTACTCATGCTCCTATGTTCCTATGGATACAGATTTGATATCAGCTTTCATAAAGGAATCGGATAAATATTCAAAGGAGAAAAACTGCAGGGATATGGGGAAGGAACAGGATAGCGTGACTAACTAGATTGCTCTTCAAAGGAGCCAGTGCAGACTCAATGGACCAAATGGCCTCCTCCTGTGTTGTGATTCTATGAAGCTGAAGCTACATCTCTGGGTTATGCTGTTGCATGTCCAGATACAGGACAGGTCAACTTCTGGTAAAACTAGGTCACGTGAGGGAACGATTGACACCACTGAACCCAAGGTAGTATCTAGAACAGAACCACATTTGTCCCAGAGATTGAACAACCTAAGACCAAAGATCAAATTACAATTGAAGTGCTTATAATGTCCAAACATTGAAAGTTTTCAGAGTTAGCAGCGCACACAGCTGAAGGAAGTTCTAGGGATTACTGCTAAGTGTTCTGAATTCACTCCCAACCTCTGGCTCACCATAGATATTGGGAAAGAGTTCAACATTCAAGGTATCAGATGCTGCATATAAGCATGAGGGAAAGATAACATAAGTTCTGATCATATGGAAATAAATAAACCTAATTTTATATTGTAAATGTTTGGAACAAAATAAAATATAGTCTGATGTGAAGCAGTGTTAATAATGGGAACCTGCTGCTGCCTCTGGATGGACTAAGGATAAAGTCAACCTTTAACTCCATTTGGGATATTCTGCGCACAGACATAATTGTTATGAGTAACTGCAGTAGCAGCATTAATATAAAAATACAGCATCCATTAGGAATTCATGATCACTAGACAGAAGATTGAATTTTCAAGATTATTTGGCAAATCAGCACCAGAAATGACCAGAATATAAATAAACTTTAAAAAAAGGCAAGTGTCAAAAGAAATTATGAGCAACTACAAAAATATTACTCAGGCATTATTGTTGAAAGATGCAGGGATGGAAGAAAAATGGCTTGCTTCGAACACTGCGATATTTAATGTGCAAGTAATTTTGAACGCAAGAATGCAAAGTGCCAGCTAAGCAAGTGATTCCTCAGGAAGGATGAAATAAAATGGCAAGCAGGGAAAAAATATAAAAGAGAATAAAGGAAAGAAAAAATAACATTTGTGAGGAGTCAAAAATTAGGAGCCAGTTAAAAAATTCTCCGAAAACTGAGGAAAGTGTCTGGATACAGTCACTTGAATTTACTACTCAGCGAAGCAGGGTGAGAGGAACCCATCGGAAGCTGGATGTTACTGTGGACTGTTTGCTAAAAGGACTGTAATTCTGTGGAGTGTACGTCATGTGAAGGGGAACATTCCTTTCTGTAGTTTAAAGTATAAGTTGCTGACAAAAAGAAAATAACGTTTCGTTTATAGCGTTTACAGAGTTTTTTTTAGTCACTTGTTACAGTAAAAGTTATAAAAGATGAAATCTTGTTGTGCTGTGCTTTCATTTAGTAAATGGAAGCTCCATTTTTTTTTAAAGTTTGCGATCTTTAAGGAGATCATAACAAGAATCAGTGGCAAGAGCCATGATAGACGTCAAATGACTGAAGTTGAGGGACTTTCAGGAGTGTGTGAGGGATAAGCAGTCTGATATCGCAGAGACCAATGGAGAGGTAGAACACAGTGTCACAAGCATGCAGTATACAAGGGTCGAATATGGAGTGGTGGGGTTGATTTAAAAAGTTAGGGAACATAGATTACTTATAAGAACTGAAAGAAGAATAGCTGATAAAGAGGCCAGTGGGGGTGCTCAGTGCTAGGATTCTAATTTATTCCAATGACTGATGTAGTATAATGGGTTAACAGAGTAGTTATGCTAATAGCTAGTGATGTTTATATTGATGCAACATTGACAGCAGCAGTCATGTGCTGTACTCATGGGGAACATGCCTATTCTGTAGTCTATCCTGTATATAGTGTTAATAAAGCAGTTTGAAGTACCTAAACTAACCGCCAATCTGACAAAGGGTTGGTGCCATCAACACAATGCCCATGGCAAGAAACTGGATGAAAACCTGTTGGAGGCAAGAATCTGAAAACCTATGAAGGAGGCAAACTGGAAAGTATTAACGATGTCAGTACCCGGCGAGCAGTCACTGCACCTACCCAGCTGTTCAAAAGCCTCGAGGGCCTGCAGAGAGGCCAAAAGTGGGTGTTATGGCAGAAACACTTCCCAAGGTATTGAGCAGTTGGGCCTGCGTGCTAAAGTGCAGAAGCACCAAGTTAACTCATTCCTTTATGCTGCAGGACCTGTCAACAATGATGTCCTCTTCAGGGGGTAGAAGAGACGTTCAAACCAGCCCTAAAAGCATTCAATACATATTTTAGTCCGAAACAAAACCTTATGACTGAGCAAGCGCAATTTAATCAAAGATCGCAAAGACCGGAGGAATCCGTTGAATTATTTCTTACCGAACAACACTGCCCAGCCTATTCATGTTGATATGACACATTGAAAGATGAACTTATTTGTGATCACACCAAGGTTGGCACTCGCAATGAAAAGCTGTCGAATTTTTCATGGACGAAAGATGACCTCATGCTCGATCAAGCGATTCAGCACGCTAGGCAGGCCAAACACAGAGGGCTAAACTGGGCTATAATCTATCACGGCATCAAGGCTTTGGATTAGTGGTGGGCAACCTGTGACCCGTGGGCCATTTGCGGCCCATCAGGGTTCTGAATGGGGCCTGTGAGACATTTTTTGACCGTTGCCCACTTGCAGGGTTGCCAGATTCCGCTAGTTTCCATCCCCGCAGTTTTTTTCCTACCAGCATTACTAACGTGACACACACACAAAGCAGGGCATGCGAAGTGAGGTGCATGTTGATTGCACACAACATTGACTGGGAAAGCTGTGCGCTCCCTCTGTATCCAATCAAAGCGCTGCCACAATGCCCAATTTCAGTCTTGCGGCCCACTGAGATGAAGGAGGGCCACTCATGCGGCCCACTCACTAGCCCGCTCACTAGTGTTGCCTATCACTGCTTTTGACGACTCCGTTAGCTGGGTAGGCCCAAAGGCAGCAGCCCCACCCCCTCAAAAGCCTGTCAAAATGGAAGAAAGGGTGGGAAATGCTGCAGCAGCAGCCAACTTGAGGTACTTACACTGTGGTGCAAAGAAGCAGCGCAGATGGCAAGATTGTCCAGCAGGGGGCACAGGTTGTTTCCAAATGCTTCTGTAAGTCTAACAATTTCAATGGAGGAAGAAGACAAGGGGATATTTATGAAATATAAACTATCCAAGACATTGGAAGCAAGGTTCAAAATTACAGAGATCCTACTAGAAGTAAATAGTCTTGATCAAGAGTTTTAGCCAGTTACACTGGAAGTTAAAGTTTTTAACACTAATTTTAAAATTGACACCAGAGCTGGCATTGCAATACCAGCTGATCATCTGGACTGACTCCAAACAATACCCCGCTATCCATCAGGCATTAAATTGCAAGGTCCAGGTGGCACAAATCTTCCAATAAAATGTTGGTTAATCACACCCTTCACTACAAGAGAGGACAGATTGTTGAGTCTCTCTGTTGTTTACAATCAACACACATCCTTGATGAGTGGAGATGTTAGAGTACAACAGGACACGCTGGAAAAAGCAGATGACCTATAACAACTGGATGCCTTTCATGGAGGAATTTCCAAAGTCACGTGTAGAACCAGTGGATTTTCAGCCTACAGCAGCTAGTGAAGTTAATTCATTCAGCACTGGTTCAGTCTCCATCACAGAGACACCACCACTAGACCCTGGGCAGAGATTGAGATTGAGGATCTCTCAGTTCTTTCTGAAGATGGGTCAGAGGATGCAGATACAGAAGGCACTGCAGCAGACGGTGGCCATCTACAAGAAGACTTTTTGGAGCTGGGTTGGCTCTTTCCTGAAGAAGATTATGAGGAAGAAGCTATTGTAGTACCAAGTGATTCTTTGGAAGATGAGGTCCTAGAGGTTAGTAAGCTATTTGAATCTAAGCTGAAGCATATGAAGGCTCTGTTTTCAGGAAGCAGCCATGTTTACTGTGGAAGAGCAGCTTTCGTATCTTTGTCCCACTGAACCCACCAAGGCCAATGCCTTGAATATCACTGGTTGACCAGGAGGAGCTGTCCATGGGGAACAAAATGCTTAATTCCACAGAGGGTCACACTGTCAGATTGTTGATAGAGCCTATTAGCTTGGGTGAAAATAAGTTGGTGCCCAGACCTCAATCTTAGCAGAAAATCTTCTTTCTATTAAAGCTGTCCCTCAGCATAGAAGCTGAGGCCAAATCTTCAGAGCTTTTATAGCTTCAGAGTCCTGTACAGGAATTTCATCTTGATGTCATTCTGGAGGAGGTTCATTCCATGAAAATTGTGTTGTCTTATCTTCTTATCCTGTCACAGTCTTCCCATTGCCCATGATGGTGCAGCCTTGCACTAAGGAAAGTGTGACAATGTTACCACTGCCTACAGAAAGTGAAAGTAATTTTTGAAATGTTGTTGGGAAATCATATCTTCTTCCCTTCCTGCATTTCATACAGGAATTTTGTCATTCCTCTTCTTGTCGTCCAGATTCAGTCAAATCGCAGATCTTAAATACCTTTCTCGTCCTAAATGTAGCAGTCAATGGCGTAGCTGTGAGAGTCTTCATTGGAGTTGAGGATCCTTTTTCTTCTTAGCTCTTTCTCCAGTGTGTTATGAGAGAGCACAAGATTCCTGACTAATTCCTAATCCATCCTCTTCCAGTTCAAGCATCACGCTCTCCATAGTGTTACAGTTCAAGACAGTGCAAGTGTCCGTGTCCTTCAGTCTTTTCTCTTGGACCAGTCTTTGAAAAGGTTCCAGTCTTTACAGTTCAGCTGTCATGAAGATTACAACAGTCTTGGAACGATGCTGTCCCTTTTCACCAGTGATGATGCCTGATGTCCTCCAGGGAACAGATAAGCATCCACATATATTCACAGTGTCCTCCCAGAGAGAGTAAGAGCTTAGGACATTGTGGGTGATTGGTTGAGGGGAGTGAGGGGTGGGGGTGGTTGCAAGCAGTGTTGTCAGGGGACAGGTGGAGTAAGAGTTGTATAGAATCTGTGACAGTAAAAGGAAGTTACAGAAATTTAATGTAAATAGTTAAAATAGTCATTAAAGAAGTTGACATTATACTAGGGGAGAGGTATAGTATAACTGGTTAATAGAGTCATTATGCTAATGAGTCAGTGCTGTGTATCATGATTTAACAGTGACCTCAGCCATCATGTGGAGCAGATGGAACAGTCTATACTAATGAGAGGCATACCTACTCTGTAGCCTATCGTGCAAATAGTACTTAATAAAGCAGTTTGAAATAACCTTCCTGTGTCAGACCAGTAATAGTCCAGATAAGAAAGGCCTTGCAACCAACATATGAAGCAACTGGAATACCACTGTCAATCTGTAAACAATTGAGACAAAGACAATGATCTGCAGAAGGAGTGAGACTGCTGGTACAGCTGAGAAAGCAGCAAATTGTATGTAGTACCGATAAGCTACTGCATTGGTCAAAAATATGCAATGTATGGAATTGAACAGAGTCAGGAGGAGACACATTGCTTTTAACGCCCAGCCTATATGGCAAAGCAACTTTTAAAAAGCTAATAAAATGAAATGGCGTGTGGCTCTGAAAAAAAACATTGTTTCTTCTCATTTTCAGTCACGGGGGCCACCATTTGTGCCTGGTCTGTTAAGGTAGATAACACGCAAATGTTGCGCTCCCCCCTCATTCCCAGGTCTGTGGTGTTCAGCTGAGTGTGATCCACACTGCTGGTTGGATGAATGTTCCAGAGGGGCCCAGCCACGTGCATGGAAAGCATGTATTTCAGCTAGTCTGCAATTCTTAGAGGCAGCCTGCCCTTCTTGAAGGAAAGGTGCACTCCTTATAAGGAAGCTACTGTTGACTGCTTATACTGCAAGTGGCTGCTAGGAGAAGGGCACCAAATCGAGCAATGGGCAACAGAGAGGGTTCCAGGTTCTTGGCTACGATGATGGAGGCCTTAATCCAGGAGGTGGACAAGAAGAGAGTGGCCATTCCTCCATAGCAGGCCATAAGGCCCTCAAAGATCACCCTCCGCAGGGAATGGGAGCAGGTGACTAGGGAGGTTAATACCCAAAGTTTAGGCCTGAGAACCAGTGTCACAAGAAGTTCAATAACCTCATGCATTGGTCAAGGCCAGTGAATGAATATTCAAAGGACCTCTCCAACCCAGCTCCCACATTGCTCAATGCAACACAGCCCCAGCAGCAGCACATCCTAACTTCGAGATACTCCACTTCACCCTCACACACCTAAAAATGCTACAAGATTCACACCCACCTCTCACAAATTCCGCATGCTTCCAGATATTCAGCCATGGCAGGCACATCACCCAAACAAGTATGGCATACCATAGATCATGGCATATAAGCCAATCCAGCAGATAAGATGGCCCTTTTTTTGGCACAAAAAGTTATGCTTAGGCATATACTTGGTGTTTAAGTTGACCCCCTTTTCTGCTTAGAAATGTTATACTCACATAAGGAGTCAGCCTCAATTTGTCACCTCAGAAATCCACCTTTTACTCACCTCAGAAGTGCGCTTATGAGACCAAACAGGTGTTAGGAACTGTGTTGCCAAGAAGTGAGTGGGAGTTTCAGACATGCCCACGCAGAACACGCATGGTGGACGACAAACAAAAATGGGTTTTCCAGCAAAAAGACTGAAGTATGGTTTCAAGCTAACACTCATAACATTTGCTAACTCATCATATAACTGTGCTGCTGTGAGGAAATCCAACGTTAGTGAAAAGCTGGTGTGAGAACGGAATAAGGAGGAATCCACCCTGAAGAAGGTGCCTAAGATCAAATGCACCATGAGAACAGGGACCAGCCACTGGCCTGATCTTGAGCAGCATGTATCAGAATGGGTCCTCGAAAATCATCAGAATGGGTTACATCGCCACCAGAAATACAATGCATATAAACACACTTAAGATATCCAAATCAAACGCTGAGTCCAGCAAAGATTTCAGAGAAACAGCTAATTGGTGTAGCTGCTTTATGAAATGAAAATGTCTAATGTTGCTGCAGAAGACCAAGATTGCTCAGAGACCTCCAAAAGACATTGATGCCAAAATGACCAGTTTCCAGCGATTCTTCATCAAACAGCAGCAAAAACACAAGTAGCCGTTATACCACATTGAGAACCTGGATGAAACACATGAATTGCAATATCCCCAGCAACTGAACTGTGGAGTGGAAAGGTTTGAAAACAGTTCTAGTGAAAACCACAGGACACAAACCGTCCAATGGCACAGTGCTGCAGTGGAAGCTCAGACTGAGGTCAATAGATCCATGCTTGCTGCCATGCAGGCTCAGACTGATGCCATCATGGCTGTGGATCTCAGTGCTCAAAGGACCCTGCAGGGTATCACAGCAGTCCATCGATCTGGGCTCCAGCAGGTTACTAGGATTGCTGAGGCACCGCCCCACGGGAGTGGCAGTAACTTCACACTGTCCTCTCTCAGGATGATGGCATTTGTCTCCCTATCACTGCCACTCTGCCAGTGTCCTGCCCACCCAGACTGCTGCCACCCATCCTGAGGTGGTGCAGAAACAGGTCCTCAAAGCTGAGAGGAACTCAGCTACAGACCCCATTATATTAACAACCTTTCTGCGGGCAGGTAACAAAACTTTGCTGATCCCCGTGTTAGGTGCTGTAACACTCCTTTCCAAATAATGGGAAGTCACCAAAACTGCTTCTAGAACACACCACAGTACTTCCATAAACTTCGTGAGAGCAGATGTAAGTCAAAAGTTAGATCACTGACGCTTTGAATGACACTAGTGATGGGGAATGTCCTTCGGCCCATTTAGCAGGGAGTGATTGAGAGTGCTCACTGGATCTGCATGGTCCAAATTGTCAGAACATGTGTGAAATCAGCCTTGGAGGCTGTTGACATCACAATCTGCCCAGTGTCAAAGCTTCTGGCTCACCGCACAGCACTGCCATGCTAACGCCTTTACCAACATGGGGTTGCTGTCTGGATCACACCATACTTAACCTGGAGTGCTGTGCTCACCATTTTAGGTGCCTCCTGTTTCTGTAGTGCCGACTCTAGCAGCATTTCAGAGCCAAATTCTGCAGCCTAAAAATCTTCATAGATTAAGAATGGCTTCACACTGCAGTGACCAAGGGAACACTTGGAGATTTAATTCAGATCCCCATGGCACAATAAGTTACACACACACATCAGAACATATACTGAGAACAGTAGCAAGGCTGATCCCAAGTGTAGGGGGCATGAACTGAAAAAGCTAAAACTCTTATAGATTGGAAAGAAGGTAATATAGGGCTGGAGGGGAGGAAACCTCAACATAAATGAAATATTAAATGGTAAAGACAAGGTGAACCTAGAATATTCCTTCAAAGCCAGAAAAATTGAATTGGGGACATATATATAAAAGTACATTTAAAAACATTTATAGATATTGGAGAGTGCAACTTTACTCAAACAGTGATAGTCCCAGGTAGATAACAACCACATTTCAAAATACAGTTGGGTGCTGTAACAGGACAGCTGAGGTGGAGTGAAGGATCAACCTCACTCAGTTAATTTTGAGTTTTCATGACTGGCATCAATCGGTTTTTGTTCAGTAAGGGTATCTGTAAATTTGGAAACCAAACATACCCAAAGCCCACACTTTTTTTGAACCTCTTCGACCTTTAGCGCGGGAAGTCTAGCTGTTTATCGTTACTGTTTACCTTGCGATCTTTGTGGTGAATAGGTCAAAAAGAAAGTTATTACAGCTGCCCTGTATTTATTATTCAGTGAAACACCTTACTTTCCTAACCATTTGATTAACTTTATAACTATCGCTAGCCTAGGCTTAGGCTATTGTAATGTAAATTTATATGCAGCATTCAAAAACCGAGGTTATCTGAAATTCAAATTGCAATCGGCCCCAAGAGTTTTAGATAAAGGATACTTGACCTGTAAGAGTTACATGACAAGGTGTAACTTTTTCGAGTACAAACACGTTTCCATCTGTTTTTCAGATGAAGTTACATTGTTTTATAGTTTGCCAATGTGAGATTTGAACTCTTGATTTTGGGGTTGCCAGCCCAGTACCATAACCACTTGGCTATTTAGGCCAAGCGTAGTGACAAGGTGTGTAGATGTAGTTAAGATGATCATGATCTAACTGATTAGTGAAACATTCTTGATGGCTGAATGATTATTCCCAGGACCTATGAGCTAAAAGTTTTACAGCCCCACCGAAGATGGGCGCGAGGATCGCAATACGTGATTAACCCGCACCCATTCACAGCAATGCCAGGCGGCACTGAAACTGTGCACTGCTGCTGATTGAAATTATCGTAGAGGACTGCCTGGTGCTAAGCTTGCTGTTGAGGGAATGCTGGGCTGCATGATCTGAAACCAGCCTGCGCCTTGCAAATACGAGCTGCAGTAGGGGATGGAAGTCAGTATAAAATTCCTGCTACTAATGACTCTCCAAGAGAAGAAATTCCTCCTCATCGCTTCCGTAAGTGGGAGGCTCTTTATTTTTAAACTGTGCTCCCTGGTCCTATATTCCCCCAGGATATCCCCTGTCAAGCCCTCTCAGAATCTTATATATTTCAATAAGATCATCTCTCAGCAACTAAGCTGCAAGTTGTTAATGATCTCTTCAAATAGAGCAGGTTGAGGGGGACTGGCATCCCTCATACTACCCAACGCATGTTCAGTCATACGTGCTTAAGGGAAGGTGTTAGCTGGAGCGACAAGGTCCAAACTAGCAGTGCTGGCACCAAATAAGCGTGACACACTGACAGACTTCACAATCTATCTATTCTGCATACTCCCAACACACACTCTCAACACCCAATACTAATCAGCAAACCTAAGACAGAGCAGACTTTTGGGCAAAAATGGGTCAAGAAGGGACAGAGAGCTTTAACAAAAATAATAGCATGTCAATGACTAAGGCGACACCAGGAAATAATAGAAAAACATCAAACCTAAAGCCAATATACCTGAATGCGCAAAGCATTCACAACACATTCGATCAGTTCATAGCATAGATAGAAATGGATGGGTTTGATTCAATAGCCATTATGGAGTCATGGCCAGGTCTGGGAAGAGCTATATATTTCTGGATAGTTAACTTGTAGAAGAGAGAGACAAAACAGAAAATGTATTGGCAGGAGTTATAGCCCAAAAAATAAAGGATGGGGTGAACACAGTAGAAATAAAGTATCTCAGCTCAGAAAATCTAGAAGCAGAATCAGTTTGGGTGGAACTAGGAAAGAGCAAGTGGCAGGCAAAATTAGTGGGAATTATTTATTGGCACCCTAACAGTAGTTGTGGTGTAAGACAGAGTATAAATCAAGAAAATAAAGGCGCCCATAATAAGGTAATACAGCAATCGTGGGAAACTGAATCTTCATTTGGACTGGGCAAACCAAATTTGCAATAATAGTGTGAAAGTTCATGGAATGTATACAAGAATATACATAGAGCAGCATGTTGAGGAACCAACTAGAGAACAGACTGTTTTGGATCTAGTATTGAGGCATGAGAAAGGGTTAATTAATAACCTTGCAGTAAAGGGGCCTTTTAGGGAAGAGTGACCATAACATGTAACAATTTTGCATCAAGTTTGAAAGTGGTTTAGTTAATCCAAAACTTGAACCTTAAATTAAACAAAGCAAAATACTTAGGTACGAGGGATGAGTTGGCCAAGATAGATTGGAAAAATACATGAAAAGATATGATGGTAGATAAGAAATTTAAAGAATTAATACACCATTTGGAACAAAAACCCCACAGGAAAAATTGGTCCAACTGTAGTTAATGAGAGAAGTTAAGGATAGTATTAGATCAAACAAGATGGCTTATGATGTTCAAAACAAAAACACAATCTATATAAATGATAAAGATGAAGGGACTGAGTGAAACATCCTAGTTTGCTGATAATAGAATGTTAGGTGGGAAAATAAGCTGTGAGGAGAACACATAGAAGCTGTAAAGAAATATAGAGAGGTTAAGTGAGTGGGCAAGAACATGGCAAATGAAATACTATGTGGTGAAGTGTGAAACTATCCACTTATGCAGAAAGAATAAAAAATCAGAATATTTTCTGAGTAGTGAGAGACTGGGAAATGTTTGCATTCAGAGGGACCTGGGAGACCTGGTACATGAATCACCGAAAATTAACATGCAGGTACAGAAAGAAATTAGTGAAGGGAAATGGCATGTTAGCTTTTGTTACAGAAAGACTGGGTTATAAGGATAAAGGAAGGACATAATTGCTGTAAAGGAAGTGTAACCAAGGGTCACTAGGCTGGCTTGTGAGATGAAGGGATTGTCCTTTGAGGGGAAGTTGACAGTGGAGGGTTCAGCAACCATTAAATGTCAAGGAGCAATGGCTGAATTCACTCTTGTTGGAGATGGTCACTGCTCGCACTTGTGTGGGGTAAATGTTACTTGCCACTTAACAGCCCAAGCCTGAAGGTCATGTGTCCTCCAGCAAAAAGGCTGAAGTATGAAGCTAGTTTCAAGCTAACACTCATAACATTTGCTAACTTGTCAAATAATTGTGTTGCATTGAGGAAATACGGCATTAGTGAAAAGCTGGTGTGAGAATGGAATAAGGAGGAATCTGCCCTGAAGAAGATGTCCAAGACCAAATGCACCATGAGAACAGGGACCAGCTACTGGCCTGATCTTGAGAAGCATCATCAGAATGGGTCCTCGAAAATCATCAGAATGGTTACATTGCCACCAGAAATGCAATGCATATATCACACTTAAAACAGCCAAACCAAACACTCAGCTTTCAGTGAGCTTGCACACGAGCAGGGGAGAGACCTCATCCTGAGTGAGACACAGTTAGAGTGAGTGTTGATATTGGCAATTTGGTGCACAGTGGGAATTCGGTGCAGAGGGGAAGAGGTGCTTTTTGCATTTTTGCTTTGCTATCCAACTTCTTAAATCTTCAGAGAGTGGTTGTGCCCTGCTGCAGCAGTAGAGGCTACAAGTGAAAGAAATGACTGGTAAGGTCAGGTAAGTATTTGCTACTTTTATCGTGTTTAGTTTAATGCTTTTTGTGGTTTATAGATTGTATATTCTGTAGTAACGAGGATCAGGAAAGAAGGGCCCAAGAGTAATTGATTTAAAAGGTTTAATTTAAAGGGATAAGTCATGGCAGGAGAGCTCAAAGCCATGGTGTGCTCCTCGTGCTCCATGTGGGAAGCTGGGAACATTTCCAGTGCCCGGGACCAGCATATGTGCAGGAAGTGTATCCAGCTGCAGCTCCTGGAAGCTCGGGTTTCAGAGCTGGAACGGCGGCTGGGGACACTGTGGAGCATCCACGAGTTTGAGAGCATCGTGGATAGCACATTTAGAGAGGTGGTCACACTGCAGCTGAAGGGACTTGAGGAAGGAAGGGAATGGGTGACCACCAGGCAGTCTAAGAGAAACAGGCAGGTAGTTCAGGAATTCCCTGGGGTCCCACTCACAAATCGGTATTCCATTTTGGAGGCTGATGAGGGCACTGGTTCTTCCAGGTAGTGCAGACAGAGCCAAGCTTCTGGCACCACAAATAGCCTGTCTGTACAGGATGGGGGGGGGGGGGGGGGGGGGGGGGTGGTGGAGGGAGGAAGAACAATAGTAATAGGGAATTCTATAGTCAGGGGAACAGATAGGCGCTACTGTGGCCATCAACGTGACTCCAGGATGGTGTGTTGCCTCCCTGATGCCAGGGCCCGGGATGTCACTGAACGGCTGCAGGGCATCCTGAAGGGGGAGGGTGATAAGGCAGAGGGCATGGTACATGTTGGTACCAATGACATAGGTAGAAAGAGGGATGAGGTCTTACATCAAGAGCTCAGGGAATTAGGCAGTAGGCTAAAAAGCAGGACCTCTCGGGTTGTAATCTCTGGATTATTCCAGTGCCATATGCTAGCGAGCTCAGAAATAGGAGAATAGCTCAGATGAATACGTGGCTTCAGAGTTGGTGCAGGAGGGAGGGTTTTAGATTCCTGGAGCATCGGGACCGTTTCTGGGGAAGGTGGAACCTGTATATGCAGGGCAGTCTACATCTGAACCAGAGCAGGACTAACATTCTTGCGGGCGGGTTTGCTAGTGCTGCTGGGAGGAGTTTAAACTAATTCAGCAGGGGGAGGGAACACAGAATGTTAGCAGAATAGGGACACATCATAGTACAGCAAAACAATGAAGTCAGAGTAAAGCTGCATTAAATTCCAAGGGAGTAAGGCAAGGCTGAATGGCCTCTACTTTAATGCCAGGAGTTGTTAAAGGGAGGTCATGCCTAACAAATTTGATTGAATTTTTTGAGGAGGTGACCAGGTGTGTAGATGAGGGTAGTGCAGTTGATGTAGTTTATATGGATTTCAGCAAAGCCTTTGACAAGGTCCCACATGAGAGACTTATAAAGAAGGCAAATGCACATGGGATACAGCATAATTTGATAAGGTGGATTCAAAATTGGCTTCAATGTAGGAGACAGAGGGTGATGACAGAAGGCTGCTTTAGTGACTGGAAGCCAGTGTCCAGTGGCGTACCACAGGGATCTGTGCTGCGTCCCCCATTATCCGTCATTTATATAAATGACATAGATGACTATATGGGGGGACGGATTAGTAAGTTTGCGGATGACGCAGTTTGGTTGAGTGGTTAACAGTGAGGTTGAGTGTCTTGGGCTAAAGGGAGATATAGACAGGATGGTCAAATGGGCAGGTAAGTGGCAGATGGAATTTAACCCTGAAATGTGTGAGGTGATGCACTTTGAAAGGAGTAATTTGACAAGGAAGCATTCAATGAACGGCCTGGCACTAGGAAGTTCTGAGGAACAAAGGGGCCTTGGCATGTGTATCCATAGATCTCTGAAGGCGGAAGGGCATGTTAGTGGGGTGGTGAAAAAGGCATTTGGGACACTTGCCTTTATCAATCGAGGCACAGATTACAAAAGCAGGGAGGTCATGTTGGAGTTGTATAGAACTTTGGTGAGGCCACAGCTGGAGTAGTGTGCGCAGTTCTGGTCACCACATTATAGGAAGGATGTGATTGCACTGGAGGGGGTGGAGAGGAGATTCACCAGGATGTTGCCTGGGATGAAACATTTAAGTTATGAAGAGAGGTTGGATAGACTTGGGTTGTTTTCGTTGGAGCAGAGAAGACTGAGGGGTGAGCTGATCAAGGCATACAAGATCATGAGGGACATAGACAGGATGGATAGGGAGCAACTGTTCCCCTTAGTTGAAGGGTCACTCACGAGGGGACACAAGTTCAAGGTGAGGGAGCAGGAGGCTTAGGGGGATGTGAGGAAAAACCGTTTTTACCCAGAGGATGGTGACAGACTGGAATACACTGCCTGGGAGGGTGATGGAGGTGGGTTGCCTCACATCCTTTAAAAAGTACCTGGATGAGCACTTGGCTTGTCATCGCATTCAAGGCTAAGGTCCAAGTCCTGGTAAATGGGATTAGGTATGTAGGTCAGTTGTTTCTCATGTGTCAGTGCAGACATGATGGGCCGAAGGGCCTCTTCTGCACTGTGTGATTCTGTGATTCTGTGATTCAGTGGGTCCCCCCTTGTCAGAGCCAGGTTGTGCAGGGCGCAGAATGTGATGACTCTGAGGGAGACACGCTCTGGAAGATACTGCAATGCTCCCCCTGACCAGTCCAGGCATCTGAAGCACATCTTCAGCAGCCCAAAGGTCCACGCCATCACTGCCCCTGTGGAGGCATGACTCCTGTTGTATCTCTCCTCAGCCTCAGTTTTTGGGTGATGGAGCAGGATCACCAGTCACGTCTTCAAGGGATAGCCCTTGTCACCCAGAAGCCATCCATCCACTCGTGCAGGAGCCACGAACAGTACCTATGAATGCTGCAAGATGTAAGCATCGTGTAAGCCCCCAGGATAACGGGCACAAACTTGGAGAATCTATGTCCTGTGATCACAGACGATCTGAACATTTCTGTTGATGAAAGCTCCCGGCTCACCTACTGGCACCTTGATGGCCATGTGAGTGTAATCTATTACACCCTGGACATGGGGGAATTCAGCCACTGCAGTGAAGCCTCGTGCTGTCTCCGCCTGGCCGCCTCGTCTGCCCGGAAGTGGGTGAACATGCAGACGTGTCAAAAAATAGTATCAGTCATAGGCTTGACACATCTGTGTGCAGCTGATTGAGAAACGCCACAAAGATCCCCCACTGAGCCCTGAAAAGAACTGGAGACAGAGAAGTTGAGGGCCACTGTGACCTTCAAAGCCACTGGCATGGGGTGTCCGCCCACGCATTTGGAGGTGATTTCCAGACCAATCATGTGACATATTGCTGTCACTGTGTCCCTGGAGAGGCGGAGTCTCCTGTGGCACTGGACCTCAGACATCTGGAGGTAGTTGGAGGGCTGCCTGAACACGCAAGACGCTGGGCAGTGGTGTCTCCAGTGTGCCCTCCCGCGTTGGCCTCCTGCTGGCCCTGCACCAACTGAGCCCATGCCTCTTCTCTCAACGGTCTGTCCCTGGGACGCTGCAAGCGCTCACCTGGCCTCCTTTCCCTCTTGCTCCTCTCTTCCTCTTTAGAGGAGGTTCCACCAGCAGAATACACTATCCCCATTCGATGGGATGCAGAGGATCAGTGCCTTGGAAAAGAGGGAGCACTGTGCTGCAATACTCAGGGGAACCTTCCAGGGAAGATGAGGACCTGAGACGCTGAAAGGCAGGCTTGACAATCAAACAAGATGCTAAGAAACTCTGGGACAACTCTGTACTCACACAGCAAAGGACTGACAATGACAGAGCAAGTGCTGCTTCTCCGGGGGCCCTTTATCCCAACTATGGATGAGGAAATGATAAACTTGTGAAATACGCCCACCCATTTGCCTGTGCAACGAGCTGAAAATCGCATGGGCAACATAAAATCGCTGACAGTTGGCTTCTTAATGGCCTTAATCGGGCCTTTAATTGTTGGTGGGCGCTGCTCCGACTCCTGCACGTGCCCGCCGAGTTCAATATTGCACACATGAGTGATGACGTCGGGATGCACGCTCGACGTCTTTTCTTGCATTTTTACGTGCCTCCGGGTCAGGCACGTGCCCGACCTCGGAACTCAAAATTCTGGCCGTGGGATGGTTGAGGGGCAGATCGTTGAATCCTTTCAGGGCAAATTTATAACTTCATGGCTCACAGCCAAAAAGAGAAAACTGAAACTACATCCATGATGAGGTGGCAGGGTAAAGTTAGCTCTTAAAATATAACTTGCACAATTACAACAAAAAAATTATTTACAACTGACTGACCTGGCTTTGATTTATTTGGTTGGGAACAATTAGATATAAGCTGGAGTAAATCTTCAACTCAGAAAGCGCAGTAACAGAAAGTAACCATTAGCCGTTATTCAAAAGTAAATTTAACCTCCTTCCCAAAACATGCATGTTCAGTAACAATGTACAAAAACGCAGCTTAAACAAACTCATTGCTCCTACTGATTGTTTCCATTTTACAACACATATCACAAGGTGTCTTATATCAACCATTGTGTTACCAATGTCTTGAACAATCTATAGCTCATGGAACAAACTATAGCTCGAGAAACAACAGTGATCATTTCTACAGCTTTTATAGCTTGAAGCAAGAAAAATCCATCTCAATAATGCAATGTATTAGCTTCCCAGTGTCTGATAGATTTTGCACACAACGTGAGGTTTTCCACTGGTGTGCTTTACAAAAGAAATTCTGATTTTAGATTTTCTTTGTTTCTCTGACCTTCAGGGATCACATCAGTTGTCAAATTAATCAGCCACTGAATTTTATTGAAAGAGTATTATTCTCTTTTTAAAACCATTGGGTTCCAGCTACAAACAGTACCCTATATCAGTGTTCTTCAGGAATAAAAACATGTTAAAAATTCAATTCTGTCAGCAGGGTCAATAAAACTAGTGAGACTGACGTCAGCAGTTTATTACTAAAAATGAGAGCTCGAAGTCGACTCGGGGCAGGATTTTCAGGTCTGTGGGCAGCCGCGATTGGGCCCAGGAGTGGCCGGGGAACAGACCACTGCCCGTGATCGGCTCCCCGACTGCGATTGCACCCTGTCTGGCCAATTAACGACCAGCCAGTGTGAAGCGCATGCTGAAAGGCTCAGCGCTGCCAGGTTGCTGGGAGGAGGAGGGCAAGTGCTGAAGTCAGCACAGGCGCGTGGGAACACGGAATGAAAGCTCCCTGAAGGCAGAGAGCTGCCCCAGGGAGCTGAAGAATTTAAATTCAATTAAAACAGATTTTAATATCCAGAAAAAATACCCATGCATCGGAATGAGTCACCTAAACATACGGATGCTGAAATTTGAGACCAACATTTTTATCTTTCTTTAAAATAATCTCGGAAATCTCATCCTGCCCTTGGATGAAGTTTCCTCAAAAATGCAAAGGCCGCCTGGCCCATTTGCCCACCCGCCAACTGTAACATTGGACGAGCTGTGAAAATTCCCTGCTAACTGAAACCTCAATGGACTTAATAGGCCTTTTAATTGGCGGCAGGCACGCTTCCGACTCTCATGTGTGCCTGAAAAATCGCACGAGTGTATGATGACACCGGGACATTCACCCAATGTCATCATGCGCTATTTAACAGCCGATCGGGTCGGGCGTGCACCTGCCCACAGGACGTAAAATTCTGCCCTAGATTTTTATTCCCACCTCCAATGAAGAGGTGATTTAACTCAGTGCGCCGATGTGAGGTTGGGCTGATGTGGCACTGCCGCTGATATTGGAGGAGAGGAGACCACTCCCCCTCCTCCTTGACCAGATTGGTTAGTGACGGTTGGCAAGGGTTTCTCTCTGCAGCAAACTGTGCGACGCGCTCTCTTCTGCTGCCATGTTCAAATCTGCTAAGCATTTCATGTCCGTTTTGTGGGTTGAATAGACCAAGAGTTAATCATTCAGAGTCAGTACATGGTGTGATTGACGTTCACCTTTTTGTACTCTATTCGGCTGACCGCTGCTTGCTTGAGCATGGCGTGGGTGGCTGAATCAGTACCAATGGACGCTCAGGGCACGGCTACCAGGAGCATCACACCCAAGTTCCAGGAGGCTATGAAAATTTAGTCCTTCATATATTGGGAAGTAGGGCCTGAAGCTTAGGTGTATATCATATATGGTGACCCATCTTTTTATTTATTTATGGCATGTGGATGTCACTGGCAAGGTCAGCGTTTGTTGCCTATCCCTAATTGTCCTTAAACTGAGTGGCTTGCTTGGCCATTCCAGCAGGCAATTAAGAGTCTACCGCATTGCTGTGGGGTTTGGAGTCACGTGTAGGCCAGACCAGGTGATGATTGCAGATTTCCTTCTCTAAAGGGTCATTAGTGAACCAGATGGGTTTTTATGACAATCAATGATAGTTTCCTGGCTTTTAATTCCAGATTTTTTTCCTCATTAATTGAATTTAGATTCCACCAGCTGCCATGGTGGGATTTGAACCCAAGACCCCACAGCATGAGCCTGCACCCCTGGATTACTCGTCCCAATGACAATGCCTTTTCCCCCCTCTCCTTCCCAATAACAGGCTAGATTTCAACCCTAGTGAGAAACAGTTTCTAAGAGCTGATTCCCTGCCTGATTCCCTACGTGGCTGAGTGAGTAGCACTCCCAGCTTCAAAGTCTTTGGGTCAAATCCACAACCCAGAGATATTTGAGCATGATATCTATGCTGACACTCCAGTACAGCACTGAGGGAGTGCCCCATTATTGACAGTGCTGTTTTTTTTAAAATGAGATGTTAAACTGAGGTCCTGATGCTGTTTCTCAGGTGGCTGTGAAAAGCAGGGCTGTTCTCTGTGGAGTCCCGATCAATATTTATCCCTTAACGAATGTCACGTAAAAAAGAGATTATCTGGTCATGTTACTGTTTGTGTGCGATTTGGCTGCTGTGTTTCCTACTTTGAAACAGCGACCACACTCGCAGAATACTTCATTGGCTGTGAAGTGTTTTGGAACATCCCAAGGTCATGAAAAGTTCTACATAAGTGCAAGTCCTTTTTTTATTAAACCTCTGGAGCCTGGATTCAGGTCTGGCTCAAATTCAATGACTTCTCTCTTTCCTGCACATTAGATATAGGCATTATCAACACTGAGGTTAATGGGTATACAGTATAAAACTCTGCAAAGTCTACCACTAATGGAGTAACACCACTCAACCATCATAGGCTTGGTCTGGCACAAAACCGTAAAAAATATTATTATTTATATTTATTGCAGCAAAGACTGCTTCTATCAGACTGAGATAATTAAGACAATGGTTACAGCAGAGAGGAAGCTTTACTGATCTATTCAGCATTTCAAAAGGGATTGTCCAATGCTGACACAAGATGTTAGCAGTCAGATCCCTTCACCTTGATAGGTACTTCTACCTAAAGTATATAAGCCAATGAGGAGATAGGTGCCACGACAAGAATCCAGAAGTTGCTGAATAGAAAACACATAGAAACATAGAAAATAGGAGCAGGGGTAGGTCATTCGGCCCTTAGAGCCTGCTTTGCCATTTAAAATGATAATGGCTGATCCTCTATTTCAATGCCATACTCCGACCCTCCCTCATACCCCTTGACGTGTTTAGAGTCCAGAAAACTATCTATTTCCTTCTTAAATATATTCACTGACTTGGGCTCCACAGTCTTCCATGGTAGAGAATTCCATAGGCTCACCACCCTCTGAGTGAAGAAGTTTCTCCTCATCTCAATCCTAAATGGTCTACCCCATATCCTGAGTCTATGACCCTTTGTTCTTGACCCCTCAGCCAGAAGAAATAACATTCCTGCATCCAATCTGTCCAACCCTGTTGGAATTTTATATGTTTCAGTGAGATCTCCTCTCATTCTTCTAAACTCTGGTGAATACAAGCCTAGTTGGCCCAATCTCTCCTCATATGACAATCCTGCCATCCCAGGAATCAGTCTACTGAACTTTCGCTGGACTCCCTCTATGACAAGTACATCCCTGGTAAGGAGACCAAAGCTGCACACAATACTCCAGGTGTGGTCTCACCAAGGCCCTGTGCAGCTGCAGTAAGACATCCTTGCTCTTGTACTCAAGACATCTCACATTGAAGGCCAACATACCATTTGCCTTCTTAACTGCTTACTGCACCTGCACGTTTGCTTTCAGTGATTGGTATACAAGGACACCCAGATCCCTTTGTACTTCAACATTTCCCAATCTATCACCATTTAAATAATACTCTGCCATTCTGCTTTTTCTACCAAAGTGGATAACTTCACACTTATCCACGTTATGTTGCATCTGCCATGTATTTGCCCACTTACTCAACCTGTCTAAATCACCTTGAAGCCTCTTAACACCCTTTTCTCGTTCCCACCAAGTTTCATGTCACCAACAAACTTGGAAATGTTACATTTGGTTCCCTCATTCAAATCATTTACATATATTGTCAATAGCTGAGGCCCAAGCACTGACCTCAGCGGTACCCCACTAGCCACCGCCTGCCATTCCCTAAAAGACCCATTTATTCCTACTCTCTGTTTCATGACTGTTAACCAATTCTCAATCCATGCCAATATATTACTCCCAATCCTATATGCTTTAATTTAACACACTAACCTCTTATATGGGACTTTATCAAAAGCTTTCTGAAAATCCAAATACACCACATCCACTGATTCTCCCTTATCTATTCTACTAGTTACGTCCTCAAAGAACTCTAGGAGGTTTGTCAAGCATGATTTCCCTTTCATCAGTCCATGTTGACTTTGTCTAATCCCATTGATATTTTCTAAGTGTCCAGTTGAAAGAAAGAATCACCATGGTCAAGGCATGTAGCCGTAATAAAAACACCATGATGGTGATTTCTAAAAACAAAATCACAACTCGCATGACTAAGCGCTACATGTAATAACAAAGAGAAACATTCAACAGATTAACAGCTAATATATGGCAATCAAGAAATTCATTCAAAACAAAAACAGAATTACCTGGAAAAACTCAGCAGGGTCTGGCAGCATCGGCAGAGAAGAAAAGAGTTGACGTTTCGAGTCCTCATGACCCTTCAGCAGAACTGGATGAAGGAGAGGGGTGAATTATAAGCTGGATTAAGGTGGGGGGGAGGGGGGTGGTGGTGGTGGGGGGGGTGGTGGTTGGGTGGGGGGAGAGAAGTGGAGGGGGGTGGTGTGGTTGTAGGGACAAGCAAGCAGTGATAGGAGCAGATAATCAAAAGATGTCACAGACAAAAGAACAAAAGAACACAGAGGTGTTGAAGTTGGTGATATTATCTAAACGAATGTGCTAATTAAGAATGGATGGTAGGGCACTCAAGGAATAGCTCTAGTGGGGGTGGGGGGGCATAAAAGATTTAAAAATAATGGAAACAGGTGGGAAAAGAAAAATCTATATAAATTATTGGAATAAACAAAAGGAAAGGGGAAGAAAGGGAAAGGGGATGGGGATGGAGGAGGGAGATCACGATCTAAAGTTGTTGAATTCAATATTCAGTCTGAAAGGCTGTAAAGTGCCTAATTGGAAGATGAGGTGCTGTTCCTCTAGTTTGTATTGGGCTTCACTGGAACAATGCAGCAAGCTAAGGACAGACATGTGCGCAAGAGAGCAGGGTGGAGTATTAAAATGGCAAGCGACAGGGAGCTTTGGGTCATTCTTGCGGACAGACCGCAGGTGTTCTGCAAAGCGGTCGCCTAGTTTACGTTTGGTCTCTCCAATGTAGAGGAGACTTCATTGGGATCAGTGAATGCAGTAGACTAAGTTGGGGGAAATGCAATTGAAATGCTGCTTCACTTGAAAGGAGTGTTTGGGCCCTTGGACGGTGACGAGAGAGGAAGTGAAGGGGCAGGATTTGCATCTTTTGCGTGGGCATGGGGAGGTACAATAGGTGGGGGTTAAGGAGTAGGGGGTGATGGAGGAGTGGACCAGGGTGTCCCGGAGGGAATGATCCCTACGGAATGCCGCCGGGGAGGTGAAGGGAAGATGTGTTTGGTGGTGGCATCATGCTGGAGTTGGCAGAAATGGTGGAGGATTATCCTTTGAATGCGGAGGCTGGTGGGGTGATAAGTGAGGACAAGTGAGGACCCTATCGTGTTTCTGGGAGGGAGGAGGAGGTGTGAGGGCGGATGTGCGGGAGATGGGCCGGACACGGTTGAGGGCCCTGTCAACGACTGTGGGTGGAAAACCTCGGTTAAGGAAGAAGGAGGACATGTCAGAGGAACTGTTTTTGAAGGTAGCATCATCAGAACAGATGCAACGGAGGTGAAGGAACTGAAAGAATGGGATGGAGTCCTTACAGGAAGCGGGGTGTGAGGAGCTGTAGTCGAGGTAGCTGTGGGAGTCGGTAGGCTTGTAGTGGATATTGGTGGACAGCCTATCACCAGAGATTGAGACAGAGAGGTCAAGGAAGGGAAGGGAAGTGTCAGAGATGGACCACGTGAAAATGATGGAGGGGTGGAGATTGGAAGCAAAATTAATAAATTTTTCCAGGTCCCGACGAGAGCATGAAGCGGCACCGAAGTAATCACCGATGTACCGGAGAAAGAGTTGTGGAAGGGGGCCGGAGTAGGACTGGAACAAGGAATGTTCTACATACCCCATAAAGAGACAGGCATAGCTGGGGCCCATGCAGGTACCCATAGCCACACCTTTTATTTGGAGGAAGTGAGAGGAGTTGAAGGAGAAATTGTTCAGTGTGAGAACAAGTTCTGCCAGACATAGGAGAGTAGTGGTGGATGGGGATTGTTTGGGCCTCTGTTCTAGGAAGAAGCTAAGGGCCCTCAGACCATCTGGTGGGGGATGGAGGTGTAGAGGGATTGGACGTTCATGGTGAAGAGGAAGTGGTTGGGGCCAGGGAACTGGAAATTGTTGATGTGACGTAAGGTGTCAGAGGAATCACGGATGTAGGTGGGAAGGGACTGGACAAGGGGAGAGAGAAGGGAGTCAAGATAACGAGAAATGAGTTCCGTGGGGCAGGAGCAAGCTGACACGATTGGTCTACCGGGACAGTTCTGTTTGTGGATTTTGGGTAGGAGATAGAAGCGGGCCGTCCGAGGTTGGGTGACTATCAGGTTGGAAGCTGTGGGAGGAAGATCTCCAGAGGACTTGAGGTCAGTGACAGTCCTGGAAACAATGGCTTGATGTTCAGTAGTGGGGTCATGGTCCAGGGAGAGGTAGGAGGAAGTGTCTGCGAGTTGACGCTCAGCCTCTGCGAGGTAGAGGTCAGTGCACCAGATAACAACAGCACCACCCTTGTCAGCGGGTTTGATGACAATGTGTGTTCATTCATCTCACCGCAGGAATTCCATTGCACAATGGGATACATATTCCCATTTACTGTCAAAACGGAAAATCCTAAATCATGAGCTAAAACATTTTGAAGCAGTCACAATGGAATAAGCTAAAGTGAAAGATTTGGGAAGAAAAAAATCCAAATGGAATGTGGAGAAAATTACTGAGTCACACAGCACAGCAAGATTCTGTGCTGCTCAGTCAAGTTGTTAAGTGGGAAGTCTGTAATTTTCTAAGCTGCACATATGCCAAATATGCTATCATATTAGCTCTTCCAAAACTAATCCTACTGCCCAGGCCTCACCATACCCTGTATTGTCCTTTCATTCAAACCTATCTATTATCACTTTAAAGATGGAATGGTATCTGTCTCGAACATGTCCTGTGATTAGTGTTGCCAACTCTTCTTGGACATACTCCTGTTGATGACTTCTGGCCTCCCACCACCCTGCACTGCCCTCCCAGCATTGGTTCTCCAACATGTCCATTCTAATGGTGCTCTGCCTCCCACACCAATCAGAAGATGAATAGGCTCCTCAATACCTGATTGGATGATTCCTTATTGCATAGCAGCAGCATTTTTAATCTCAGATCTGATTTTTAAAAATAATTAATAAGCAAATTGCAAAGGATATTAAAAAAAACATTCTCTTGTTTCTATGATTTTTCTCCTGGGATGCCTGCAGTGTTTTGGACATTAATCTTTAATCCCTAGAGACTCAAAGGCAATCCTTGAAGTTTGCCAACCTTACCTGTGACAAAACATTCCATGCTCCAACAATCATCCCTGTAAACAATTCTCCAAACTTCTTCCTTACCTCGCAACTGTTTATTTTCAATTGATGATCCCTGATCACTGACAAATCAATCACAGGAAATTAGCTTTCACTGTTCAGTTTGTGAAGCTATGGCAGCTGTGGAAAGTAAGTTCAGATAATTAAATTAAAATGAAATTATTAGCTCAGGTCAGGTTCTTCCCTTTTGAGGCAGGAAAATGGGATCAGGAAATTTCCTGACTGTGCTCCTGGCTCCCATCTGGCTTGGCCTGACGCCAGGATTTTCATGCTGTGGGGTCGGGCGAGGGCTGGAGTCGAGGTGCCATCTCCTGCAGCAAGTCCAAGATGGAGGTGGGTGGATGCTAGGTTAAAAGCCTCATTTCTGTCTGCTGCAACATTGGCCCAGTTCTGTAGATGAGTGTGAGGCCTCCTAACCCTCACCCTATGTCCCCCATGTATCCTATATACCCCCTCACCCCACCATGTCCACTCACCTGGTATCCACTATGTACAGAACTCATGAGCCCTTGAATAACATTGGGAAGTCATTAGGAAAATTTTGATAAGGTGCCACTTAAAAGGTTACTGCAAAAGATAAGAGCTCATGGTGTTGGGGGTGAATATTAGCGTGGGTAGAGGGTTGGTTAATGAGCAGATAACAGAGTCGGGCTAAATAGACTCTCCACAGGTTGACAAAGTGTAACTAATGGAGTGCCATTGGGATCAGTGCTGGGTCCTCAACTATTTACATAGAAATGTAGAAACATAGGCCAGGACTTTTCATTGAGTGTGGGGGCATGCGCCGACTCGCTCAAGCGCAAAATGACACGTGATGATGTTGGGGGACCATTTCGAAATCTTGCGCACTTGCACGATATTTCAGTCAGCGGGCGCATGCGCGGGAGTTGGCAGCGTACTCGCTGACAATTAAAAGGCCTATTAAGGCCATTAAGAATCTAATTGATTTAAATCTTTCGCTGCCCATCTAACATTACAGTTGGCAGGCAGGCGAAAAGGCCAAGCGGCCTTTGCATTTTTTGCAAAATCTCATCAATGGCAGGATGAGGTTTTGATCCATCATTAAAAAATTTTAAAAATAACTTTAATTTCTAACATGTCCCTCCTCATGTCACAACCTCACATAAGGGGACATGCTTTTTAATGCCTTAAAATTCTTTATCCTTTATTTTCAAAACAGTTTATCTCCCTGAGGCAGCTCTGTGCCTCAGAGAGATTTTCCAGCATGCACTCATGTGCATGCACCAAGTTCGGGCTTGCCCCCTTCCCTCCCGCTCCCACAGAGGCAGCGCTGAGCACTGCAGACTGCAGCATGCGATTCATGCTGGGTGGGCCTTAATTGGCCCGCCAGCATGAAATCACAGTCCATCCCCGCGGAGCCTGCCCAACAAGAGCAAATTTCTGCCCATAGAAAATAGGAGCAGGAGAAGGTCATTCGGCCCTTCAAGTCTGCTCTGCCATTCTACACACACTACTCCAGGCGTGGTCTCACTAAGGCCCTGTACTGCTGTAGTAAGACATCCTATTAATGACTTGGATGAAAGAACCAACAGTCTTGCAGCCAAATTTGCTGATGATACAAAGACAGGTAGGAAAGCAAGTTGTGAGGAGGAAACAATGAGCCTGCAAAGGAATATGGGTAGGTTAAGTGAAAGGATAAAACTATGGCAGGTGATACTGTCCACTTTGGTAGGAAGATTAGAGAAGCAGAATATTATTTAAATGAAAAGAGACTGCAGAATGATGCAGTAATGATGCAGATTAATCTAGCTGTTCTTGTACATGAATCACAAAAATTTAGCATGCAGGTACAGCAAATAACTAAAAAAGCAAATTGAACTGTGACCTTTATTGCAAAGGGAATGGAGTATAAAAGTAGGACAGTCTTGCTGCATCTGCACAGAGCATTGCTGAGGCTGTACCTGCACTACAGTGTACAACTCCTTACTAAAGAACAGATATACTTGCATTGGAAGCAGTGTAGAGGATGTTCACTAGGCTGATTCATGGGATGAGGGATTGTCCTATAAGGGAAGATTGAGCAGGTTGGGCCTATACTCATTGGGGTTTAGAAGAATGAGAGGTGATCTTATTGAAACATTTAAGATCTTGAGGGGATTTGATAGGACTAGTGCTGAGAGGATGTTTCCTTTCATTGAGGAATCTAGAACTAGGTTTATAGTTTAAAAATAAGGGGTCTTCCATTGAAGACAGAGATTAGGAGGGATTTCTTCTCTCAGAGGGTTGCTAGTCTTTGGAATTATCTTCCCCAGAGACTAGTGGAGGCTGAGTCATTGAATATATTCAAGGCTGAGTTCAATAGATTTTTGATCTACAAGGGAGCCAAGGTACCTACACCACATGGACTGCAGCGGTTCAAGAAGGCAGCTGGCCACCGCCTTCTCAAGAGTAATTAGGGTTGGGAAATAAATGCTGACCAGGCCAGCAATACCCTCACCCTGTGAATGAATTTTTAAAAAGATTTATCGAGGACGGACAGGAAAGTGGAGTTAAGGCCACCATTGATCAGCAATGATCTTATTGAATGACAGAGCAGGCCTCAAGGGCTGGATGGCCTACTCCTCCTCCTATTTCTTATGTTCTTATGATCAGCAGACATGTCTTCGGAGAGAGGACACATACCATGCCATTTTATATTTACGACTACATAATCAATGATGGGGAATGTGGGTGTGATTGGAAAGAGTCAAAGGACAAGCCATGAACTTCAAAATGATAGAGCAACATAATAGGAAACTAGATAAACATGTGCAAGTGAGACAACGTGATGGAAATTTAATTAGAACTGTTTGGTACTGGACCCATCAAAGAAAGATCAAAGTCAATAACAGATGATCAGCGTTTCCACCAAACCTGGACAATCAACAAATAAAACTTCAGAACGATAGCACTTATCCCAAATTCTGTTCAGTCTAGGCCTTGGCAAAATGACCCTACCACTCTGGTTTGTACCAAGTTAACACAGCGTTAGTCTCCTTGTTACAATTGTGCACAATACTGGACCTGGATATTCATATCCTGAAAAGGACAGGGATGGGTGTGGGATTGGCATAAAAAAAAGTTCCGCAGGATCACAATTTTGATTTTCCCCCTGGAAAAGTTGCCTACACACCCTCCCTGTAGGCAAGAAGTAGCTCAAGTTAGGTTTGGGTTGCGAGCCCGCACGCACGCCCTCTGACATCAGGGTTGCCACTCATAGCCCTAGGGAAAATTTGTTTTTCTTGTCCCTCAGTATTTTCATTGGGTTGGGTGGATTTTGGAAGGCTTTTGAAAACCAATCTTGTTTGACAGTTTGTGAACCTTGGGGGAAGCCTGCTGAGGGGTCAGGAACATTCTGACAGGTAAATGTTAAATGTTTCAACAACTTCAATTGACTTTATTGAATTGTGTATTATAAGCTGGATGTGCTTTTTCTGCAGTTATTGATCAACCGTCTCTCTCCTACAAAGTTGACAGTACAATTACAAGCAATGTATAAGCATTGTGAAGCATTGGAACACCTTTCCCATTTGGAAAAGCCCTATTATGCATTCAAAACTGAAGAAAATATAGTTTCAGATCTCTAGTGTCATGATCTGAAGTGATTTAAATGTCCACAGTGCATCAAATTTGAAGATGGTCTGCAGCTTTCACTTAGAGAAAAAAAAACATACACCTGCTCCTGGACTGTTTTGACGACAGGCCATCTGGTGTAGCTTAGAAATAAACAATCTGTTTTATTTTCAGTTTCAATTAGCTCCAATTTTTGCAGTTGCAATGGTTTGTTTTGACAGCTGGGCTGAATATGAATGCTTGGCTGTGTTTCAAAAGCTTAGTGCCACTTATCTCAGCAGGAAGTTATGTAGACAGTTGATTGTCCATTTTAGGAGTTAATAAAGGATTTTATGTCTTTGATTTGGTTACTGAATAGATTTTTTTCTTTTCTTTTACAAAGAAGTGACCACTTGGGGATATTTAACTTTATCTCATTGAGTTAAGAAGTTTTTTTTCAGTTTGTATGGTTGTGTGTTTGAGTGACAGGTTGATTAGATTTTTAGAGGTTTACTTTATTCTGTCCATTTCAAAGGGTTATCATTGCCATTACATGACTCCTTAGGATTGTACATAATGGATACTGGATGAATGCCTAAACATGGGAGTACGAGGGACATGGGATGGGTATAGGTATATGGGGGCATGGGGGGCATGGAGAATTTGAGGGGGCATGGAGGGTGGGTGGGGGGTGAGGGTGAGGAGTAAGGGGGGCCATAAGAAGGATGTGGAGAGCTGGGTCGATGTCCCCGAGAACCAAGGTGGGCCTTCGAATCAGCTCACCTTGGCACTCACATTCCTCAAACCCTGACCCACACCTTCCCCGTGTCTCCTAGAGACATATGGTGGGTATGGGAAGAAGTTACGGGTTTGGATTGGTGAGATTGGGAAATGGTTTGACTCGCATTTCCCAAAGCCAACACGAGAATCTAGGCCTTGGTCTCCAAATTATAAAAAGGATTTTAGAAGCACTGGGAAGATGCAAAAAAATTCACAAAATGACACCAAAACTGAGAGGTTATAATGAACAGGAAAGACTGAACAAGCTGGGGCACTGTTTCTTTCGGAAAGAGAAGGCTGAGGAGTGATTTGCTAGCGTTCTTTAAGTTATGAAAAATTTTGATAGTGTGGACATAGAGAACTTGCTTCTACTCAAGATGATGTTAAAAACTAGAGTCCATAAATATAAGGTAGCCACGAATAAATTCAGTAGGAAATTCAGGAGAAACTTGTTTGCACAGAGTGATAAAAAAGCTTTATTCTTTCATTGGATGTGGTTGTTACTGGGAAGGCCAGCATTCGTTGTCCATCATAATTGCCCTTGAACAGAATGGCTTGCCATTCCAGAGGGGCAGTTAAGAGTTAACCATGTTGCATGAGTCTGGAATCACATAAAAATCAGACCAGGTAAGGAAGGCAAGTTTCCTTCTCAAAGGACATGAGTGAGCCATATTGGTTTTTACAACAATCAATAGCAGCCTTATGGTCACCATTACTGAGACTAGTTTTATATTCCAGATTTATTAATGGAATTCAAATTCCACCAACTGCCGTGGTGAGATTTGAACCTGTGTCCCCAGGGTATTACCCCGGGCCTCTGGATTATTCGTCCAGTGACACTATCACAATGCCACTATCTCCCCTCATGTGAGGAATGTGGAATTCACAATCACAGGGAGTAGTTGAGGCAAATAATATTGATATATTTGAGGGGAAACTGGATAAGAGAAACAGGAATAAAAAGCTATGAAGATAGGGTGATGAAGACAGATTGGAGCAGTTCACATGGTGCATAAACACCAGCATAAATCAGTTGGGTCAAATGGCCTGTTTCTGTGCTGTACATTCTTTGGAATTCTAAGTAAAATTAACGAATCTCATCCAAATTAGTCGTCAGCTCAATTACAACTGAGCTGGGCACACACATGCTGAGATCTGAGGCATATGGTGTGATTTGTAACTGTTACTGTGCCATTAGCTGAGTTTTGTTCATTGTTGGGAACATGATTGCTTCACTCTGATTACTGCGCAAGATTAAGGCTTTATTCCTGTCGAAAGGTAGTGCATCAGAGGTAAATTTTAAAGAATGCGTGTTTATTCTTTTGAATATTAGCCTGTTCTAAAATATAGCCAGATGATACCTCTAAACAGCAATCCACTGAATTTTATTGAAGACGGTATATATAGACGACATTAGCTTGCCTTTAAGTGGTCTGCCGTGGGTCAGTAAATAGCACTCTCACCTCCAAGTCAGAAGATTGTGGGCTTAATTCCCAATTCAAAGAATTTGAGCACAAAATCTATGCTGACACTCCAGTGCAGTAGTGAGGAAGTACAGTACTTTTGGCAGTTGGTGTCTCTCAGGCGAGATGTTAAGTCACAGTCCGACCTGTCCTCTCTCATGGGCATAAAAGGTCATATGGGACACTATCAAAGAAGAGCTGGGGAGTTGTTTGGTGAACTGACCACAACAAGATATATTTTTGAGAAGGAGGAAGGAGTGTTTTGAACCTTTTGACCACTGAGATTTTGAAATATAGACATGAACAGGCTTTCTACATATTTAAATCAAAAGAAAAGGTAACATTTATTTACACAACAACTGAAATGTAAACACAACAAAACACCCACTCCTTCAAATATAGAGGCATACATACACATAAGAAAAGACGAGTTTTAGAGATGAAACATGCACTTAGATTACTAACATAGTAACAAGAAACAAGTCATGTATTAGACCATAGACCATAAGACATAGGAGCAGAAATTAGGCCAATCGGCCCATCGAGTCTGCTCCGCCATTCAATCATGGCTGATAAATTTCTCAATCCCATTCTCCCGCCTTCTCCCTGTAACCTTTGATCCCCTTACCAATCAAGAACCTATCTATCTCGGTCTTAAATACACTCAATGACCTGGCCTCCACAGCCTTCTGTGTCAATGAATCCCACAGATTCACCACTCTCTGGCTAAAGAAGTTTCTACTCATCACTGTTCTAAAAGGTTTTCCCTTTATTCTGAGGCTGTGCCCTCGGGTCCTAGTCTCTCCTACTATTGGAAACATCTTCCCCACGTCCACTCTATCCAGGCCTTTCAGTATTCTGTAAGTTTCAATCAGATCCCCCCTCATCCTTCTAAGCTCCATCGAGTATAAACCCAGAGTCCTCAAAGGTTCCTCATATGTTAAGCCTTTCGTTCCTGGGATCATTCTCGTGAACCTCCTCTGGACCCTCTCCAGGGCCAGCACATCCTTCCTGAGATACGGGGCCCAAAATTTCTCACAATATTCTAAATATGGTCTGACCAGAGCCTTATAAAGCCTCAGCAGCACATCCCTGCTTTTATATTTTAGTCCTCTCGAAATAAATGCCAATATTGCATTTTCCTTCCTAACTACCAACTCAACCTGCAAGTTAACCTTAAGAGAATCCTGGACTAGGACTCCCAAGTCCCTTTGCATTCCAGATTTCTGAATTCTCTCCCCATTTAGAAAATAGTCCATGCCTCTATTCTTCCTACCAAAGTGCATGACCTCACACTTCCCCACATTGTATTCCATCTGCCACTTCTTTGTCCATTCTCCTAACCTGTTCAAATCCTTCTGCAGCCTCCCCGCCTCCTCAATACTACCTGTCCCTCCACCTATCTTTGTATCATCTGCAAACTTAGCCAGGATGCCCTCAGTTCCTTCATCTAGATCATTAATGTATAAAGTGAAAAGTTGTGGTCCCAACACTGACCCTTGCGGAACTCCACTAGTCACTGGCCACCATCCTGAGAAGGACCCCCTTATCCCCACTCTCTGCCTCCTGCCAGACAGCCAATCTTCTATCCATGCTAATACCTTGCCTCTAACACAATGGGCTCTTATCTTACTGAGCAGCCTCCTGTGCGGCACCTTGTCAAAGGCCTTCTGGACGTCCAAGTAGATAACATCCATTGGCTCTCCTTTATCTAACCTACTCATTACCTCCTCAAAGAATTCTAACAGATTTGTCAGGCATGACCTCCCCTTGATGAAACCATGCTGACTTTGCCCGATTTTACCATGCACTTCCAAGTATTCTGAAATCTCATCCTTAATAATGGACTCTAAAATCTTACCAACGACCAAGGTCAGGCTAATCAGCCTGTAATTTCCTGTCTTTTGCCTCACTCCCTTCTTAAACAGGGAGGTTACATTAGCGATTTTCCAGTCCTCTGAGACTCCAGTGATTCCTGAAAGATCACCACTAACGCCTCCACTATCTCTTCAGCTATCTTCTTCAGAACTCTGGGGTGTAATCCATCTGGTCCAGGTGATTTATCCACCTTCAGACCTTTCAGTTTTCCTAGCACCTTCTCCTTGGTAATGGCCACCATACTCACCTCTGACCCCCGACTCTCTTAAACTTTGGGGATGTCACTCGTGTCTTCCACTGTGAAGACTGACGTAAAATACCTATTCGGTTCCTCCGCCAATTCTTTGTTCCCCACTACTACTTCTCCAGTGTCATTTTCCAGCGGCCACTTTTGCCTCCCTCTTACTCTTTATATATCTAAAAAAACTCTTGCAATCTTCTTTTATATTACTGGCTAGTTTACCCTCATATTTAATCTTCTCGCTCCTTATTTCTTTTTTAATTGCCCTCTGTTGGTCTTTGTAGGCTTCCCAATCCCCTGGTTTCCCACTGCTCTTCACCACATTGTATGCTTTCTCTTTAGTTTTTATGCTGTCCCTGACTTCCCTTGTCAGCCATGGTTGCCTCGTCCTCCCTTTAGTATGCTTTTTCTTCCTAGGGATGAATTTTTGCTGTGTCTCCCAGAATTACTCCCAGAAATTCCTGCCACTGCTGTTCCACTGTCTTTCTTCTAGGCTCATCTCCCAATCAATTCTGGCCAGCTCCTCCCTCATGTCTCTGTAGTTGCCTTTATTCAACTGTAATACCGTTATATCTGATTCCAGCTTTTTCCTCTCAAATTGCAGGGTAAATTCTATCATATTAGGTATTTTGAAACAAGTCACATATTCTTAAACAGTCCTTTAAGATGAAAATCATTGCAAGCCTGAAGGAATCTCTCTCTTGGTTCTTTGAATACAAATGGAGGTTGGATGTTTCTGGGGTTTTCATACGAAATTATGGCCGAGCTTCTGCAGCGAAGAAATATAATCTTGCCAGCAAAAATAAATTAGCCACTTTCACTGCTTGAGATGTCATTATGATTAACTCACGGAAAGACTTTATGGGGCTAACAGGTCTCGTAGCCATTGTCTTTTAAACCTCTTCCTTTGAAATGGTGAGGGGCAGCCAATTTCATCTGGAAAACCCATTTGCATTTTTAAGTAGAAGTTTTGTCTCTCTCTTTCCAGAAACCACCATCAGAATCATCTGACTTTCCAGAAACCATTTGGAGAGGTTACAGTGTGCAGGATTCCATGTTGCTTTCTTTTTAAAAGTACAGACTCCACTGCCCAATGATCTTTACAAGCATGGCGTGCTCGTCAGGCACCGAACATCATTGCTGTCACCGCCTTGTTCACCTGGCTGAGCAGTTTCTCACATTTTTCTTCAATTGGTTCATGGGATATGGGCATCACTGCCAAGGCCAACACTGATTGCCCATCCCTAATTGCCCGTGGGAAGGTGATACGGTTTAAATTACCCTTTATTCAACAGACTCTGATGGAGAAAAGTTGAAATGCCATTCAGAAGCTAGAACAAGTGGTTCATATTGGAACTACTTCTGCACTTTTGCACTTTCTCCTTTCTCCAGTAGGGGTGGGGGGATGTGATGCCAAGAAACATGTATTCCAGCATCTCCTTCATGTACATGTGTGGGTTTAGGACATCACAAGTTAAGACAGAATCTGTCCTCTCCAATCTTCCCTCTTTCAAGCAGGGAGTGCAAGATTCACAATCAGAAACAGGGACTACCTTTTATTTTTCCTCTCCTACCCCCAAAGAAACATGGGCTAATGTTTTTTTTTTATTTTGATTACTTCAATGATATTGATTTTCAAATATAATGATGTTCTGAGGGCATTTTCACATCTTGAATATTAAGCCTCTCCCTCTAAAAGATGAGCCATCATCAACCAACATACCTAGCGTACATTTCAACACAACTGGAGGATTGGTAACACCTGCAAGTCATTGCTACAACCTTAGGTTACAATTTGGTAGGCACCTGAGTTCCAATTCAGTAAACTTGAATTGGACCTGGGTTATGAAGCTGGAAATACACTATTTCCAGTATGTGGAAATCAAATAAATCAAAATAAATTTCAAGACTGATATATATTTGACACTAACAAGTGTTGATATTTTCACTGTCACTGTATTTTGACACAGATTTTTGAATGGAAAATTATCTCAGAGAAACAAAGCAACAATTGCGATACCGCACTCCAGAATGAAGCATTTTTATTCAAAAATTACGGACAAACTATGATAAATCTCAATGAAGTTTTAGCATTCCCTTCAGGGAATAGAAAATACTTCAAACCGAAAACAGGCATTTCAACATTGATAGCATCAGCATTACTGATGTCACAAAACATTATGGTTCAGAACAGACTCATAGGGTGGCGGGAGGGGGGATGTAGTTTATGGTACCCACAAGGGTGGGTAACGTGGCACATGGGTTGACTGAATTAAACGGGATGCGAAATATCGATTTACTAATGGCAGGTTGAGATGCAGTGATTAAGTCGCTGTGTGTTTGTGGCCTTATGCTGTCCTGTGGCGGGTTCCTACTTGTAATATCTTTTCATGTTATGAATACTCATTAGTCTAAAATGCTTCTGAATTACATCCTACATTCAAGATAAAGTCAGTGGCGCATGAGAACCTCATTGCACCCGGTTCTATTTTTTTATTCATTCACGGGGTGTGGGCTTTGCTGGCTGGGCCAGCATTTATTGCCCATCCCTAGTTGCCCTTGAGAAGGTGATGGTGAGCTGTCTTCTTGAACCGCTGCAGTCCATGTGGTGTAGGTACACCTACAGTGCCGTTAGGGAGGGAGTTCCAGGATTTTGACCCAGTGACAGTGAAGGAACAGTGATATATTCCCAGCTCAGGATGGTGAGTGGCTTGGAGGGGAACTTCCAGGTGGTGGTGTTCCCATCTATCTGCTACCCTTGTCCTTTTAGATTGTAGTGGCCGTGGGTTTGGGAGTTGTTGCCTAAGGAGCCTTGGAGAGTTCCTGCAGTACATATTGTAGATGATACACTCTGCTGCTACTGTGCATAGGTGCTGGACGGAGTGAATGTTTGTGGATGTGGTGCCAACCAAGTGGGTTGCTTTGTCCTGGATGGTGCTGAGATTCTTGAGTGTTGTTGGAGCTGCACTCATCCAGGCAATGGAGAATATTCTGTTGTACTTACAGATCGATGGTGGACAGGCTTTGGGAAGTCATGAGGTGAGCTACTCACTGCAGGATTCCTAGCCTCTGATCTGCTCTTGCAGCCTCAGTATTTATATGGCTAGTCCAGTTCAGTTTCTGGTTTATGATGGTCCCCTGGATGTTGATATTGGGGGATTCAGCGAAGGTGATGCCATTGAATGTCAAGGGGTGGTGGTTAGATTCACCCTTGTTGGAGATGGCCATTGCCTGGCACTTGTGTGGCACGAAGACTACTTGCCACTTGTCAGCCCAAACCTGGATGTTGTCCATGTCTTGCTGCATTTGGACAGGGACTGCTTCATATTTGTTTAAAGGTGACTGTGCTCCAGTCGGCTTTGTGCAATTGTGTCTAAAGTCAGAGGTTTTCTTTGTTGAACTCTATGACACAAGGGAGGGGGGCAGGAGAATAGCAACTTGCATGGAGGCTCGGACCGGCAAGGATGAGTCAGTAGTGAATGTGGGGGTGAGGGGCTGTAAAGTGGGGTTGGGGGCATTGAGGCATGGGAGAGGGATCCTGGGTGGACAGAAATGGTGTCAGGGGTATGGAGGAGTGATGAGGGAAGGGCCTGGCATCCTGGGTGTGATGGGGGCAGGTGGGGACAGTCAGTCAAGGTAAGAAAATGAGGGGCCTAAGGGATGGCGTCAGCACTGTCCATATGTGTGTCCATCTCAGGGTGTTGACTGGCAGAGTCCCTAAAGGGCTTTAAGTTCACCTACACCATTTCAGTTATCCCCACTGAGAGTGATCTTGGACAATGTCCTTTCTAATACACAGCATGGAGGGCCAACTGAGTGTGGAAGTTCAGCCAAGTCCCACAGAGCGGTGAGTACAACACTGGACACTGACATGAACATTCAATAAAGAGGGAATAAAAAACACAACATTGTTTCTTCCACAATAAGAAATGTCCCTAACTCCCCTGTAGCCATCAATGTGTGTCAACCATGAGGAGTGCCAGTATATTTAGCTCTGACTAATCTAGTCTCAACAAAAAATGATGATGCACACATAGGACACAATCTTACCTTCCCCTTCAGCAGGTTTGAAGGAGGGGGGGCTTATAAAATACAGTATGTGCCCTTCCTGCCACCTACACATCCGCCGCCAACCTGTCTCCTGTTTACAAGGAGGTGGGGGAGGCAATGGGTGGCCTGCCCACCCTTGGGTCTATTGAGGCCACTTAGCTGCCTCATCCCGCACCCACCGCTGTTTTACTTATGGCAGGGGAGGGTCCCCGCCAAGTAGGTAGCCCGGCTGACAGCTTTAGCTGCTCAGGCTGGCGTCAGGCAAGCAGGAGGGTACCTTCTGTTCAGGTCCCCTATGCCCATCAAAGACACCCCACCAAAGGTCATAGCCCTTTCAACCCTCACTCCCAGCCTCTAAAAGTCAGCCCCAACCCCCTCACTCCCCCAGCGCAGGCCCTGCTAATGCCCCAGACTTACCTTTAGTCCGGCCTCCATTAGCTCCCTTCATCGGGGATTGGCTGTATTCCCAGCAGTGACCATCACTCAACCTGGCACTGCTAGGTCTAAGCGGGGGGTCTTCATCCCCAGATGGGGGTGGAAACCTTGCCCTTAGCCAATTAACATCCCCTGAATGCTAAATGGCTGCGGGGCAGCTGGGATGCATTCCTCTCCGACTTTTTGGGATCCTAAAAAATCCCGTCCATGAAAAAGGGAGCCAATGCCATGTGAGTTTTCTGCAAGTGAAATTTAAATTTGAAAAAACATGTGTGCCACCTTTGTGAACTCAATAAGCCTTTTGTTAATGGCAATGGAGTTGGGCAGGAACATTTCGGCTAAGATGCAGAGGCTCCCTGTTTGACCAGAGGGCAAGTGCTTTAAATTTTAATTGTAATTGCGAGGGAAAGGGGAAAAAGCGAGAGTACAGAAGTAGAGCACACCTCCGGTTCCGCTGTCGGGAATGGCATATGCTACTGAAAACATTCCACCCATGGTTTGAGGCTGCTTTTTTGCTAAACACACAATTTCCTCTTCCGCGCACGGGGTGAGGTGACCTCTGTGACTTCGAGGGTTTACACCTTAAATGTCAGGCTAACAAAGCTGGGATTTTATATTGTTAATTTTCAGAATATTAGTCCCTCAAAGCTGCGAACAAGCTTTCCCTTCAACATGCTGGTGCCATTTTAGAACTGACAGTGCAGCAAGAACTAATTATGTCTCAGTCCTCGCCATCTACAGCTCTAGGAAACATCTCTTCACATACAATACACATTCTTCACTTTGCTCCCCTGTGAATGCAGCTTGCTCCAGTTAACATTGCAGCAGCATTATTTATTTATCAGCGTGGGATGCCCTGGAATGCTTTCTTGATCCGAATCCAGAGAACCATGGACACAATAGAGAATTGTAACACTCCTTGTGGCTGCACAGCCATCAGTAACAAACAGTAGCTATCAGACAGCAGACGACACAGATGCAAGCTGATATTAACCCACCTTCAGGAACAGTATAAAGAATGTTAGCCCAGTACAGGCTATAATTGGCTTCCCGATGCATTTTGCATTGAAAGGGGAACTCTATTGTATTTTCATGCTAAATATATTCATGCAGTTAAAAGGGAAGCAGGTTTCAAATGATAGTTGAGATGCTAATGATCACGGCTTGATGTTGTCCCCTCATAGGCTGCAAATAATTTCAGTGGTCATGAGATACAATTTAGTGTGCAGAAACAGGCCATTCAGCCCCACTGGTCTATGCTGGTGTTTATGCTCCAAACAAACCTCCATCCACTCCAATTACCACTTCCCACCTTGCCCCTGTATCTCCCAATTCCTTTCTTCCTCATGTGCGTATCAAGGCTCAACAACAACAACTTGTATTTACACAGCGCCTTTAATATAATAAAACGTACTAGGGTGCTTCACAGAAGAATCACAAAACAAAATATGACACCGAATCACGTTAGGAGATACCAGAGCAGATTTTCAAAACCTCAGTCTGAGGGGTAGGCCTTAAGAAGTACCTTAGAGAGCGAAAGCAAGGTGGAGAGCCGGAGAGGTTCAGGGAGGGTATTCCAGAGTTTAGGGCCTTGGCAGCTGAAGGCACAACAACCAAAATCAAGATGCGTTAGAGGTGAGACTTGGAAGAACGCCGGAATCTCGGAGGGTTGTCGAGCTGGAGGAGATTCCACAGCTCGGAAGGAACCAGACCATGGAGAGATTTTAAAAACAAGGAAGAACATTTTTAAATAGAGGCTTTGCTGTAACTGGGAGCCGGTATAGGTCAGCAGGCAACAGGGGTGTTAGTGAAAGGCATTTGGTGCAAGTTAGGACACAGGTAGCAGAAATTTGGATGACCTCAAGTTTGTGGAGGGTAGAATGTGGGAGGCTGGCCAGGAATGCATTGGGATGGTCAAGTCTAGGGGTAACAAAGGCATAGTGAGGGTTCCAGCAGTGGAATTTTGAGGCAAGAGTGGAAGAGGGGGATGTGACAGAGATGAAAATGGGCGGTTGTCACGACGGTGCAGATATGTGGTGGAAAGTTCATCTCGAGGTGAAATATGACAACGAAGATTCAAACAGGCTGCTTCAGTCTCAGACAGTTGTCAAGGAATGGGATGGAGTCAGTGGTGAGAGAACGGAGTTTATGGTGGGGATCGAAGCCAATGGCTTGGGTCTTTCCAATATTTAATTGGAGGACATTTCTACTTGTCCTGTACTGGATTTTGGATAAGCAGTCTGATAATTAAGAAAGAGAGTGGAGGAGTCGAGAGTGATGGTGGAGAGGTAGAGCTGGGTGTCATCAGCGTACATGTGAAAAGTAACACTGTGCTTTTGGATGGTGTCACCAAGGAGCAGCATGTGGTTGAAAGCTCAGTGGGGCCAAGGGTAGATGGTGATGTGGGGAGGGGCAGAGGATGGTACACTTTTTAATTGATTCATGGGGTGTGGGCATCACTGGTCAGCATATATTGCCTATCCCGAATTGCCCTTGGCCTGAATTTTTAGTTCCACAGCGGAAGGGATCGACAGGCCCGGGATCAGCTGGGAAACGGACTGCCGACCACGATCAGCCCCCAAACGCGATTTCATTCTGGCTAACCAATTAACAACCAGCCAGCATGAAGCGCACGCTGAAAAGCTCAGTGCTGCTGGGGTGGGGGCAGGAGGAGGGTGGGTGTGGGCAAGTGCTGAGAGAAAGGCAATGATGTCAACGTGGGTGTGGGCGAGCGCTGAGAGAAAGGGTGGGCAATGATGTCAACGTGGGTGTGGGCGAGCGCTGAGAGAAAGCTCCCTGCAGGCAAAGAGCTGCCCCAAAGAGCTGCTACTACAGACCCGAAAATTTTCCAGTAAAGTTTTAAAAAGCAGCAAAAAAAATGTCCGAGCGTCACAATCAGGCGCCTGAAAATGTAGCTGATAAAAATTCTGCCCACAGATTTTTATTTTTATTTTTATTGCATAACGGAAACCTCATCCCACCCTTGGATGAGGTGTAAAGGCTATTTGTCCGATTCGCCCTTCTGCCAAGATTGGACGGGTGATGAAAAATAGCAGGCTATTGCGCCATTGGGCTTAATTTCCCTGTTAATTGTCAGCAGGCATGCCTCCAAATTCTGAGCACACCCATTAACCAAAATATCGCACACTTGCGTGATGATGTTGGGAAGCTCGCCCGACGTCATCTCGCACAATTTCATGTCCAATCAGGTCGGGCGTGCACCTGCCGGATCAAGGTAAAGTTCAGCCCCTTGAGGAGGTGGTGGTGAGCTGCCTTCTTCAACTGCTGCAGTCCATGTGGTGTACATACATCTACAATGCTGTTAGGGAGGGAGTTCCAGGATTTTGACCCAGCGACAGTGAAGGAGCGACAATATATTTCCAAGTCAGAATGGAGGGGAACTTCCAGGTGGTGGTGTTCCCATTTATCGGCTGCCCTTGTCCGTCTAGATGATATGAGTTTGGAAGGTGGTTTATGATGATGTGGTGGGACAGCTGCCTGAGTACCTAGCAGAGACTCATAAACGATTCTGTTTATGTCACCAGCCAGTAGTTGTATGTTGATGATGGGAGCACTATATATTTGCACCGATGAGGGTTTGGGCTGGTGATACAGTGCCCTGATGTGTGCAGTCAATGATGTCCTGCATGTGGGGAAAGCTGGCACCCCTGCAAATCCCCAGCTTCTCCTCCTCAGACTGCTGCATTCAATGAGGAAGGAGGTGTATGTGTTTGGTCTGGCCAGGATGGAAATGAAGACTTTGTTGCAATTGTGTAGTGCAGACTGGGTAAGGTGAGTAATTTTGCCTGTGGCAGACGAGAAAAAGCCAATGGTGAGAATGTCAAGAGTTGTCATGACTTGGAGAGTAAAGCATACACCCTGGCTGCAGAAGAGAGCAGGCCTTCTCGTTGCGGAGGGCTGAGACAGCCTGGCTGGTGAAGTGGAGCCTCCAGAGGTATTGCTCCTTAGTCAGGTGCTGGAAAGTTACTCTGTGCACACTGAATCTTGGTCTCCTATGATCAGCCTCCCTCACCTGGTGTCCTCTGAGAGGCAGAGCTCCCCAAAGCTATTGCTGCTCCTCCAAGAACTTATATTTCTGTAGCACCTTTATTGTATGAAACATCCCAAGGTGCTTCACAGGAGTGTTATAAAACAAACCAAGCTACATATTAGGTCAGATAACCAAAAGCTTGGTCAAACAGGTATGTTACAAGGAGGAGAGAGGTAGAGAAAGGAGAGATGCGAGGAAGGTATTGCAATGTTTGGGGCCAGTGCAACTGGGCGCATGGCCAGCAATGCTGAAGCAGGCAAAATTAGACATGCACAGCAGGCCAGAATTGGAGGGGTGGGGAAATCTCAGTGGGTAGCAAAGTTGATGGAGGTTACAAAGATAGAGAGAGGCAAGGCCAAGAGGGATTTGAAAACAAAGATGAGAATTTTAAATTCAAGACAATATTTGTTCGGGTGCCAATACAGTTGTGTACAAGTGTGACAGGGGAACAGGGTTCACTTCATGTTAAAACATGGGCAGCGACGTACAGTGAAGTTCATCCAGTAAAGACTGGCAATCTCACACTAACCATGTGATTGAAGAATTGCTTGGGAGGCACAGTAAAGCAAAACCAAAATATGAAAGAAGTGACCTGGAGTCTCCCAGAAAGCTGGACAGAAAAAGTTAAATGATCCCCAAAGCTAAAGCTCTTGTAGGTAATTTCAAAGGGCTAGTGAGGTACCAAGCCGGCAGTGTAATTCTGGAGTGTATGAGTCCTTAAAAATCACACAGCCATTGCAGAGTCAGTAACAATTCCTCCAAGCCCAGTCTCAATAACAATCCTCGCCTCAGCCCAGTCTCAGTAACAATCCCCCTCCCAGCCCAGTCTCAGTAACAATCCAACTTCCAGCCCAGTCTCAGTAACAATCTCCCTCCCAGCCCTGTCTCAGTAACAATTTCTCTCCCACGACTGTCTCAGTAACAGATTCTCTCACAGCCCAGTCCCAGTAACAATTTCCTTCACAGTCCAATCTCAGTAACAATTTCTCTCTCAAGCCAGTCTCAGTAATAATCTCTCTCCTCGCCCAGTCTCAGTAATAATCTATTTCCCAGTCTAGTCTCAGTAAGAATCCCCCTCCTAGCCCAGTCTCAGACACAATCTTCCTCCCAGCCCGGTCTTGGTACCATTCTCCCTCCATGCCTGGCCTCAGTGCAATGTCGCCTCCGAGCCCCATCTCAGTAAAAATCCCCCTCCCAGCCCAGACTCAGTCACAATCTCTCGTCCAGCCCAGTCTCAGTACAGTATTACCTCCCAGCCCTGTCGCAGCAACAATCTCACTCACAGCCCAGTCTCAGTACTATCTCTCTTTTAGCCCAGTCTCGGTAATAATCTCTTGCCCAGCCCGTCGTGTTAACAGTCCAACCTGCCAAACCAGTTTCAGTGACAATCCCATTCCCAGCCCAGTCTCAATCCTAATCTCCCTCCCAGCTCAGTCTCAGTAACAATCCTCCCTCCAGCTCGGTAACAACATTTCTCCCAGCACAGGCTCAATGACAATCCCCTTGCCAACCTCATCTCAGTAACACTCCCCCTCCCAGCCCAGTCTCAGTAACAATCCCCCTCCTAGCCCAGTCTCAGCAACAATACAGCTCTCAGTCAAGTCTCAGTCACAGTCCCCCTCCCAGCCCAGTCTTAGTAACAATCCTCCTCCCAGCCCAGTCACAGTAACAATCTCCCTACTAGCCCAGTCTCAGTAATAATCCTCCTCCCAGCCCAGTCTCAGTACCAACCCCATCCCAGCCCTGACTCAGTAACAATTTCTCTCCCAGTCCAGTCTCATTAACAATCTCCCTACTAGCCCAGTCTCAGTAACAATCCCTCTCCCAGCCCAGTCTCAGTAACAATCTCCCTACCAGCCCAGTCTCAGTAACAATCCCTCTTCCAGCCCAGTCTCAGTAACAATCTCCCTACCAGCCCAGTCTCAGTAATAATCCCCCTCCCAGCCCAGTCTCAGTAATAATCCCCCTCCCAGCCCAGTCTCAGTAACAACCCTGTCCCAGCCCTGACCCTAACAATTCCTCTCCCAGCCCAGTCTCAGTAACAATCCCCCTCCCATCCCTGTCTCAGTAACAATCCATCTCCCAGCACAGTCTCAGTAACAGCACTGACTCCCAACCCAGTGTCAATAATAAATCTTTCACACAATCCAGCGCCTATAGTGTACGATTATGCCCAGCACTCTGCCCACCTGTCCCTCTTTTGGAAAGAATAACAAATGTGCTCCAGACTAGTTGCAAATTGCGGGCAGTTCTGTGTCACTGACAAAGAGCAGCTTTGAAAATGTCCATGATCCATTTGACCCCCAACTGACATGATCAACCTTCATGCCATCAGTCTGGGTTAGATTGGAACAAGATCCTCAAACGTGGATATGCTAATTTACAATCAGCTACATTAACCAGCACCCCCTGGATGAAAGTTTATAAACCGCTCTCCTGATTATTCGTAATAATTAGATAATTCTCTTCCAATTCTGATTCCAGAAACTGATGGCAATATTTGATCTGAACTTTGAATAATAGGGTACTGAAAATGAAATATGGAAAACCAAACTAACACAAAAACCTGCTGCCTCATCCTCCTCAAGGATCAATCATGGGCTCTGAAACTTTACTTACTCAATATTCTGGAAAAATTTCTACAAAGCTAACCTCCCTTCAAAGGTGTTTCAGCTGTGCATGTTGCAGTTCAGCACAGAGCAGACTGGTGTATAATTAGACTATTAACCAAAGGCCTGAAATATCTGGATCTGGAGACATGAGTTCAAATGCCACTCAGGCAGCTGGGGAATTCAATTGCCTTTAACAAATTTGGAATATAAAGTTAGCATCAGTAACGATGGTCATGAAACTATTGGATTATCATAAATATTGTCCTTTAGGAAAGGAAATCTGTCCTTATGTGACTCCAGACCCACAACAACGTGGTCAATTCTTAGCTACCCTCTTAAATAGCTGAGCAAGCCACTCGGTTGCAATTAAGGAGGTGGCTCACCACCACCTTCTCAAGGGCAATTCGGGATGGGTAATAAATGTTGGCCTTGTCAATGATGTCCACACCCAGAGAATAAATAAAATAAAAGTTTACGTAACACATTTTTCCATCATTTCGACTGTGCATAGGTAATTAACAGCTTTAATCATTTCAGGTGAAACCCTTGAAAAATGACCCCAAAGAAAGAAAAAATTAAAAAGTCATTAAAACAAGAAATATAATTAAGACCTTTCTGGGGGAAAAAAAATCACACTTACAGGTTATTATTTTATAATAAGGCTTTCCATGTAATAATTTTGGGGCTGCTTAGCTCAGTTGACTAGATGGCTTGTGTGAGGTTCAGGATCATGGATCTGATTCCCATTCCAGCTGAGGTAGACCTGCTGCCTCTCCCTGTCCCTGAGATTGGAAGGCAATGGTCAGAAACTGCCAAGAAAACAGCTCAGAATGAAGCATCAGTAGAAAATGAGCCAAGCACCTGCCTTCAAGCAGAGCACACATAGAATGGGATGAATAATGATGCTAATACAGTAGTAGCAATTTTTCAGTTAAGACTGAAAACTTGTTTGGTTTTCCATGATGAATACCACATACTGCACAGTCTTTATCTTCTCACCTTGAATTTGCGATACAGCTAATGGTGAGGTTAATGTTCCCTGCATAATGTTATTATGCAGTAATTTAAACAGCAAATTCCAGCAACTGCACATCCACATTAAACAAGGAACTCAGGAAAGTTCCCAGTTACCTTGCCCATCCAGAAGCATCTCCATTCCAGTATCTCATCAAAAGACTCAGCATTCACACACATAGAATGGCATGAAGTTGCTGTATTTACTCACTAAACACACGAGGAAAAGATAGGGTTGGTCTATGCCAGTCTGAGCAGAATTTAAGTGTGGTAAGTATTAATCCTGCCGAATAACCTCTCCGGCACTGAAAAGTGACTTTTACAAGTGTGGAGTCACATCCTCTCTGATTTTAATTATTGCTGTAGATTTCTTAAATTGAAATGTTTAATGTTTTTATCTTTCATCTTTCTCTCTCTTAATTCCAATTTTCTTTGCCTTTCTTTATTTCACTTTCTAAACTTGCTTTTTCATTGAATTAAATACTTCCTGGTTCAGACTCTTTTGTTGGGGGATTTCCACTCTGAAAAACAGCTTGCTTCAACTCAGGTAGGATGTTAAAATTTTTATATTTCATGGGACTAGCGGAATAATATTTTGACACAGACTAGAAGGGCCGAATGGCCTGTTTTTCTGTGCTGTGGTGTTCTATGGTTCTATGGTTCTAAATGCAAACCAACTCTTGTTAAAGTTGCGTACTTCCACTTTTAATGGGGGTGGTGGGTGGGGGGGATGGTGGGGTGGATGCGGTGCATGGGGAGGCAACCAATCTGCTCACAGGAGTCAGGCCACTCATTTAAAATTTTTTATGAAACTGCATGCCTCACATTTATCTCTCTGTTCCAGCTTGGATGCTGGCTGACCAGAATCCCTGGTTGTCAGGAAACCCAGCAGCTAAAGGAAAGCAAGAATCGCTCTCTGGAACGAGACACTAAACCATACAAGGAGATATTAGTACAGGTGATCAAAGGTTTGGTCAAAGAGGTAGGTTTTAAAAAGCATCTTAAAGGAGGAGGGAGTTAAGGAGTGAATTCCATAGCTTAGCACCTAGGCAGCTCAAGGCACGGATAAAGAAACATTAGGCTCGTATTTTGGTGATAAACTGAAACCCCAATGGTCCTACCTAGGACAAATGACAAAAGTGGTTATACAAAGCATGCAGCAGGATCTGAGCTTGCTGCACCTTAAGCTGAGGCTTTACCGATTGTCTTCACTTGTAGGGAAGAGTAAAAATCTGGTTTTGACTGACAGTAGAGGATTTGTGTATTCCTGAAGGGGAAACGTAAACAATGAATGCATAAGATCTAAGGTAGACCCACACCCCAAAGGAAATTTTGAATTTGGTCATTTCCAAGTCCATTTGGAATCAAATGTAAATTCTGCCTTGAAACCTAAAAATGTATTCTGGAAAAGATGAAGAGTCTGCAGGATAGATGCTAAAATCACACAGGAGACCTTCTCATCTGTATCAGGAGCAAGCAACCACCATTTATCCAATTTATTCAGAGGGTTGTAACAGCAAACCACAAATATTCAGCACTGTAATAATATTGAACAAGAGAAAGGAAGACTTGCATTTATATAGCATCTTTCACAATCTTGGCCATTCTTACAGCCAATGCAGGACTTTTAAAATCATAGTTGCTGTTGTAATGTAGGGCAAATGGCAGCTAATTTGCACAGCAAGCTCCCACAAATAGTGATATGATAATGACCAGATTAAAGTGATGTTGATAAAAGGATAAATATTGGCCAGGGCACCAGAAAGAACTCCCCTGCTTTTCTTCGAAATAGTGACACAAGAAGACAGGAGGAGCTTCGGATTAATGTCTCATCTGAACAGGCTGGGATTGATGTCTTTGAAATATTTCTTTGTACCATCATTAAGTAAAAGTGTGTATAACAGAGTGAACTTTATGCATATGCTATGATGAACTGATGCAACACTGTGAATAATATCTTTTATTAAGTAACTGAAAGAGGCATGCAAATATTAAACGTTTTGAATGCAAGTTGCACAATGTCATCCAGGTCAAATCATCTTGCATTTTTACCTGTACAGCTCATGTGCATGAAGGTGGCTTAGGTTAGAATGCCTTGTGGGGGAAAAAAAAACATGATTATGTTTTTATGCAAATTAGCTGACAAAAAGGAGCTCAGTTTAAGCACATTTGATCCAGCAGTAGTTTAACCTGCTGTCACTGCAGAGAGAGCAAAACCTGCTTGGCCCTTTCCCAGGGCAGTATGCAAGTTTATGTTGGCGTTCACCAACATGGTAAGCCTATTAATCAACAATCAGGACAGGTGCCTCTTCTATCTTCTTGAAGATCCTGTCTTCAGCAGTGCAAAGGTATAAATCAATGAAAGCAATACGAAAGCTTCCCCTGAGCTTTATGACATTTTGCGATGTCATATAAAGCCACAACCTGCCCTACAGATTGCTGATGAGAACAAAATACAATCTGTTCCTTCCCAATCACTTTGCAAGCCTCCAAAAGCATCTGGAATGTATATCACCATCACCCCAATAACTCCAGTGCAGAGCCCCCAATACCAGCCAGAGACAGCAGCCACTTTCGAATTCACTCCAATCCCCCCTTCTTGCAGACAGAAAGCACATTTGTGTTGTTGAATGTTGTTGGTATGTGTGCCTCAATCAAGGCCCAAGACACCAGCCATGGGAGAGTCAGGGCTAGGAAGTCTTTATCTACTTCCTTACTTGTACAGAGTCATTACTATTATTGGCCAGTGTAACACTGATGCTTGGCATGTCTGAACTCGATAGAACAGTTACAAAGAATTATCTTTTTAATTTCTTACCTGCTATATTTACAAGGATGATGCCAGAACTGGGAGATAAAGCTATCAGCAGGAGGTTGGTGTGGAGGACAAACACTAACACAGACCAGTTTTTCTTTATTTTTTCATGAGATGGGGCATCACTAGCAAGGCCAGCATTTGTTGCCCATCCCTAACTGGCACAAATGAGTGGCTTGCTGGGCCATTTCAGAGGACAGTTAAAAGCCAACCACATTGCTGTGGGTTTGCAGTCATAATGCAGGCCAGACCAGATGAGGATGGAAGATTCCCATCCCTGAAGGACATTAGTGAATCAGGTGGGTGAAGCATCACTGAGATTAGCTCTCAATTCCAGATTTACTAATTGAATCTAAATTCCACCACCTACCATGGCAGGGTTTGAACCCATGACCCCAGCGCATTAGCCTGGGCCTTTGGATTAACTGGCCAATTACATTACCATGACACCACAATCACCCCTTGTTGGGCTGAATGGCCTGTTTTTCTGTTGTAAGTTTTATGTAATGCTGCTGGATGCTAATCACAAACCAACACAGGAAAATTGATGATTACACAGAGGCACCAACAAGCAAGTTCCAAGTATTTATGGAAGAGAATTGTGGTGCTTTCGGGGTGACCTTAGCAAAGGGGCGAGGGGCTGTGCAGAATGTAATGGTCTTTGTCAGAGAATGCTGACATGTCGAGCAATCGCTGACTCGCATGATAAGTGGCATGTACACAGTCCAAGTAATGAACTTGGAAAAGTTATTGTTTGTAGGATTAAAATCCCAGCACCTCTTCAAGCAGATTTTGATAGATTCACTTCAACTCATCAACTTTGGTTAAACCAACCAACGACAATAGCTATATTGGCTAGTTAAAGGATAATGACTTTATTTTGAATGCATGGCCACGGTTTTACGGCCCTGCTGCAGCATGTCTTCCCCCGGAGGATGCAGTGAGCCATTTAAATTTCCATTCAGTTCTGCGGGAACATGGTATCCCATCGGGCGGGAGGGGCCCTAAATTCCCAGCCTTTGCTTTTGTAATCCCTTGTGTATTTGTGCCAACTTCTGCACAGAGCTTGTCTTTGCACAATAAATCCCAGGTTTGCTTTTTATGCGTTAGTGTAAGGACAGAAGAGACAACTCTCAGGATGAACCTGCACAGTAAGAGGAGTCAGCCTGTCACTGGTCAAATCATGAGCCAATCGGAATAGGCAAAACTCTGTATGCACAGAGTAAGCTGGAAAAATATGATTGGACAACCTCTGGAGAAGGCCCAGGAGCTTATTTCCCTTGTCAGCAAGAGCTGATATTTGGGACAGAATTCAGTAAACATGAATTGGCGGGGAGATTATACCAAACTGTTCCTGTCAGAACCATATCCCCTTGCGCTTTTGAATCATTATGATTAGGAAATGCGGTGCTTCAAATCAGCTTGCAAAGCAATCACCGGCATTTTCCCATGAAGCTTAGAGTAATTCAGAACCCAGGTTCTCTGCTTCTCCTAATCCACCTGTCTAGCCATTGAGTAAGCTTGGGAATAGGTGCCTGGCTAGCCAATGAGTGAATTGGGTAGTGTTGATCATACAGATGGGGCTGGATTTTCAATCTGATGATCAGAACATTTCCAGGTTGTGACCCCGTGCCACCTCAGTGCAATGCGATTTTGATATGCCAAGACCCGGTACTGAAATCTAAGTAAGGACATGCATTTGTGGTGCTTTGTTATGACGTGGCAGATGATGTGTGCCAGGTGGACCAAATCTATAAGGGAAACTTGGTCATGCTATCACAACGGTTTTGCAATTTGTATTTATTACGAGAAGAGGTGCGCACTGAATTCAGAAGTAATGAGTCCACCAAGACCTTTAGGGATTTTAAAAATCAAATTAAAATATTTATTAAATAAATATAAAATATAAAAAAAACATTTCAAGCACATACATAAGACTATAATTACTTACTATTATAACAACTCCTAAAATTCCTAATTAACCTGATTCCCAGCTACACACCCCCTTTAAAGCAACAGTCCAAAAGAGATTTTAGATTTAAAAGAAAAGCTTGGATAAAGTAATCTAATTAACATTTCCTGGTTCGGGGTCTGTATGGCTTAGTGAGGATTCTTAAAGCTGATTGGGTGAAGAGGTACACTTTTGCTTGCCTTACACACATCACACACAGATCCCATATGGAGGGCGATGCATTGGGTACAATCTCTAAATACCATAAGTTGCCACTCAAAAGCCTGGAAAAGTTTATGGGCAGCTTTAAGTGTGGTGAAGGGCAAGCATCGTTCCCTCATCACAAAATCTGGGTCAATGAATTGAAGAGTAACTCTTAGAAGGTTGCTATTGTATTAGGTGCTGAGCAACACCACTGCATCAAAACGTTTTCCTTATGAATGAATTGCATTTGTGGCACATATACATCAACACAACTACTTTTATATATGGATTACAGCAAAGTCCCGCCATTCACAACTTCTTTCGCAAATTTGTTTATCCGTGCAAAAGTCCTTGTGCACGTGATCACCCATTGTGGCCCCAAATCCTTGCCTATCTGCGGTTTAAACATTAAAAGTTTGTACCTGAACATAATCTGGTCCTGAAATAAAGAAAAAACAGCATTTAGAAGATAGAAAAATCAAGGTTTCCATGATGTCTTTCCCCCAGTGGGAAGAGCACACTGCATATGCGTCGTCTGAAACTGCACATGGGTTGCTGTGATTTACAGGATACGGTCATTCCTGGCCAGTATTTTACAGTACAAATACAGTACAGCACTTGACTAAGAATGAGAAAGTCAGAGCCAAGCAGAAATCGTCCCGGGAATGTGATGCCACTTGCACAAAAAGTCACAATCTTAGATAGATTGAAAAATGGTGCAGGAGCCACCATATTGGCCCGGGAATACTCTGTCAATGAAGCTCCAATCAGGCACATTAGGCAGTCTGGAGATAAAATAAGGACCAGTGTTAGTGTTTCAGGTAGCTGTGCTGCTATGTTAACTTTTGTAAGCAGGAGAGATCCACACTTGGAGGAAATGGAGAAGTTACTAAGAGTGTGGATAGAATGCCAGCATCAAAGGAGGACCCCAGTTAATGGTCTAATCATTCGAAATCAGGCGCTTGAATTGTACCAGCACGAAGAATGTAGTAAAGGAGTAGCACTCGTGTCACTGATGATAGTAGTGACGATGAAGATGGTGCAGAAGGTGCTTCTCATCTGCCTTTGTTCTTGTTTTCCTGCTTTTCTGAACAATTCCTTCTGTAAAATTGTCTTGAATTCACTCAAAAATATAGGGCTGAATTTTGCCGTTGGCGAGCAGGGGGGTGGGGCCCGCTCGCTGATGCGTAAAATGATGCGGGATGATGTCGGGGGGAACCCTCAACGTCATCCCACCCCATTTAAATCTTCAGGAAGGCGGGCCCGCAGCAAAATCAGCTGTGCGCTCACCAACCTGTCAATGGCTAATTGAGGCCATTGACAGGATCATTGAAACAATTAAACGACATGCCCGTCCAACATTAAGGTTGGCGGGCAGGCTAGGAGCCCCGGTGGCAACTAGAAAAAACATGAAACCTCATTCATCGGCAGGATGAGGTTTCATGTAGTGTTTTAAAAAGTTTAATAAAGTTTTAGTGTAATTTATGAACATGTCTCATCTCGTGAGGGGGATATGTTAAGGATTTTTTTTTCTATTTTTAATGTTTTTAAAACAGTCAGCGATCTCCCTGAGGCAGCACTTAGCCTTAGGGCGATGTGCGCTCTTTCGTGCACATGTGCAAAAGAACACACTCGCTTTTGGGGAAACCACCCCCACCCCCCAGCCCACACAGGGAGCGCATAGCGCTTCCCGCCGGACGTCACGCTGGGCGGGCCTTAATTGGCCCGCCCACCTAAAATGGAGGCAGGGCCCGCTTCTCCGGCGGGGATTGTCTCCCTGCCCGCCGGAGATTGGGTCAGGCCCGCCTGCCCGGCAGACAGAAAATTCTGCCCGTAGTTTTTATTGCCTCTGTGCCTTTAAACAGTCAAATTTTGGGATGACTGGAGCCCATCTAATTCACTCCCATTATAAAGTATATTTGCCGCTCACGATTTTATCCTTTGCAAGAATTCGCAGGAACGTAACCCCCATGAACGGCAGAACTTTACTGTATAGCATAAAAATGTGTCAGTAAAATGCTGCTCACTTACGTAGGAAAATACATCATCATAGGTTTATTGGCAGGGGCGGAACTCCTGTTATACAGAGACTTGTGGTCCCAGTGACAGATCAATAGAGAGTTTTGTTGCAGAGAATAACATGATGGACCGAACACCACCAGAAAGGCGACATGCCTGTTCATTGAGTGATGGTCAACTAATTCTGAGGCTCATACAACAAAGGAATTGCTTTACTACTTAGCTGGAGCTCAAGCTTTCCAACTTAAATGATGCCCAGAGAGGCATCAGGGAATGGAAGGGGTACTGATCCATGTTACCCCCTTGAGTATTCTACTCTCTTACCAATCTCAATACTGAGAAGTTCCTCCCCTACAGCTCTAAAGATCCATAATGGTGGGCTTCCACAGGTAAAATAACATAACATGTAAAACCTCCTACAAAGTAATCCATAAAAGAAAAATTTAACGGCCATGGGAAACACATCTCCCTTCTGTTTTGCACACTTTAAAATATTTAGTGTTGTGAGCCTTAGTTAACTGGTTAAGCTCGCATTTATCCAAAATGGGAGTAATGAATGCTCACCAGCCACAACCAATAAATGTTCACATTGCAGCCAAATTAGAGACAACGGTCGCAAATGTTCAGGTTACCGCCAAATGCAATTGATTGAATTATCATAAGCACCATTAGAACATTGCATTCTACGAGTTGCCAGAACTGAAAGACTGCCTGTAAAAGACAACAGCCCACATCAATAGTATGCCATCTCCACATATTAGAGGCCCATATGGTGTGTGGGTTTGTCCAGAAGGACAAGAATGGATTTAGCTGAGAGGCCCTACCCCACCTTGCAGAGAAATACCTCCACTGTCACGTTCTAGCACAAAGAAACATCGATGTTTTCAGATGAACTGGCAAGTGGCAATTACATATATATTTCTGTACTCTGGTATTTGCTGCTCACTGTGTGGTCCCCTCTCCACTGGGGAGACCAAATGCAGATTGGGTGACTATTTGATGGAACACCTCTGTCCAGACCACAAGCATGATCCCAAACTTCTGGTTGCCTTTCATTTCAGTTGTGTGCCCCATTCTCACACTGACCTCTCTGTCTTTGACTTCCTACTCTGTTCCAATGAAGCTGACAGAAGCTCGAGGAACAATGCCTCATCTTTCGATTAGACATTTTACAGCCATCCAGGCTCAACATCAAGTTTAACAATTTCATATTGTTTCCATTATTTTTTAAATCAGACAGCAGTAGTTGGTAACAATTCAGAGCTAAAACAGAAAATATTGGAAATATTCAACAGGTCTGGCAGCATCTTTAGAGAGAGAAGCAGAGTTAACAGCTGGGATTTTCCAGTCCCCTCGTGGTGGGATCCATTCTGGGAGATTTGGTGGCCCAGCCAAAAGTCCATTGACTTTTGGTGGGACTGGATAATCCTGGCAGTGAGTGGGGCTGGAAAATCCCGCCCAATGTTCCAGGTCAAGGACCTGTCTTCTGAACTGGTTATGGGAGAAGAGACATAGTATTGAGGATAATTGAGGAGTGACCATGCGGAGGGAAAAGCCCCTTCAGGTCCATAACCAGAAACATTAACTCTGTTTCTCTCTCAATAAATGCTGCCAGGCATACTGAGCATTTCCAGCATTTTGTTATTTCAGATTTCCAGCGTCTGCAGCATTTTGCTTTTGTTGCTGTAATGATTCTGATATTCATTTAAATCACTCCTGCCTTCCACCCTATCACAGCCCTTCCCTCCCTCCCACTTTTCCCTGCTTCCGTATTCTCCCAGAAGGAAAAAGAAACAGTCCGGACCAGTACTCTTATTTTGCAACTTTTACTTTTTTTTCCTTCTGGGTTCTTAGAAACATGTTCCGGGTGTAACTTTTGTCCAGTTCTGATGAAGGGAGCATGTCCAGCTGTTGGCTTATTAAGGTTGCCATGTCCAGTTGTAGCTGTATTTGGCATTATTCAGGATGCTCATGGGTGCCTGTACAATGAACTGGGTTTTTGACAGGGATTTGGAAGTGGAGATTGGAATGATAATTGATGAGATTCCAGACATTCCTGTAGTGTTGCATTATGTAGACCCTTGGCGTGATGGTGGATGGATTTCAGTTATACTCTGCAACTTCTCAAGCCCATTTAATTTGTTTCAATTTAACTTGTGGAAAATCCTCTGCTGCTACCCAATAACCTGCAAGCAACCTTCACCATCCATATGACCACAGGTCATCATCCAGTGGGAAATGTGAGGAACGGCATTAAGAAACAAGTAGGAACATAGTAGGTTGCAAGCCCCAGACTCGAGGCAGTTAGTCAGCTCCACTGACTGGCATTGTTTCCTCCAGCTGATCCTGCAAAAGAAATATGGTTTATGTTTTTGTTTTAATGATTACAGAGTGTCATTTTCAACAGGGGCAATATAGGCTAGAAATTGCTGTTGCCAGTAGTATGTGGATGCTTAATGTATCGATGTGGTGTACCCTCTCACCATGTGATGGATACTCTCTTCATTTGCCTGGATGATGCAGCTCCAACAACACTCCAGAATCTCGACATCAGCAGCCGCTTAACTGGCACCCTATCCACCACTTTCAACATTCATTCCCTCCACCACTGGTGGCAGTGCGCACCAGCTACAAGGTGCACTGCAGCAACTTGCCAATGCTTCTTTGACAGCACCTTCCAACACACGACCTCCACCTCCTCTAAAAGAATGGCAGCAGACGCTTGGGAATGCATCACCTTCAAGTTCCCTGCCAAGTCATACATCATCCTGACTTGGAACTATATCACCATTCCTTCACTGGCGCTGAGTCAAAACACTGTGGGCGTACCTACAGCACAAGGACTGTGGCAGTTCACAAAGGTGAGTCATTACCATCTTCACAAGGGCAATTAGGGATGGGAGCAAATGCTGGCCAGCCAGCAATGCTCATATCCCAAGGATGAATAAAGAAAACTTTCAAATCACAGAATCACTGAATTGTTAGAGTGCAGAAGGAGGCCATTCGGTTCATAGTGTCTGCACCAATTTTCCGAATGAGCAATTCACCTAGTGCCATTCTCCTGCCTTCCCCTGTAACCCTGCAGATTGCTTCTTTTCAAATAATCATCTAATTCCCTCTTGAATGCCTCAATTGAACCTGCCTCCACCACACTTACAGGCAGTGCATTCCAGACTCTAACGACTCACTGTGTGAAAAAGCTTTTTCTTATATCGCTTTTGCTTCTTTTGCCAATGATTTTAAATCTGTGCCCTCTTGTTCTCGATCCTTTCAAGAGTGGGAACAGTTTCTCCTTATTTACTCTGTTCAGACCCCTCATGATTTTGAACATCTCTATCAGATCTCCTCTCAGCCTTCTCTTCTCCAAGGAAAACAGTCTCCAATCTATCTTCATAATGGGCGTTTCTCATACCTGGAACCATGGGTTAATACTTCTCAAAATAACAGAATGTTAAACATTGTAAATATTTGCCTGTCATTAACCAGTAACTAATTTCTAGCCCCATACATTTTAGGGACAGAAAATGTTTGAAATGCATTGCCGTTTGATCATCATCTAAACAAAGATGCACAAAAGGAAAGGCTATTGTTTGGTGTGACATATCCTCAGACTCTTAAGGTTTTGTTTCAATGATAGTGACTCACAGCTTAAAAAATAAATGTTGTTTACTTAAAAAGAAAAGTTACAATCAGCAAACCTTCACTCTAGCCAATCAATCACCAAGCACTGAAGTGACAGGACTGAGAGGGAGTCATTTGTGTCTTGTGATTGGAGAATAAACTGCCTATTGGTAAAGTAGACTGGGAGTATTGTAAGATGTTTCAATTCACAGATAAACAAGATGTGCCTCATTCTTTCACCATGCCAATCACTGGCTCAAGTGTGATGGACAGTCATTCCACTCACTTGTGAAGTCAAAACCCAACTGGGGGATTCTCCAGGGTCAGACCTTAGCACACTCCCAGCAGTGTATAGCAACTCTTTCCTGGCCCTGTCCACAACACCACCACCACCACCCCCCACCCCCTGCTTGCTCGCAGCCTCCTGACTGCTTCCCTCCATGTGCATGCTTGCTGACCATCCAATTGCTTTTCCTTCCTTTCATTCCCCTCTGATGATCATGTAGTGCAGATTGAGCTCTCATGAGGTACAACCATTCAGAAAGGCAAGCTCCTGGGTGATGGCCTCGTGATTTTTTTTTATTCTTTCATGGGATGTGGGCTTCGCTGGCTGGGCCAGCATTTATTGCCCATCCCAAATTGCCCTTGAGAAGGTGGTGGTGAGCTGCCTTCTTGAACCGCTGCAGTCCATGCAGTGTAGGTACACCCACCATACTGTTCGGGAGAGAGTTCCAGGATTTTGACCCAGTGACAGTGAAGGCACGGCGATATATTTCCAAGCCAGGATGTTGAGTGACTTAGAGGGGAACTTCCAGGTGGTAGTGTTCCCATCTAACTGCTGCCTTTGTCCTTCTAGATGGTAGTAGTTGTGGGTTTGGAAAGTGCTGTTGAAGGAGCCTTGGTGAATTCCTGCAGTGCATCTTGTTGATGGTACACACTGCTGCCACCATGTATCGGTGGTGGAGGAAGTGAATGTTGAAGGTGGTGGATGGGATGTCAGTCAAGTGGGCTACTTTATCCTGGATGGTGTTGAGCATCTTGAGTGTTGTTGGGACTACACTCATCCAGGCAAACAGAAAGCATTCCATCACACTCCTGACTTGTGCCTTGTAGATGACGGACAGGCTTTGGGGATTCAAGGGGTGAGTTACTTGTTGCAAGATTCCCAATCTCTGACCTGCTCTTGTAGCCAGAGTGTTTATATGGCTGGCCCAGTTCAGTTTCTGGTCAATAGTAACCTCCAGGATGTTGATAGTGGGGGATTCAGCAATGGTAATGCCATTGAATGTCAAGGGGAGATGGTTAGGTTCTCTCTTGTTGGATATGGTCATTGCCTGGCACTTGTGTGGGACAAATGTTACTTGCAGGTGATATGGGTTGAGATCTCGCGAGTGATGCGGGAGCGAAGCGTGTGAATGTAAGCCCACTGAGGGAACAGGGTGCTACCGAAGCAGGGTAGTGGGGTGGGATTTAGGATGCTGAATCTGGATCGAGGGCTGAGTGCGGGCTGCGGATAACAACTACCCATGAGTTTGATGGTTGTGTGGGAGTGGGACCATTTTACTATATTCATTTTCGAAAGTTAACTACGGGGGTGGAGGCGGGGGGACACCAGGCTGAAGGTTTGCCTCGGGTGAAAAATACCTGTGTGTAGGCCCTGTCAGTGCCACCTGTTGCAGGGCATTTTGTGCCATGACACTGTTAGGCTGGGATTTTCCAGCCCCATCGTGGTGGGGCCTGCTGTGGGAGAGTCAGCGGCCCAGCCAAAAGCCCATGGACTTCTGGCAGGACTGGATGATCCCGGTGGCGGGCAGGGCCAGAAAATCCCACCCTTGGCCTCACAAAAAAACAGGTAAAAAAAAAGTTGCTGCATCAGAAACAAATGGAGGTTGCCCCAGAAAGTTGGGGCTGAAATTTAGCCTCATAAGGACCCTGTCTAATGGGGGTAATTTAATATATCCAAAGACCTTCCCCTTTGAAACCAATTGACAGCTAAATGAGCATTATTCGGCACATGCTGCATGAAGCATACAACGAGGATACAAGTTAACCAGGGGAGATTAAACAAAGGAGCTAAAGCTTTCACAGAGGGAAACAAAAATTGTGTTAGGGAATATGACTGAATAGTAAAATTTAAAAGTGGCATGACAGCAAAGACTTGCAGACTGGACATGAATGTTGCTGTTGAAAATACGTGACTTATTAATTCCTTGTTGGGATGTGGGCATTGATGGCAAGGTCAGCATTTGTTGCCCATCCCTAACTGCCCTTGAACTAAGTGGCTTTCTCAGCTATTTCAGAGGGTGGTTAAAAGTCAAATGCATTGCTCTGGGTCTGGAGTCACATGTAGGCCACGGCAGGTAAGGGCAGCAGATTTCCTTTCCAAAAGGACATTAGTGAACCAGACACATTTTTTCTGACAAGCATCACCATTACTAACGATTAGCTTGCAATTCCAGATTTTTTTAAAAATAGCAAATTTAATTTAAATTCCTCCAGCTGCAGTGGTGGGATTAGAACCCATGTTCCCCATTAGCCTGTGCCTTTACATTAATAGCCCTGACTGGGGAGCTACAGGCGCAGATTGCCATGTGGAACTATGATATTGTGACCATAGCAGAGATATGGTTCAAAGAAGGGCAGGACAGGGTGTTAAATTTTTCCTGGATTCAAGGTGTTCAGGAAAGATAGGAAAGGGAGAAAAATGGGAAGGTATGGCAGTATTGATGAAAGAGAGCATTGCAATGCTGGAGAAACAGGATGTCTCAGAGAGTTCAAGGACATGGCTAGAGCTAAGGAACTAAAAAGATGCAATTATATTGCTTGGTGTAGTCTATAGACCGCCAACTAGTGGGAAGGATGTATAAGAACAAATTTGCAAGGAAATTACAGAGAGGTGCAAGGGTTATAGAGTACTTATAATGGCGGGCTTTTATTACCCAAATATAGACTGGGATAGTACTGGTGTAAAGGGCAGAGAAGGGCAAGAGTTCCTAGGGTGTGTTGAAGAAAATTTTCTACAGCAGCATGTTTCCAGAAAATGAGAAAGGAGGCACTGCTGGACCTGGTTCTTGGGAATGAGCTAGAGCAAGAGGATCAAGTGTCAGCAGGAGAACATTTCGGGGACAGTGATCATTGTATCATAAGGATTAGGCTGGCTGTGGAAAAGGACAAAGAACAAAACAGAGTAAGAGTAATTAACTGGGGGAAAGCCACCTTCAATGGGGTAAGAATGAATCTGTGCCGACTAAATTGGAGCCAAAGATTGGCAGGAAAAATGGTAGCTGAACAGTGGGTTCCTTTCAAAGAAGAGAAGTTCAGCCTCAGTCAAAGTATATTCCTTTGAAAGGGAAAGGTAGGACAGAGCTCCCTGGATGACAAAAGAGATAGAAATTAAGATAAGGAAGAAAAAGTGTGCTTATGACAGATGCTAGGTAGAAAATATAATGGAGAACCAGGCTGGATATTGAAGGTTCACAGGGGAGGTGAAAAGGCAAATAAGAGAAGCAAAGAGGCAGTATGAAGAGAGATAGGCAGCTAACATAAAAGGGAATCCCATAGTCTTCTATAGACGTACAAATAGCAAAAGGGTGGTAAAAAGAGAAGGGGGAGATTAGGGACCAAAAGGGGGATTTACACATGGGGCATAGCTTAGGTAATAAATTAATACTTTGCATCTGTCTTTACTAAGGAAGAAGATGCTGCCAAGGCCATGGTGAACTAGAAGGGTTTAAAAGCAAAAATACTGCGGATGCTGGAAATCTGAAATAAAAACAGAAAATGCTGGAAAAACTCAGCAGGTCTAAGAGCATCTGTGGAGAGAAAAACAGAGTTAGCATTTTGACTCTGCATGGCTCTTCTTCAGACTTAAAGATAAGTAGAAATGTGATGAAATTTATACTGTTTAAGGCGGCTGGAGCAGGTGAAGCTGGATAGAAGGTCAGCGATAGGCAGGGGCAAAGGAGAGATTGACAAACGTCAATTGACAAAAGGTCAAAGGGGGTGTTAATGATAGTGGTAAGGACTAAAAGAGGTGCTGATAGTGGCATTAAAGTCAGAAAGCAGAATGTGATAATAACAGGACAAGGGTAAGCACTCGGGAAAGAACAACATGAACAAGTGATGAATGGCCCTAGTGGGGATGGGGTGAGAGGAGGGGAAGGTGGTGGGAAAAAGATTGAAAATAGGATAAAAGGCGGGGATAAAATAATGAATAAAAATGAAAATAAATAAAAATAAAAATAAGTGGATAAAAATAAAAAATAAAAATTGAAAAATAAAAAAGAATATGGAAAAAGGGGGTAAAAAAGAGGGCTGATGATAGAGGAGAGAGTCCATGGTCTGAAGTTGTTGAATTCAATGTTAAGTCCAGAAGGCTATTAAGTGCCTAATCGGAAGTTGAGGTGCTGTTCCTCCAGTTGAGCTTCACTGGGACATTGCAGCAAGTCAAGGACGGACATGTGGGCAGGAGAGCAGGGTGGTGTATGAAATGGCAAACGGCAGGAAGGTTTGAGTCATACTTGCGGACAGACCAAAGGTGTTCCACAAACCAGTCTGCGTTTGGTCTCCCCAGTGTAGAGGAAACCACATTGGGAGCAGCGAATACAGTAGACCAAATTGAAGGAGCTGCAAGTGAAGCACTGCATCACCTGAAAGGAGTGCTTGGGCCCTTGGATAGTGAGGAGGGAGGAGGTAAAGGGGCAGGTGTTGCATCTTCTGCAATTGCATGGTAAGGTGCCGGGGGAGGGTGATGAGGTGTTCGGTGTTATGGAGGAGTGGACCAGGGTGTCCTGGAGCGAATGGTCCCTACGGAATTCTGACAAGGGGTGGGGGCAGGGGCGAGGGGAATATGTGTTTGGTGGTGGCATCATGCTGGAGTCGGCAGAAATGGCGGAGGATGATCCTTTGAATGCGGAGGCTGGTGGGGTGAAAAGTGAGGACAAGGGGGACCCTATCTTGGTTCTAGGAGGAAGAGGAAAGTGTGAGGGTACAGGTGCAGGAGATGGGTTGGACATGTTTGAGGGCCCTGTTAACCACAGTGTGGGGGCAACCTCAGTTAAGGAAGAAGGAAGACATTTCAGAAGTGCCATTTTGGAAAGTGGCATCGTTGGAATAGGTGCGACCAAGGCGAAGGAACTGAGAGAATGGGATGGAATCCTTACAGGAAGCAAGGTGAGAGGAGCTGTAGTCAAGGTAAGTGTGGGGGTCCATGGGCTTGTGATGAATATTGGTGGACAGTCTATCACCAGTGCTTATCCTTGTCCTGCTATTATCACATTCTGCTTCCTCACCTTAAAGCCACTATCAGTACCTCCTTTAGCCCTTACCACTGACATTAACACCCACTTTGGCCTTTTGTTCCTGACATGTTTGACAATCTAGGCCTATACTCACTAGAGTTTAGAAGGGTGAGAGGAGATCTAATTGAGGTATATAAGATGCTAAAGGGGGTAGGCAACGTAGACATGGAGCAGATGTTTCCCCTTGTGGGGAATTCTAGAACGAGAGGTCATAGTTTTAGGCTAAGAGGTGGTAGATTTAAATCAGAGATGAGGAGGAATTACTTTTCTCAAAGGGTCGTGAATCTGTGGAATTCACTACCTCAAAGTGCAGTGGATGACGGGACGCTGAATAAATTTAAGAAGGTGATAGACGGATTTTTAATTAGTAATGGGTTGAAAGGTTATGGGGAGCGGGCGGGAAATTGGAGTTGAGGCTGAAATGAGATCAGCCATGATCGTATTGAAAGGCGGGGCAGGCTCGAGGGGCTGAATTGTCTACTCCTGCTCTTAGTTTTTATGTTCTTATGTAATCTCTCCTTTGCCTCCACCTATCGCTAGCCTTCTATCCAGCTTCACTTGCTCCACCCCCCTTAAACAGTATAAATTTCATCGCATTTCTACTTCTCTTTAGCTCTGAAGAAGTCATACGGACTTAAAATATTAACTCTGTTTTTCTCTCCACAGATGCTGTTAGACCCACTAGAAGGGTTTAAATTTCATGAGGAAGAGGTATTGGATAGGCTGTCTGTATTTAAAGTTGATAAGGCACCAGAATCGGATGAGGTGCATCCAACAATACTGAGGAAAGCGAGAGTGGCAATTGCCATAATTTTCCAGTCTTCCTAAGACTCAGGGGTGGTGCTAGAGGACCAGAGAATTGCAAATGTTATAGCCTTGTTCAAAAAAGTGTGTAAAGATAAGCCCAGCAACTACAGTCAGTTTAACTTTGGTGGTGGGGAAACATCTGTAAACAATAATTAGGGGAAATATCAATAGTCACACGGACAAATGTGGTTTAATTAAGGAAAGCAAGCATGGATTTCTTAAGGAGAAATCATATTTAACTAACTTGCTTGAGATTTTTGAAGAGGTGACAGAGATGGTTAATGAGGGTGATGCTGTTGATGTGGAGTACATGGACTTCCAAAAGATATTTGATACATTGCCACACAACAGACTTATGAGTAAAATTATAGCTCCTGGAATAAAAGGGATGGTAGCAACATTGGTATGAAATTGGCTGAGTGAAAGGAAACAGTGAAGAGTGGTTAATGGATGTTTTTCAGGTTTGAGGAAGGTTTGTACTGAAGTTCCCCAGGGGTCAGTGTTGGGACCCTTGCATTTCCTGATATATATTACTGACCTAGACCTTGGTGTACAGGGTACAATTTCAAAATTTGTGGAAATTATGAAATTTGGAAGCATTGTGAACTCCGAGGAGGACAGTGTAGAACTTAAAAGGACTTAGACAAGTTGGTGGAGCGGATGGACAGGTGGCAGATGAAGTTAAACATGGAGAAACGTGAAGTGATTCATTTTGGTAGAAGAACATGGAGAGGCAATAAAAAATAAAAGGGCACAACTCTAAAGGGGGTGCAAGAGCAGAGCGACCTGGGCATCTAAGTGCATATGCCATTGGAGATGACAGGACTGGTTAAGAGAGAAAGTGGTTAAAAAGCATACATTATCCTAGACTTTAGTAATAGAGTCATAGAGTGCAAGAGTAAAGAAGTTATGTTTTTCTTGCATAAGGCATGTTTTCTGGCCTCAACTTGAGTATTGCATCCAGTTCTGGGTGCCGCACTTTCAGAAGGATGTGTAAGAATTAGAAACAGCGCAGAAAAGATTCGCGAGAATGGTTCTGTGGGTGAGAAATTTCAATTGTGAAGATAGATTGGGGAGGTTAACTCACTTCTCCTTGGAGAAAATAAAGCTGAGAGGAGATTCGATTGAGGTATTCAAAATCATGAGGGGATCTAAGTAAATAAGGAGAAACTATTCCCAACTCATGAAAGGATTGAGAATGAGAGGGCACAGATTTAGAGTAATTGCCAAAGATTTTTCATGCAGCGAATGATGAGGATCTGGAATGCACGCTTGAGATTGTGGTGGAGGCAGGTTCAATTGGGGCATTCAAAAGAGAATTAGACTGTTATTTGAAATGAAACAATGTGCAGGGTTATGGGGAGAAGGCGAGAGAATGGCACTAAGTAAATTGACCATTCGGCAAGCCAGTGCAGACACAATGGGATGCATGGCCTCATCCTGCACTCTAAAAATGTTGTGATTCTGTGATTTAGTGCAAAATGAAGTGGAGCTGAGGGGTGAGGGTCTCACATCACCCACCTCGAGATTCCCCACACCCAGTGAATTCTAGGCCAGAGCTGTTGGGTAAGAATAGGAGCAGAACTCTTTTCATTGTGCCATCGTAATGCTTTCAGGAGAACTGTTCCAAAATGCAAGGTATTTAAAATATTTTAATTACTGATAACATCATTAAGGCCCATCGTTTGTAAGATCTGAAAGTGCACAGAAACTGAATAAGCACAAAGCAAGTTGAAACAGTCCAAACTAATAACTATACGCCACATAATGTCAATTCAGCTTCTTTGCTGTATTTTTGCTCAACAACTTCTCTGACCTATACCCCAGTGATGTAATCCGTGCTCACCAGTTAAACAAATGTATTCCAAGCTCAATAGGGATGCAACAAAACAAACAACAGCTTAAGTAATTAGTAAGTTATCTTTGTAACTAAGCTTGAAAACTTTAATTTCAAGTGTGGATTATAGGTTATGAGAGCCCCAGGAAGGTGACAGTGAATCCATTTATTTCACAATGCTATCTCCCTTTATTTATGATACCATTTCTGCAAAATATGAACCAATATTTGTCTTGGGAGGATAAAAGGCATGCTGAATGTTGATATTTTATTAATTATATTGACCCAGTTTTGTTTCAACTTATGTTTTTATGGGATGTGGGCATCACTGGCAAGGCCAGCATTTGGCTCCATCCATAATTGCCCTTGAACTGAGTGCTTTCAGACCATTTCAATGGGCAATTAAGAGTGAACCACATTCTGGAGTCACATACAGGCCAGACCAGGTAAGGACAGCAGATTTCCTTCCCCAAAGGACATTAATGAACAATCAATATTAGTTGTTATGGTCACCATTACTCAGACTATGTTTATATTTCAGATTGAATTTGAAATTCCACCAGCTGTCATGGTGGGATTTGAACCCATGCTCCCACAGCATTAGTCTGGGCCTCTAGATCACTAGCCTGGTGATATCACCACTAGACCACCACCTCCCCTTAAGTAGTAATAACAGTAAGGTTATCAGTGCTCACCATTATTAAAGTATAAATTGGATAGCAAGTTCCAACAACTGCGCATGTACAGTTAAACATGGAAATCTGAAAATTGCCGTCCTGTTGAGTCAGCCTGCTCCTCCAGAAGCAACACCGTACCAATACGGCAGAGAAATTCAGCATTTAAACAGAAGAAGTGGCTTGAAGATGCTGTTATGTGATATATACCTACTCAAACCATCTGAAAAAAATAACTTTTTCATTCCATTGCAAGTGGGTTTCAATGCCTGATAAGTTTTATTTGCTAACAAACCTCTCTGGCCCTGAAGTTTTACTTTTACAAGTGTGGAGTCTCAGCCCTTCAGATTTTAAGTTTGTTTTTTTTTCTTTCTGTCACTAACTGCTCTTGCTTAATCCCATCTTTCTCTCTCTTTATTTCACTTTCTGTACAAAATCTTCACTGCTCATTAAGAATTTTTCAAGCTGATTGGTTAAGGAGATACACAGATGTGTGCCCTGTCCATGCAGCTCTGAGGTCCCATGCAGAGTGCACAGTATCAAATTAGCTTTTGAATCACAGCAAGTTCCAGTGCAAAAGCTGACAGAAAACCTATACAGACAATGTAAATATGATAACAGCTGGCCCCGTTTGTTCACTCTTGGCTGCAAATGTAAAGCCATTAAGATTTGTATTTATATCTGTTTCGACGGAGCAACCAACAAGAGCAATTCATAATCTCTGAGGTAATAAGTAACAAACAATTCTGACTGACTTCCCTCAAAAGTTTGGCATTTTCTATTCAATGGAGGACAGATGATTACCAAGGTTCTTCACTCACTGGATAAATTACAGCTTTTTCTGCACTGACAGTTTTGGGTCAAAATACAAAAGAAAATACTGAACAGATACACCCACCGTCAGCCTCCAGGACCGTACATCTTGACAGGCATGTTTAACATTCAGATGGCACGTTGGCTTACACTGGACGGGGCTGTTAATATTGGGGTGTAACAAACCATTGACATATTTCCCCCTTAAAAACATCTACATTCTGCTGAGAAGGCAGCTGGACCATTGCACACAATGAGTATTTCTGGAAGGACGTGGGTAACCTTACTGGGCAAGTACCATTTTCATTCCACAGCCCTCACACTAGAGAAGCATCCCTGATTTCAGAGCAGGGGGAACCCCCTGCACATGGTTCATTTACATCAGTTATCACAACTGATGCTGCTAAGGCATGGTCTTACGTTCCAATTAAATCTAGCGCGGTTTAGGAAAAAAAGGAAGAGGGAGTTAGTCAGTAATCTTATATGATCTATAATTTAATGCTTGAACAAAATTTAAGGCACATAATTACAATTTAACCTAGAAATGCTGCTAAATAAAACACAAATGAAAAAATTGTGTGTCTCAAACTGGCAACATTTAACTTAGAATAGCAAAGTATAAATAATTTAGAATTATGTTCAATTATATTTTGGGTTAAGTGACAATCGATATCTATTGACCATTAGTATCTGAGGTGGACCTTACTAACACTAGCATAGTGTGAACCAAGTAACAGTAATGATTCATGAACATTAATTATATATATATATATATTCACTTATATTCATTTTATGCATGTATATATATGTGATATAAATATATAGATATATATATAGGTATACACATACATATTTATTTACAGCAAGCTGTATACAAAAATCTAGCATCTGTGCACAAAAATTAAATATTTAAAAAAAAACACTCAAGTTAAATGGAGAACACTTGAATCCTCTTCACAGAGGATATTGGTTGCTGGGAATAATACCAATGTTTTTCCAGTCACAAATCATGCTTACTTCCTGTTGCCAAACTTCTGTCAGCAACAAGTCACAATTCATGAGTTGAGAAAATACATGAATTAAAAACACAGTCATCAGATGGAAAACCACCAACACAGAAGGATTGAAGACTGTAGAAAACAATAAATCCTGAACAACACATCAGGATTATCTACCAAGGAATTCCCAAGACCTGTCAACATCTAGGACCACTTTGTATAGTCCATAACAATCAGCTGAGTCTCAGTTGGTGGCTCTCTCATTCTTAAACAGAAGCTAAGGGTTTAAGTCCCACTCCAGAGACTTGAGCACAGAATCTAGGCTTATCCTCTGATGCAGTACTGACAGGATGCTGCAGTGCCAAACTGATAACCTTCAAACGAGATGATAAACTGAGGCCCTGTCTGCCACGCACCCCCCCACACCCCCCCCAACCCCCAACCCCCGCCCACCCCACTCTACCAGGTGAATGCAAAAGGGCCAATGGGACATAATAGGATAAGAACATGTGGGCTCTCTTATTGTCCTGGCCAATGTTTATCACTCAACCAAGGGTTGTACCCAACAACAGGTTATGTTGTTATTACTTCTTTTTTCATTCCTGCGTGTCGCTGGCTAAGCCAACATTTATTGCCCATCCTTGTTCAGGGGCACTTAAGAGTCAACCACATTGCAGTGAGTCTGGAGTCACACCAGTTAAGGATGGCAGATCTCCTTCCCTAAAGGATATTAGTGAACCAGATGCATTTTTATGACAATTGGCAATGATTTTGTGGTCATCATCAGACTTTTAATTCCATTTTTATTTTTTCCATTTTATTGAATTCAAATTTCACCATCTGCCATGGTGGGGGCATTATTCTAGGTCTCTGGAATACTAGCCCAATGACAATAACACTATGCCACCACCTCCCCATAAAGGTCTTGCATATATAGGGTTAATGTGGGACTGAGTACAGTAATGCCCACACAGTGATGTAAGAGGGCACATGACCTAGACCCAGGCCAGTGTGGTGTTGAGCAGAGACGTGTATACATTTAAGCATTGAGATAGCTCTTAACTTGTACCCTTTCCTGTACATGTGTAAATAGTTCCAACAGTTAAAAAAGACTTACAGTTAACCTACTGAAGACTATGGAGACTTCTTTAAGACTTACCGTTCTGTAACCAGCACCCTCCCAACAATTACAATGCTGGTCATGGGAGCTTGCTGTGCACAAATTGGCTGCTGTGATTCCTACATTATAACAGTGACTAAACTTTAAAGGTACTTTCTAGAGATATCCTGAGGTTGTGAAAGGTGTTATATAAATGTTAAGTCCTTTTTCTTTAACATGCCAAATGGCTTTGTGAATCAGCAGCTTTGAAAATGTGCTAGTGTGAAATGTTGCAGCTAAAAACTCCTTCAGTCAGCTCTTTTCCAAGGCTTAGCATCAAAGATGGTTCTTCTCCTACTATAAGCTAAAGTTATATTTTATTATGCCAGAGGTTCTGATGAAACAGTTTGTTGGAATGGGGAATAAATCATGGTGTCACTTTTTCCAACAGGCGCAATAGAGTGCCAGAGTTGAGCGCTTCAGGAGGAAGGGAAAGAGGTGTTTGGTTGCTTTTGCCCAAAATTTTTCAGCCTCCAGCAATTGATTCTTGCTCTGCTACAGTAGAAGAAGCTGGTTAATTAGTGAGTATCTGGTAAGCGATTAAGTTTTATTCTGTTCCTAAGGCTCAGAAAAGTATATTTTGAGTTAGAGGTGAGCAGGAGACGATAAAAGGCATGGATCGAGAGGCCTAGCTGCAGTGAAACCAGTGGCGGAGTGATGTCACAAACCACAACGTGTCGCGGTGCAGGAAAAGCAGCTGATTGGTAATTAGGATTAGTGAGTATTTCTAGTCTTTAAAATAAAAGTAAGGCCTTTAGTTTGTGTTTGGGTCTCTAGTCTCTTTTTGTTCTCTTTTTCTTAAAAATAGCTTGTTAAGTATAAGATCGATATTGATATAAACATAATTACAATAAAGTGTAAAGAGCAGGGATACTAGAGTAATTAATTAATAAATTAAATAAAATACAATAGCGATGGCAGGATGGGTGATGTGTTGCTGCATGTGGTGCATGTGAATGTTGCTGGACACCAAGGTGATCCAGAGCAAACACATCGGTAATAAGTGTTTGCAACTCGAGGAACTTCAAATCCAAGTTAAGGAGCTGTAATCTGAGCTGCAGCTATTGCGCCACATTAGGGAGGGGGAAAGTTACCTGGACACTTTGCTCCAGGAGGCGGTCACATCTCTCAGATTATGTAATTCAAATTTGGTCTGTGACTGCAGGTTAGGCACGTTTACGGACCCAGGGAGTAGCATTTGAGGAGCCTCAGCCCCTGCAACTGTCCAACAGTTACAAGGTTCTTGCAAGCTATGTGGACGAGAGCAGGGACTGCAGGGAGGATGAGTGAACTGACCATGGCACTGTGGTACAGGGAGCCATTCAAGTGAGGGAAGGAAATCAAAGCATAGTAGTGGTAGGGGAAAGTGTAATTAGGGGAAAAGATACTGTTCTCTGCAGCCATGGGGTAGCTTTGTTAGTATGAGATGGAATAAGTACTCTAGCAAGAAATTATCTTAGTCGGAAGATGTAGAATCCATATGGGTGGAGGTAAGAAATAACAAGGGGAAGAAGACACTGGTGGGAATAGTCTATAGGCCTCCCTACAGTAGCTATACTGTAGGCCAGAGAATAAATCAGGAGATAATAAAGACATGTAAGAAGGCAGGACCTAAATCATGGGTGACTTTAATTTTCATATAGATTGGGAAAATCAGATTGGCAGAGATTTGGATCCTTGCATGAGCAAGGATTCATAGAGCCTATTTGGGACAGTTTCCTAGAACAATATGTTGTGGATCCAACCGGGGATCAGGCTATTTTTGGTCTGGTAATGTGTAATGAGGCAGGTTTAATAAATGATCTCAGAGTAAAAGATCCCTAGGAAACAGTGATCATAACATGGCAAATTTAGCATTCAGTTTGGGAGTGCGAAACTTGGGTTGGAAACAACTGTGCTAAAATTAAATAAGGGTAATTACAAAGGAATGAGGGCAGAATTGACTGAGGTAGAATGGGAAAGACATTTAGCATAAAAGATTGTTGAAGAACAATGGCAGATGTTTAAGAAAATAGTTCATGGCTCACAACAAGGATATATCCCAATGAGGAAGAAGGGTTCTAGGAAAGGGATAAACCAACCATGGTTAACCAAGGAAGTTAAGGATAGTATCAAACTGAAAGAAGCTGACAAAGATTTGTGGTAAGCCAGAGGTTTGGGAAAGTTTTAAAAACCAACAAAAGATGACCAAAAAATAGATAAAGAAGGAGAAAATAAGCTTTGAGGGTAAACTAGCAAGTAATATAAAAATGGACAGCAAGAGCTTCTTTAAATATATAAAGAGGTAGAGGGAGGCCAAAGTGAACAGAGGCTCCTAAGAGGACAAGGCTTGGGAAATAATAATGAGGAACCAGGAAATGGCAGAGGAGTTGAATAAACACTTTACATCAGTCTTCATGGTAGAAGACAATAATAGCTTTCCAAAAATACAAAATAATCAAGGGGAAAAAGTTGGGGGGGAGGAAATAAATATAACTATCACTGGAGAAAAAGTGCAAGGGAAACTAATGGGGTGATAGGCCAATAGGTCATCTGCATAAGTTGCATCCTAGGATATTAAGCAGGTACACAGGTAGTGGATGCACTGGTAGTAATCTTCCAAGAATCGGAAGATGCTGGAAAAGTCCCAGAGGATTGGAAAACTGCCAACATAACACCCTTATTCAAAAAGGGAGGGAGACAAAAAAACAGGTAACTATAGGCCAGTTAGCTTGACATCTGTCATTGGGAAATTGTTAGCGTTTATTATAAAGAATGTAATAGCAGAGTATTTAGAAATGCATAATATCAAGCAGAGTCAGCATAGCATCATCAAGGGGAAATCATACCTGCCAAATTTATTAGAATGCTTTGAGGAGGTAGCTAGCAGGATAGATAAAGGGGAACCAGTAGATGTAATATATTTGGATCTCCAAAAGGCATTCAATAAGGTACTGCACATAAGGCTACTTAATAAGATAAGAGCCCATGGTGTTGGGTGTAGTGTATTAGCATGGATAGAGGATTGGCTAATTAAGAGAAGACAGAGAGTTGGGATAAGAGGGGCATTTTCAGGATGGCAACCTGTAACTAGTGGAGTGCCACAGGGATCAGTGCTGGGGCTACAATTATTTACAATATATATTAATGACTTAGATGAAGGAAGTGAATGTACTACCCTCAAGTTTGCGGTTGACACAAAAATAGGTGGGAAGGCAAGTGGTGAGGATGACACAAGGAGTCCACAGAGGGATATAGACAAGTTAATTGAATGGGCTAAAACTTGGCAGATGGAATATAATGTGGGTAAGTGTGAGGTTATGCATTGTGGCAGGAAGGATAGAGGAGCTGAATGTTATTTAAATGGAGAAAGACTGCAGAAAGCAGCAGCACAGAGGGATTTGGGGTCCTCGTGCACAAATCCCAAAATGCTAACATACAAGTTCAGCAGATAATAGGGAAGGCAAATGGAATGTTGGCCTTCATTTCAAGGTAAATGGAGCTAAAACTATAAAAGGCACTAGTTCGACCATACCTGGAATACTGTGAACAGTTTTGGTCCCCTTTTCTAAGGAAATAATGGCATTGGAGGCAGTCCAGAGAAGGTTCTTATGAGGAGAGGTTGAGTAGGTTGGGCCTGTGCTCATTGGGGTTTAGAAGAATGGGAGATGACCTTATTGAAACATATAAGGTTCTTAGGGGGCTTGACAGAGTAAATGCTAAAAGGTTGTTTCCCCTTGTGGGAGAGTCTAGGACCAGAGGGTATAATCTCAGTGTAAGGAGTTGCCCATTTCAGATAGAGATGAGGAGGAATTTCTTCTCTCAGAAGGTAGTGAATCTGTGGAATTCTTTACCGCAGAGGGCTGTAGAGGTTGGGTCATTAAGTATATTCAAGACTGAGACAGACAGATTTTTAATCAGTAAGGAAATCAATGGTTATGGGGAAAAGGCAGGAAAATGGAATTGAGGATTATCAGATCAGCCATGTTCTCATTAAATGGCAGAGTAGATGCAATGGCCCGAATGGGCTACTCCTGCTCCTATGTGTTATTGTCTTATGGCTGTAAATCAACTGTATAATGCAAGTCCTCAAAGATCAGTTTTGTGACACAATAACTGCAATACAATTTTAAATACTTTCATACTTTTACAAAATCATTTTCCTTAGAATTTAAACAGAGAAAAAGCCACTTAACCAGTGCTTATGTTCTTCCTGAGTTTCCACCCATTCCCCCCATCTCACCCTATCAACATCTCAATTTATTCCTTGCTCCCTCATGTATTTGTCCATCCACCCCTCAAATGCATCTATGCTCTTCACTTCAACTATTCCATGTGGTATTGAGTTCCACATTCTAGGTGTTGTAATATGTGTTTTTTAGATGTCTCAATGATGAAATCTTGAGATATGTATATTTAAACATGAGCCATTTATTGTTAACCTTTAACTATTTACAGATCCAAGGTATGGTCACACATGGAGCTGTTGTCTCCATGCAGGCTGGTTCCAAGGTGTTCTCTCTAGATTGTTCTCTCAATCTATTACCTTGTGACTCTATGCATCATACTGTGGGCGGTGCTATTCTCCAGTCCCACATTAACCCTTACATTACAGTGGCATGCAGGCACATGCAATATCATACAGCACCAGGTAAAGAGATTGCTCCTGGATTCTCACCTGAATGGGCTTTGAATTGTCCTTTAAATTTGTCTTAAAAACCCTTCACACCATGTTGCGGGTGTTTACTTTGTTCCTCTAAAATAAATAAGCACTGTAAACCACGCTGAGTGACGTCCGTCCAATGATACTGGATATCGCCACAGGACAGATGAAAGGTGTTGTATCCTGTTGTGGCAATACAATTAACAACAGCAATTTGCACTCATGTCATGCTTTTTATGTACTAATGCACCAAGATTGTTCATAATTTGAAACCAAGCCACAGAAAGAGAGAGTAGGACAAGTTAACAAAGGCTTGGCTGAAAAGGTCAGTTCTTAAGGAATGTCTAAAGGAGGGGGATAGTCAAGGAGGTTTGGGGTGGGAATTTCAGAGCTTAGGGCCTTAGCAGCTGAAGGCAAGATCGCTGTTTAACAAGTGGAAGATCAACGGGAGCTTCTTTGTTATATTGAAATTTTTTACTGATGTTGGTTTGGTATTTAAATTTTATGTCACTATCATTTCCTGTGAGCTGTAAGTTCTTTTGATTCCATTGAGGAATAACTTACCCACACCATCAATTAAATGAATAGAGAGAGAGAAAAATTCGGACAGGAAAATTGCTTTTATTTTGCTGTGGGGAATGAAAATAAATGTTCAGAACATTCTGGACATAGCGGAAAGCCTAATGGGAACATTACTCCAGCTTCAAATGATAGTGCAGAAAAAAAGTGATAGATCAAAGGTTTAAACTCTTTTAGCAGTGATGCACAGTGCCATGTTTATGGACTCAGTATCTATTCACACTGTGTTGGTTCCATAAGCTGATGTAATAAAGGTTATTTGTCTCACTGCCGGTTCCACTCGACTGTACAGCATCCACAGGTTCATTTAAACAATGGTTACGGAATAGGAACATAAGGCATGTTGAGTGGCTAGCTGCACACAGATTTAGATAAGTGAACAACAAAAATTAAAATCCATATGTAAAGAAAAAAATATATAGAAATAAAAATATTGTAAGCTGAAAAGGGACCAGGGATGAAGGACTTCAGCCACATGAAGAGACTGGAGGAGCTGGGGTTGGCCTCCTTAGAACAGAGAAAGTTAAGTAGAGATTTGATAGAGCTGTTCAAAGTCATGAAGGGTTTTGATGAACATAAACAAGGAGAAATTGTTTCCACTGGGAGGCATGTCAGTGATCAGAGGACACAGATTTAAGGTAACTGGCAGTAAAAGCAGAGGGGAGATGAGAAGAATTTTTTAAAATTCAGTAAATTATTATGACGTGGAACAAATTTTCCAAAGTGGTGGTGGAAGCAGATTCAATAGTAATTTAAATAGAAACATAGAAGATAGGAGCAGGAGTAGGCCATTCATCCCCTCAAGCCCGCTCCACCATTCAATTAGATCATGACCTGTCTTCTACCTCAACCCCATTTTCCCGCACTATCCCCATTTCCCTTGATATACCTAATATTTAGAAATCTTTTGATCTCTGTCTTGAATATATTCAATGAATGAGCCCCCACAGCCCCCTGGGGTTGAAAATTCTAAAAATTCAGCCCCCGCCCCCAAGTGAAGTGATTCCTCCTTACCTCAAGGTGTTGGATAAATAATTGAAGGGGAAAAATTTCTATGGGATCAGAATTAATTGGCCAGCTCTTTCACATAGCCAGAGCAGGCATGAAGGGCAGAATACCTGCATTTTCTTATTATTCATTCATGGGATGTGGGCATCACTGGCTTGGCCAACATTGGCTAGGCCCATCCCTAATTGCCCTTGTTCAGAGGGCATTTTAAGAGTCAACCACATTGCTGTGGGTCTGGAGTCACATGCAGGCCAGGACAGGTAGACAGCAGATTTCCTTCCCTAAAGGACATTAGTGAACCAGATGGTTTTTTACAACAATCAGCAATGGTTTCATGGTCATCATTCGGATTTTAATTCCCGATTTTTATTGGATTCAAATTTCACCATCCGCTGTGGCAGGTTCCCAGAGCCAAACTCTGAGTCTCTGGATTACTAGTCCAGTAACAATACCACTATGCCATCATTCTATAATTCCACAACTTTACCCATTTTACTACACTTCATATTGTTTATATGTTGACATCTACCATGCTTGAAACTGACACCACTGCTGAATATATTAAACCAAGCAAGTTGTTATTCTCCCAGCTTTCTGTTACCAAAAATCAATACCATGGAGTAAGGGATGGTGCTGAGTCAGTTATAACCTTGCTGCATTCACCACTCATGTTTGTATATGGCTCTCACTGATGAGATGAAAGCCACCTTTCTCAACGAGAGGAACTGTAAAATGAGCGTGTGGGCAGTTCAAGGGATATACATATTTTCATGACACAGTTTTCCATAATTCGAGCATTAAGTTGGACATTTCCCTTAAAGGGAATGATAACCACTGTCTACAAAGAACAACCTGCATTTATATAGAACCTTTAATATAATAAAGCCTTCCCAAGGTCCTTCATAAGAGCCATATCAAAGTTTGAATTGAGCCACAGCGGATGAAAAACTTAGTCAAATAGGAAGGTTTTAAGGCGGAAGGATAGGTCAAGCAGTTGGAAAAGTTTAGGGATAGAGTTCCAGAGTTTAGGGCCTGGGAAGCTCAACACATGGCCACCCATGGTCAGGGGAAGAAATTTGGCGAGGCACACGGTACTGGAATTAGCTGCACATGAAGATTACAGAGGGTTGTAGGACTGGAGGGGATTACAGGGATAGGGAGGGGCGAGGCATGGAACCAGTGAAAGTCAGCGAGTATAATGGGAATGGATGCATGAGACTTGGTGAAAATGAAAGTGTGGGCAGCAGTTTCGAATGCTCTCAAGCTTACTGAGAGTGGGAGGTCAGTCAGGAGAGCGCTGGAATAGTCGAGACTAGAGCTCACAAAGCCAAGCCATCGTGTTGGTGTGTAATAAAAGGAGCTTTGTATTGTTGTTAACCAATCACATAACTGGCCCTGGAAAGCTTGATTCTAACATTGGATATTAAAACTGAAAGAGCGTTCTGTTCTCTTTCAGTGACCTCTTTGTGTTAATAAAATGTACCATTAAAACAAAAGCACAAAGTTAAACAAAAACTCCAAGTCAGAATCATAAACTTTTATTTCAAATTCAATATTCTGCTGCACTCACTTTGACAGACAATGTAACGCAAAAAAAAAGTAAACTTATTTCAGCGTGGACTGACGAGAGCTTCTTGACTGGGTTTTCTACCTGTTACACTGGATTTACCTCCCAAACCAGCACATTGATACCAATCTACATATTAATAGGACCTATCTGATTTGGGTGATGAGAATAGATAGTTAGAGTGTCATTAACAATGCAAACAAGGGCGTAAATCATTCTCCATCATTTTCTGTTCTCTATATCCCCATTTCTGCTGGGCATGAGGCCTCAGAATAGCCCACAATGAATCAGCACTGGTACAGCTGCATGTGCACAAATCTAGTGACTGTGCCACAATAAGGATACCTGTCACTGGAAGCAACCAGACCAATACCAGGTATAAGGCACCTGACTTATTTTGAGAGATGCCAAGGGAATTGATAAATTGAGCCCTGGTATGTTCAAAGTGGCCACAAACTGCAGAGCAAAGGCTCCAGTTTAGAAGAGGAAACTGTGTTGACGTGAGGATTGACCTCTTGATCTCTTGAAGATCTCTGAGCTGCTCCAACTCTGGCCTCTTGCACATCCCTGATTTGCACTGCTCCACCACAGGCGGCCATGCCTTCAGTTGCCAAGGCTCTTAACCTCTGAGATTCCCTCCCTAAAGCTCTCTGCCTCTTCACCTTTCCTTCTTTGAGGTGCTCGTTAAAAGCTAAATCTTTGACCACACATTTGGTCACCTGCCCCAACCCCTCCTCATGCAGCTCACTGTCAAATTTTTTTATATAAGAGAAACAAAAAGTACTGGAAACACTGAGCAGGTCAGGCACCATTTGTGGCGAGAAATAAAGTGAATATTTCAGCTCAATGATCCTTCATCAGAAGTCTTCTTGGTTTTGGTACCCTGAAACTTTTTGTCATTTAATCTCTCCTGCCTCCCAACCTGTCACAGACCTTACCTTCTGTTCTTCCTGTCCCTCCTCCCTTCTAATTGTTGAAAAGCCTACTACATTTCTATCTTTCCACAGTCCTGATGAAGGGTTATCGACCCTTAACATTAACTCTGTTTCTCTCCACAGATGCTGCCCATAACCTGCTGAGCATTTCCAGCATTTTCTGTTTTTATTTCGGATTTCCACGAACTGCAGTATTTTGCTTTTGTCAAATTCTTTTGTTTCATAATGCTCCTGGGGATATTTTACAATGCTTAAAATGCTATAGCAGGGGTCACCAACCTTTTCCTTAATGAGACTATTTCCTTAATGAGCTACTAAAATATATATTGAAAATATATAGATTGATAAGGGTACATAATTAATCTATAACAGTTGAATTACAAAAATATATATTTAAAATGAAGAAAATTGATTCTTAACCTTTATATCAATGTGAAACTTGACATTTGATGGAAATAGTACGTCTTTTGCCTTTTTTTGGATGGACCTGTCTCTGCATCCATGATGTCAACAAGGGTGGATTATTTTTCCTGCCATGAGCTAGCTAGCAGAGTTGTGCTAGTACAGATGGTCCTCGACTTACGTCGATCCTCACTTGGGGCAGGTCACAATTACCACCCATGTTATTACCTACGGTGATCGGACCCGCACTTACGGCATGACGCTGACTCAGGTGCCAGTGTCGTTTACAAAAGTTGGCAAATTAGTTAGCTTATATGACTTGAATCCTCTAATACTATTGGTTATTTTTCTGCATCTTAATGCGAGCTACTTATTGGCAGATGGCGAGCTGCCAGTCGCTCGCAATCGATGTGTTGGTGACCTCTGTCCTATAGGAATAGGAGCTGTTGATCGCTTGGCACAGTTTGAAGGCAGATATTGTGGAAAATGTCAAGGGACTTTGAGGCTTTTGAGGAGAGTGGAAGTGGGTAACTGAGAGATGCAGTTTCCAGGATCAGCCACCAGAAGTGGAGATTGTTTATCAGCCATTTCCAATGTCTGGTTGTTCAAGCTGGAATTTTACTTTGTAATACTGATATTGTTCACTTTAGTGATGGTGAAGATTTACCTTAAAAAGTAAGAAGTGAAATAAAAAGTCACAAGTAGAATGAGTTGTCCCAATGCTAATTACAGCATATTAAACATACCTCATCATCATAAAACCATCCCCAATTGCAAACCTGCAGTTTAGTGAAGACTAACTTCAGTGCACACTTTGTAGAGAATTAACCACTTACTGCAACTAGAAAATAAATTATCTCTTGAGGATAGGGTAAAGAATATATTACAAGCAGCATCACAAAAGTCCAAATAAAGCATACGTCACCATTAAAATAGTTTGATTCATCCATCATTTCTGATATTTTTCCATCTCAAGTCATTACTTAAATTCATAACTTAATGGCTGAACACTGTTTTTGTTAAAAGGTATCATATGCCCAATGAGTCAATCAAATAGGTCAATGAGGCAGGGTAGAAAATGGTTCCAAATACGCCTTTACTCCCAACAACTAACAACAGAAAATTTAGAAACACAGGTTCTGACCAGGGCCCATTTAATTCGCCTTCTATCATCCTGCTGGGCACATAATGCAACAATAATGGAATTATTGACTAATCTCTATCAATGAGGTGAAGAAACCTCTACCACTGGAGGAGTTTTGGGGAATAGAGGTCCAAAGTTACCTTTTCCTTCTAAGCATGTTACATTCACCCCACATCGTGAATCAAATTACTCATATTATATTTCAAAATGCTTATTTTCTGAAGGAAATTTCTCTAATTGGCATTTAAATGAGTCAATGCTAACTACTGCTACTATCTCTCTAAGGATTGCTCTTGTTGATTTAAGTATAAATTAAGCATCCACTGCATGTGGATAACATGAGTACAAAAAGTCAAACAAAATCAGTTGTATTTTATAGCACCTTTCACGACCTCAGAACATTCCAAACCACTTTATTACTGATGAAATACTTTTTGGAGTGTAGTCTCTGTTCCACTGAGGGAAATGTAGCAGCTAATATGTGCGCAGCAAATTCCCACTAGCAGTAGTGCGTTAGTGAACAGATAATCTGCTTTTTAGTGAGTTTTAGATAAATATTAGCTAGGATGCTGGAGCGTCCTCCCTTGCACTCCAAAGTGCTGTGGTGTCTTTTATGTCCACATAAGAGGGTAGATCCGGAGATAAGCTTATGACCGCTTATCTACACCATCACTGACACTGCTGTGTCCACCTCCATAACTTTGCCCCATCTCAGCTCATTTACTGCTAAAATCCTCCTTCATGCCTTTGTTCGTTCTAAACTTGCCTGTCCCTATTTCCACCTGGCCAGCCTCCCACATTCCATCTTCCTCATCCAACACTATCGCTCACGTCGTACCTCACACCATGCCCCTTTCATCCATCACCCCTGCTCTCGCTGACCTAGCTGCTCCTGTTCAAGCAACGCCTCAATTCTAAAATTCTTATCCATGTCTTCAAACCCCTCCTTGGCCTCATCACTCCTTATCTCTGTAATCTCCTCCAGCCTCACAACCTACCAAGATATCTGCACTCTTCTAATTCTAACCTTGTGCTTCCATGATTTCACTTGCTCCACTATTGGGAACTGTACCTTCAGCCCTAAGCTCTAGAATCCCCTCCCTGCACCTCGCCACCTCTCGGCCTCCCTTTCCTCCCTCCAAGACACTCCTTAAAACCGACCTCTTAGATTAAGCTTTTGTCCATGTGCCCTAATAGAAGCATAGAAACTAGGAGCAGGAGTAGGCCATTCGGCCCTTCGAGCCTGCTCCACCATTCATTATGATCACGGCTGATCATCCAACTCAATAGCCTGCTCCCGCTTTCTCCCCATACCCTTTGATCCCTCTCACCCCAAGATCTATATCTAACTACTTCTTGAAAGCAGACAATGTTTTGGTCTCAACTACTTTCTGTGGTAGCGAATTCCACAGGCTCACCACTCTCTGGGTGAAGAAATTTCTCCTCATATCAGTCCTAAATAGTCTACCCCATACCCTCAGACTGTGACCCCTGGTTCTGGACTCCCCCACTATCGGGAACATCCTTCCTGCATCTGCCCTGTCTAGTCCTGTTGGAATTTTATAGGTTTCTATGAGATCCCCCCTCATTCTTCTGAACTCCAGCAAATATAATCCTAACTGACTCAATCTGTCCTCATATGTCAGTCCCACCATCCCAGGAATCAGTCTGGTAAACCTTCGCTGCACTCCGTCTATAGCAAGTATATCCTTCCTCTGATAAGGAGACCAAAACTGCACACAATATTCCAGGTGTGGTCTCACCAAGGCCCTGTACAATTACACCAAGATATCCCTGTTCCTGTATTCAAATCCTCTGGTTATGAAAGCCAACTTACCCTTTGCCTTCTTTACCAACTGCTGCACCTGCATGCTTACCTTCGGCGACTGGTGTACAAGGACACCCAGGTCTCGTTGCACATTCCCCTCTCTCAATTTATAGCCATTCAGATAATAATCTGCCTTCCTGTTTTTGCTACCAAAGTGGATAACCTCACATTTATCCACATTATACTGCATCTGCCATGCATTTGTCCACTTACTCAGCTTGTCCAAATCACACTGAAGCATCTCTGCATTCTCCTCACAGCTCACCCTCCCACCCAGCTTTGTGTCATCTGCAAATTTATAGTTATTACATTTAATTCCCTCATCTAAATTAATATGCATTGTGAATAACTGGGGTCCCAGCATCAATCCCTGCGATACCCCACTAGTAACAGCCTGCCATTCGGAAAAAGACCAGTTTATTCCTATTCTTTGTTTCCTGTCTACCAACCAGTTTTCTATCCACTATACAGTACACTACCCCCAATCCCATGTACTTTAATTTTACACGCCAATCTCTAATGTGGGACTTTGTCGAAAGCCTTCTGAAAGTCCAAATAAACCACATCTACTGGCCCACCCTCATCAACTCTACTGGCTAGATCCTCGAAAAATTCCAGTAGATTTGTCAAGCATGATTTCCCTTTCATAAATCCATGCTGACTCTGTCCGATTCTGCCATTGTTTTCCACATGCTCAGCTATTAAATCTTTTATAATGGACTCTAGAAATTTCCCCACTACTGACATCAGGCTGACTGGCCAATAATTCCCTGTTTTCTTTCTGCCTCCCTTTTTAAATAGTGGGGTTACATTAGCTACCCTCCAATCTGTAGGAACTGTTCCAGAGTCTATAGAATTTCAGAAGATGACCACCATCCACTATTTCTAGGGCCACTTCCTTAAGTACTCTGGGATGTAGATTATCAGGCCGGGATTTATCGGCCTTCAATCCCATCAATTTCCCCATCACCATTTCCCTACTAATACTGATTTCATTCAGTTCCTCCTTCTCACTAAACCCTATGTTCCCTAAAATTTCTGATATGTTATTAGTGTCCTCCTTTGTGAAGACAGAACCAAAGTATGTACTTAGCTGGTCAGCTATTTCTTTGTTCCCCATTATAAATTCTCCTGTTTCCGACTGTAAGAGACCTACGTTTGTCTTCACCAGTCTTTTTCTCTCACATAATTATAGAAACTTTTACAGTCAGTGTTTATGTTCCCTCAAGCTTATTCTCATACTCTATTTTCCCCTTCTTAATCAATCCCTTGGTCCTCTTTTGCTAAATTCTAAACTGCTCCCAATCCTCAGGTCTGTTGTTTTTTCTGGCAATTTGTATGCCACTTCCTTGCATCTAACACAATCTCTAATTTCCCTTGTGAGCCATGGTTTGGCCACCTTTCCTGTTTTACTTTTGCGCCAAACAGGAATAAGCACTTGGTGCAGTTCACCCATGTACTCTTGGAATGTTTGCCATTGCCTATCCACTGTCATCCCTTTAAGTAACATTTCCCAATCCATCATAGCCAACTCGCGCCTCATACCATCGTAGTTTCCTTTATTAAGATTCAGGACCCAAGTCTCAGAATCAATTACGTCACTCTCCACCTTGATGAAATATTCTATCATATTATGGTCGCTTATCCCCAAGGGGCCCCGTACAACTAGATTGCCAATTATTCCTTTCTCATTACACAATACCCAGTCGAGGATGGCCTGTTCTCTTGTTGGTTCCTCAATGTATTGGTCCAGAAAACCATCCCGTATACACTCCAGGAATTCTTCCTCTACGGTATTATTACTAATTTGATTTGCCCAATCTACAAGCATATTAAAGTCACCCATAATTACACATGTTCCTTTATTACATGCTTCTCTAATTTCCTGTTTAATGCCATCCCAACATCACCGCTACAGTTTTGGGGTCTATATACAACCCCCACCAACGCTTCTTGCCCCTTAGTGTTTCTCAGCTCTACCCATACAGATTCTACATCGTCAGAGCTAATATCTTTCCTCACTATTGCGTTAATTTCCTCTTTAACCAGCAATGCAACTCCACTGCCTTTTCCTTTTTGTCTGTCCTTCCTAAATACTGAATATTCCTGGATGTTCAGTTCCCATCCCTGGTCACCCTGCCGCCATATCTCTATAATCCTGACTATATCGTACCTGTTTACATCTATTTGCATGGTTAATTCATCCACTTTATTGTGAATGCTCCTCCCATTAAGGCACAAAGCCTTAAGGCTTGTCTTTTTAACATTACTTGTCCCGTTCCCACTATTTTTCACTGAGGCCCTGTTTGATTCTTGCCCTTGATTTCTCTGACTATCACTTTTCTTATTCTGCTTTCTGTCTTTTGCTCTTGTCTTTGATTCTCCTTCCTCTGACTCCTTGCATAGGTTCCCATCCCCCTGCCATTTTAGTTTAAACCCTCCCCAACCACTCTAGCAAATGTTCCCCCTAGGACATCAGTCCCGGTCCTGACCACGTGTAACCTGTCCAGTTTGTACTGGTCCCACCTCCCCCAGAACTCGTCCCAATGTTCCAGGAATCTGAAACACTCCCCTTCACATCATTTCTTCAGCCACGTATTCATCCAGTATATTCTGCTATTTCTACTCTGACTGGCACGCGGCACTGGTAATAATCCTGAGATCACTACCTTTGAGGTCCTACTTTTCAACTTACTTCCTAACTCCCTATATTCTGCTTTTAGGACCTCATCCCTTTTCTTACCTATGTCATTTGTACCAATGTATGCCATGACCACTGGCTCACCCTTCAGAACGTCTTGTGGCTGCTCTGAGACATCCTTGACCCTAGCACTAGGGAGGCAACATACCATCCTGGAGTCTCGTTTGCGGCCACCAAAACACCAATCTATTCCCCTTACAATTGAATCCCCTATAACTATTGCATTCCCACACTTTTTACTCCTCCCCTGTGCAGCAGAGCCAACTGTGGTGCAACGAATTTGGATGTTGCTGCCTTGTCCTGAGAGATTATTCCCCCCAACAGTATCCAAAATGGTATATCTGTTTTGCAGGGGAATAGCCACAGAAGATTCCTGCACTGCCTGCCTAGTCCTCTTGCTCTGCCTGGTGGTCACCCTTTCCCTTCCTGCCTGTGGACTCTTAGCCTGCGGTGTGACCACCTCTCTATACGTGCTATCCACAATACTCTCCGCCTCACAAATAAACAGTGATTTATTTCCAAGTCAGGATGTGTGAGGCTTGAAGGGGTACTTCCAGGTGGTGGTGTATCTGCTGCCCTTGTCCTTCTAGATTGTAGATGTCGTGTGTTTGGGAGGTGCTGTCAAAAGAGCCTTGGTGAGTTGCTGCAGTGCATCTTGTATATTGTATACACTGATAGTGGGGAAATTCAGCAATGATAATGCCATAGAATGTTGAGGGGAGATGGTTGGATTCTCTCTTGTCGGAGACGGTCATTGTCTGGCAGTTGTATGGCATGAATGTTACTTGCCATTGTCAGCCCAAGCCTGGATATTGTCCAGGTCTTGCTGCATTTGGACATCGACTGCTTCAGTACCTGAGGAGTCGAGAATACTGCTGAACATTGAGCAATCATCAGCGAGCATCCCTACTTCTCACCTTATGATGGAAGGAAGTTCATTGATGAAGCAGCTGAAGATGGTTGTTGTTGTTCTCCTCTAAGGTATTCAGAGTCCCTTTTGACCTCCTCTTCTTTAGTCTCTAACTATTTCCTGTATGTCTTTTCCTTTAGATTCAGTTTTCTCTTTCATTCTTTATTCATCCATGGGGCCCCATAATTAGCTTGCTTAGTTTTGACTGTTAATGGAATACATTTCTTTTGAACTATATTGATTATCCTTTTAATTGCTCCACCATTGGTGGCCAAGCCTTCAGCTGACACGACTGTAAGCTCTGCAATTCCTGAGAACCCATCTCTTTGACCAAGGTTTTTGTCACCTAACAGTTCCTTATGTGGTCTGGTGTCAAATTTTGTTTGATAACATGCCTGCTGGTGTCTAGCCATGAGCTGAAATAAAGAGGTGGAGGAGACTGGAATTGCAAAATTACAACCTCAGTCCCAGCAGCTGCCATTTTGTCTGGTGCAGAAAAGGTGATGGATTGTAAACTGATCCGCCTGCAAACTAACATCAGGGCTGCCATCCTACTGCCTGCCTCAATTTTGTATTTCATTGAGTTTGAGTTTTTCAGTGAGATCAGTGGGTTTCTGAGGCTGGTGTAAACCATGCCGGGTTAGGAGGTCCATGAAACATGGGGGAAGCCTGATCTGAAGTCAGGACTCTCTTGACAGGTAAGTTTAAGCGTTGTTGCCAATTTTACATGTCATAATTAGGTGCTGCATGTTAACTTAAGTATGTTTTTAATGCAGTACCTGATGATAGGGTTTTGTTCTTAAAAGGTAAGTGACAATGAAATTGATCAGCATCATGAAAATGTTCAGATGTATTTGAGTATATCATCCATTGGAGAAAGTGTTCTTTTGCATTCAATAGTATTGGGATTCAAATGTGTGTGTCGTTTGGGCCCTGGACTTTAATCTTTACCTTTGATTGACAGCCCAGCCATCTGTTGAGCCTCTGAAGTAATGGAACAACAATCATCTGTTCCACTACTTCAAAGGTTGTACTGTATTCAGCTCTGGAGGTTTTGTTTATACAGTTATGAATCTAATTAAAATGCTTGGATGAACTCCAAACCCCACTAATACATTCAGCTCAACAAAAGTTGTTGACACAGCTGCCATGGGGACTCTTGAGCTTTGCTCTGATTTACACTTTTACGAGTAGTTAGCAGGGTTAATTTTTAAAGAAGTTGTTGAATGGCTTTTTAAAAAAATTTGGACAGTTTTATGACCATTTAAAAGGATTACATTTTTTTAAAGTGGAGTTTGAATAGTTGGGAACAAAAACAAAAATACCTGGAAAAACTCAGCGTGTCTGACAGCATCTGCCGAGAGGGATACAGTTGATGTTTCGAGTCCGTATGACCCTTCATCAGAACTAAGACATATAGAAATGATTTCTATATGTCTTAGTTCTGATGAAGGGTCATACGGACTTGAAATGTCAACCGTATCCCTCTCTGCAGATGCTGTCAGATCCACTGAGTTTTTCCAGGTATTTTTGTTTTTGTTCTAGATTTCCAGCATCCGCAGTATTTTGCTTTTATCTTTGAATAGTTGTATTTGCTTGACAATTTTATGAGCTCCTAAGTGTTTCCTACCTCGAAGGGGAAAGTCCAGCCGCACAGCCTTATATAAAAGTATAACTCTCTTGAGGGAAAGGCCAACACTCCATTAGCTTTTTTAATTCATTTTTGTACCTGCTAATACTACAGAAACCTAAGTTGATGCTACAAAATTACTCAAGAAAACAGTTAACAGTTTTATCTAAAAACAACTCCATAGCCTGGATGAAGAAGCCCAACTTTATTTGCAAGATATAATAGACATTAATTTTTCTTGTTCTTTATAATATGTTGTACAGAATCACACAGAATCACAGTGCAGAAGAGGCCCTTCGGCCCATCTAGTCTGCACTGGCACATGAGAAACACCTGACCTACCTACCTAATCCCATTTACCAGCACTTGGCCATAGCCTTGAATGTTATGATGTGCCAAGTGCTCATCCAGGTACTTTTTAAAGGATGTGAGGCAACCCGCCTCCACCACCTTCCCAGGCAGTGCATTCCAGATCGTCACCACCCTCTGGGTAAAAAGGTTTTTCCTCATATCCCCCCTAAACCTCCTGCCCCTCACCTTGAAGTTATGCCCCTTGTGACTGACCCTTCAACTAAGGAGAACAGCTTCTCCCTATCCACCCTGTCCATGCCCCTCATAATCTTATACCCCTCATTCAGGTCACCCCTCAGTCTTCTCTGCTCCAACGAAAACAACCCAAGTCTATCCAATCTCTCTTCATAACTTAAATGTTTCATTGCAGGCAACATCCTGGTGAATCTCCTCTGCATCCTCTCAAGTGCAATCACATCCTCCCTATAATGTGGCGACCAGAACTGCACACAGTACTCCAGCTGTGGCCTCACTAAGGTTCTATACAACTCCAACATGACCTCCATACTTTTGTAATCTATGCCTCGATTGATAAAGGCAAGTGTCCCATATGCCTTTTTCACCACCCCACTAACGTGCCCCTCTGCCTTCAGAGATCTATGGACACACATGCCATGTGCCTTTGTTCCTCAGAACTTCCTAGTGCCATACCATTCATTGAATACTTCCTTGTCAAATTACTCCTTCCAAAGTGTATCACCTCACACTTTTCAGGGTTAAATTCCATCTGCCACGGATCTGCCCATTTGACCATCCTGTCTATATCTTCCTGTAGCCCAAGATACTCAACCCCACTGTTAACCACCCGGCCAATCTTTGTGTCATCTGCAAACTTATTAATCCCACCAGCCACATAGTCATTTGTATAAATGGCAAATAATAGGGGACCCAACAAAGATCCCTGTGGTACGCCACTGAACACTGGCTTCCAGTCATTAAAGCATCCTTCTGTCATCACCCTCTGACTCCTACAACTAAGCCAATTTTGAATCCATGTTATCAAATTACCCTGTATCACATGTGCCTTTGCCTTCTTTATAAGTCCCCCATGTGGGACATTGTCAAAGGCTTTGCTGAAATCCATATAAACTACATCAACTGCACGACCCTCATCTACACACCTGGTCACCCCCTCAAAAAATTCAATCAAATTTGTTAGGCATGACCTCCCTCTGACAAAGCCATGCTGACTATCCCTGATCAAACTTTGCCTCTCCAAGTGGAGATAGATACTCTCAGACACACATGACATATCATTGGGTTCCTACTGGTCATGCTAAGTCATCATATCTACATTATTAAAGCCAGGAAAATACAGTTCCACCCCTCCAATGTAAATACACATAGGACTGAGTTCTTTAACGAAGCAACAGGGAGGGCTGGTGAAGGTGGTGTATTAAATGTTGTAAACTTGGACACCCAAAGGGCATTTGATAAAGTACCACATAATCAACTTATTCAAAAAACAGACGTACATGGGATTAAAGGAAAGGTAGTATTGACCAAGGAATAGGAGACAGAGAACAGAGGGATTTTAAAAATTCTCGTCATGGGATATGAGAGTCACTGGTAAAGCCAGCATTCATTGCCCATCCCTAACTTCCCTTGAACTGTGTGGCTTGTTAGGCCATTTCAGAGGGCATGTAAGAGTCAACTGCATTGCTGTGCATCTTGTGCCACATGTAGGCCAGACTGGGTAAGGACAACAGATTTCCTTCCCTGAAGGATATTAGTGAACCAGATGGGTTTTTACAACATTTACATGGTCACCATTAGTCAGGCTAGCTTTCAATTCCAGGTGTATTAATTGAATTTAAATTCTATCAGCTGCTGTGATGGGATTTGAACCCACATCCCCAGAGCATTAACCTGGGCCTCTGGATTACTAGTCCAGTGATATTACCACTAATCCTCCATCTCCCCCCAAAGTCTTTTCTAACTGGACAGAAGCATGCAGTGTTTTATTTCAGAAACTCAGTTGGTCAAGGACAGAACTGGAGCCAATCTTTATACACCTTTATATTTATTTATACATTACATTACAAGCATACCTCTCCTAACCCAGCAACCAGAGTTTCACTCCGTCTCCATTTATAGATGGTTCATGTGAATGCCTAATTAATGCCCACCTGCCTACAACTAAACACAATTAATATACAATTAACATGTGGGGTAGTCCCCCAATGGTCGGTGTTAGGACCACCGCTTTTCTTGTTATTTATAAATGATCTGAACTTGGACAAAGGGAGTAAAACTTCAAAGTTGGTACAAAAGTGGGCAACTTAGTAAATAATGAATAGCAGACCTCACAGCGACATAGGCAGACTGGTGAAATGGGTGGAGGCTTGGCAGATGTGCAATTTAACGTGGCTAAGTGTGAGGTGATGCACTTTGGGAGGAAGAGCTTAGAGAGGCAGTACAATTGTGAAGTGGGTGCAAGAGCAAAGGGACCGATGGGTGCAATGTGACAAACCTTTGCAGGTAGCTGGGAAAGCTGATAAGTTGGTTAAGAAAATGTATGGGACACTTGCAAATGGGACACTGAATACAAAAATAAGGACATCATGCTAAACCTTAATAAACCACTGGTTAGGCCACAGCTGGAGTATTCTGTCCAATTCTGCACACCACACTTTAAGACTGATGTCAAAGCCTTGGGGAGGGTACGGTGGGTGTGGGGGTTACCAGTATGAAACTGGGAATGGGAAAATTTAGTTATGTGGACTGGAGAAGCTAGGATTGTTCTCTTAGTGTAGAAAAGATTAAAGATTAATGAACAGAGATATTCAAAATTGTGAGACATTTTGATAGAGCAGGTAGGGAGAAACTATTTTCTCTGGCAAGGAACCAAAGTAACCAAAGGTCATAATTTTAAGATTATTGGCAAAATAACTAAAAGGTGAAGTGAGGAGATTTTTTTTTCACTGAATGTTGTTAAGGTCTGGAACGCACTACCTGAAAGGGTGGTGTAATCAGATTCCAAAGGAGCTTTCAAAAGGTAACTGGATATGTACACCAAGAGAACGAATTTGCAGGGTAGTGGGGGAAAGGCTGGAGAGTGGGACCAATTGAATAACTCTTTCAAAGAGCTGGCCCAGGCATGGTGGGTTGAATGGCCTCCTTCTGCACAGTAAGATTCTAATCAGTTAGCCTGTATGGAGATCAATCCCCACACCCACACCTGCCCCCACCCCCGCTATTTCTAGCCTCGCTTCATACCCTGATGAGTTTCAGTTAAAATGGCCCAGTCAATGTCAATCTCTCAGATGAAGAATGGCCTCTTTGCTGGGGTAAGGCAGGACTACTACCACTACTCATGCAACTAAATCTGAGCTTAAGTCCACGTTGACAGAATAGGGAACGGGGGTCGGAAGCCATTTTCAAGCTTTTCACTGAATTCTTAGTTTAGACAGGAATGAGAAGGAGCAGGGTTGGCTGTTACCTCCCAAGTGCAGTGCTAAATAAGCCATTGCATTTAGTTTTCTTCTTGTGTGTCACTGAAATGTAAATTGAGGAAATATAATGGCCATATCCATTGCTTCAATCAGCAGGTTTCCCGTAAATTATCCTTCCAAGACAAGAAAGCCAATTGTTTTGCTACGTATTTTTTTTACCGATCGTCTGCTTTGAAAAGCAATGTATTTTCTGAAACAAAAATCAACAATGAAGATTCTAAAGATATCATAGAGTCAATTTTAATCATCGACAGAAAACCACTGGGATAAAGAGACTTGGCAATTGCACTTTTATATTTGAATAAAATGACAGACAGAGAAAAATTGTCCATTTTCACTCCTTGAAGTCTCCGTTCAACACTCACATGTGAGTTAACAGATGGATTCCCAGCACCAAGACCTCAACCATTGTTGTTCCCTAACTGACCACTAGGAGGTGTTTGAGGCAGCTCGAGGGCAATCAGTCACAGAATCTTACAAAAATGAGGCTATTTAGCCCACTGTTGCAGTGATGACTCTTTGAAAGAGATATCCTATTGGTCCCACTCTCCTGCTCTTTACCCATAGCCCTAGCAGTTCCTCAGTTTCAAGTATTTATCCAATTGCCTTTTGAAAGCTACTATTAAATCTGCTTCCACCACCCTTTCAGGTTCCAGATCACAACTCACTCCCCAGTGCCTCCCTGTGTTTTTTGCCAATTATCTTAAAACTGTGTCCACTGGTTACTGACCATTCAGTCAGTGGAAGCCGTTTCTCACTACTCTATTAAAACCCCTTATAATTTTCAATATTCCCTTAGCCCTCTTCGTTCTAAGAAGAACAATCCAATATTGTCCAGTCTTTCCACATGACTGAAGTCCCTCATGCCTGCAACAGTTAGTGAAATCTCCTCTGAACCCTCTCCGAGACATTGGGATCCCTAATTCTTTTTCCAACATCCTCTCTAACCTTCCAGTAACAAGGCTAAAAGTGCTGAAAATAGAAATATAAAGATGACAAAAGAAGAGTTAAAGACCAATTAAACAACATCAACTGGCATGAATGTAGCATCTTTAACATCAATTTTTTCAATTCTTTCATGAGTATGGACATTGCTGACAAGGTCGTCATTCACTGCCCATCACTAACTGTCCTTGAATTAGGTCATTTCAGAGGGCGGTTAAAATTACTACAGGCCTGGAGTCACATGTAGGTCAGATTTCCTTCCGTAAAAGGACCTTATTGAGCCAGAGGAGCTTTTACAATAGATAGCTGTCCTGATCACCATTTCTGAGATTGGCTTTATATTCCAGATTTATTAACTGAATTCAAATTCCAACAACCCATGTTCCCAGAGCATTAGACTGGGCCTCTGGATTACTAGTCCAGTGATGTAACCGCTATGCTACAACATCCTAATGTATTTTGCGGGCATGTTATCAAAACAGAATTTGACTCCAAGGCACTTAAAGCGATATTGGAGGAGGTAACCTAAGGCTTGGTCAAATAGGTAATTGTTAAGGGGTATATTCAAGGAGGACAGAAGGACAGAGAGGCAGAGAGATTTAGGGAGGGGTTTCCAGAGCTCATGGCGATGCAGACTGAAGACTCAGCCACCAGCAGTGGAGAGAAGGAAAGAGGAGATATGTAGGACACCAGAGTTGGAGGAGTGTGGAGATCTCGGAGGATTTTAGGGATGGAGAAGGTTGCAGACATGGGCCATGGTGGGATTTGAAAACAAGGCTGAAAACTTTAAAATCATGGAATGGCCAGGCCAGGAGGCAACGTAAGTTAAAGAGCACCGAAGTGATGGATGAACAGGATGGGACGAGTTAGGATATTGGCAACCGAATTTTGGATGACCTCAGGTTTATACAGAGTGGCCAGGAGAGCGATAGAATAGTTAAGTCTACAGTAGCACCAAAACAAATGATGGTTTCAACAACAGATGAGCTGAGGCAAGGACAGAATGCATTCGGATTCAAAAGAGAGAAACTGAAAGAATGGTTATTAAAATTTAAAAAGGAAACATTAACGAAATGCAAATAGGTAAAATCAGAAAAAAAGGAATGGAAACAGAGTGTCACTTCAGTCCATAAGACCATAAGACATAGGAGCAGAAATTAGGCCATTCGGCCCATCGAGTCTTCTCCGCCATTCAATCATGGCTGATAAGTTTCTCAACCCCATTCTCCCGCCTTCTCCCCGTAACCTTTGATCCCCTTATCAATCAAGAACCTATCTATCTCGGTCTTAAATACACTCAATGACCTGGCCTCCACAGCCTTCTGTGGCAATGAATCCCATAGATTCACCACTCTCTGGCTAAAGAAGTTTCTCCTCATCTCTGTACTAAAAGGTCTTCCCTTTACTCTGAGGCTATGCCCTCGGGTCCTAGTCTCTCCTACTAATGGAAACATCTTCCCCACGTCCACTCTATCCAGGCCTTTCAGTATTCTGTAAGTTTCAATCAGATCCCCCCTCATCCTTCTAAACTCCATCAAGTATAGACCCAGAGTCCTCAAACGTTCCTCATATGTTAAGCCTTTCATTCCTGGGATCATTCTCGTGAACATCCTCTGGACCCTCTCCAGGGCCAGCACATCATTCCCGAAATAGGGAGTCCAAAATTGCTCACAATATTCTAAATGTGGTCTGACCAGAGCCTTATAATGCCTCAGCATCACATCCACGCTTTTATATTCTAGTCCTCTCGAAATAAATGCCAACATTGCATTTGTCTTCCTAACTACCAACTCAACCTGCAAGTTAACCTTAAGAGAATCCTGGATTGGGACTCCCAAGTACCTTTGCACTACAGATTTCTGAATTCTCTCCCCATTTAGAAAATAGTCTATGCCTCTATTCTTTCTACCAAAGTGCATGACCTCACACTTCCCCACATTGTATTCCAACTGCCACTTCTTTGCCCATTCTCCTACCCTGTCCAAATCCTTCTGCAGCCTCCCCACCTCCTCAATACTACCTGTCCCTCCACATATCTTTGTGTCATCTGCAAACTTAGCCAGGATGCCCTCAGTTCCTTCATCTAGATCATTAATGTATAAAGTGAAAAGTTGTGGTCCCAACACTGACCACTGCGGAACTCCACTAGTTGCCGGCTGCCATCCTGAGAAGGACCCCCTTATCCCCACTCTCTGCCTCCTGCCAGACAGCTAATCTTCTATCCATGCTAGTACCTTGCCTCTAACACAATGGGCTCTTATCTTACTGAACAGCCTCCAGTGCAGCACCTTGTCAAAGGCCTTCTGGAAGTCCAAGTAGATAACATCCATTGGCTCTCCTTTGTCGAACCTACTCGTTACCTCCTCAAAGAATTCTAACAGATTTGTCAGGCATGACCTCCCCTTGATGAAACCATACTGACGTTGCCTTATTTTATCATGCACTTCCAAGAATTCTGAAATCTCGTCCTTAATAATGGACTCTAAAATCTTACCAACGACCGAAGTCAGGCTAATCGGCCTGTAATTTCCTGTCTTTTGCCTCACTCCCTTCTTAAACAGAGGGGGTTACATTAGCGATTTTCCAGTCCTCTGGGACCCTCCCTGACTCCAGTGATTCCTGAAAGATCACCACTAACGCCTCCACTATCTCTTCAGCTATCTCCTTCAGAACTCTGGGGTGTAATCCATCTGGTCCAGGTGATTTATCCACCTTCAGACCTTTCAGTTTTCCTAGCACCTTCTCCTTGGTAATGGCCAACATACTCACCTCTGCCCCCCGACTCTCTTGAACTTTGGGGATGTCACTCGTGTCTTCCACTGTGAAGACTGACGTAAAGTACCTATTCTGTTCCTGCACCATTTCTTTGTTCCCCACTACTAATTCTCCAGCGTCATTTTCCAGTGGCCCAATGTCCACTTTTGGCTCTCTCTTACCCGTTATATATCTAAAAAAACTCTTGTAATCTTCTTTTATATTACTGGCTAGTTTACCCTCATATTTAATCTTCTCCCTCCTTATTTCTTTTTTAGTTGTTCTCTCTTGGTCTTTGTAGGCTTCCCAATCCCCTGGTTTCCCACTGCTCTTCGCCACATTGTATGCTTTCTCTTTAGCTTTTATGCTGTCCCTGACTTCCCTTGTCAGCCATGGTTGCCTCGTCCTCCCTTTAGTATGCTTTTTCTTCCTAGGGATGGATTTTTGCTGTGTCTCCCAAATTACTCCCAGAAACTCCTGCCATTGCTGTTCCACTGTCTTTCCTGCTAGGCTCATCTCCCAGTCAATTCTGGCCAGCTCCTCCCTCATGCCTCTGTAGTTGCTTTTATTCAACTATAGTACCGTTACATCTGATTCCAGCTTTTTTCTCTCAAATTGCAGGGTAAATTCTATCATATTATGGTCACTTCCTCCTAAGGGTTCCTTCACCTTAAGTTCCCTTATCAAATTTGCCTCATTACACATCACTAAATCTAGAATTACCTGTTCCCTAGTGGGCTCCATCACAAGCTGCTCCAAAAAGCCATCTCATTGACATTCCACAAATTCCTTTTCTTGGGATCCACTACCAACCTGATTTTCCCAGTCTACCTGCATATTGAAATCCCCCTTGATCAATGTAACCTTGCCTTTCTTACACGCCTTTTCTATCTCCTGGTGTATCTTGTGCCCCACATCCTGACTACTGTTCGGAGGCCAGTACATAACTCCCATTATGGTTTTTTTACCTTTGCGGTTCCTCAACTCTATCACACAGATTCTACATCATCTGACCCTACGTCATTTCTTGCTATCGATTTAATTTCATTTCTTACTAACAAAGCAACCCCACCCCCTCGCCAACCTGCCTATCTTTTCGATAGGATGTATATCCTTGGATATTTAGCTCCCAGTCCTGATCCCCTTGCAGCCATGTCTCCGTGATGCCCTCCACATCATACCTGCCAATTTCAATCTGCGCCACAAGCTCATTTACCTTATTTCATATACTGCGTGCATTCAGATACAACACCTTCATTCCTGTATTTCCCATCTCCTTTCTCATTGTCATCCTTTTATCTGATGTGCTTGAAGTTAGATTCCTAGCCCTTTCCAAACACTCTGTCCTATTTTGTGTTCTGGAGACTTTAATAGCCTCTCCTGGGCTCTCCTTTCTTTTCAGTTTTGTCACAATTTTCCATGAAGTTGAATCCACCCCCCCACATGCTAACCTGCTGCTTTGTTTCCCATTAGTCATACTTCTTGGAGTTTTACTCTTCCCTCCCCTCCCCCCACTTTCTAGTTTAAAGTCCTGTTGACCACCCTATTTACCCTTTTCACTAGAACATTGGTCCCAGATCGGTTCAGGTGGAGACCATCCCAACGGTACAGATCCCTCCTGTTCCAGTACTGATGCCGGTACCCCATGAAATGGAACCCCTCTTTCCCGCACCACTCCTTTAGCCACGTGTTTACTTCCCTTATTCTCGCGTCCCTATGCCAATTTGCACATGGCTCGGGTAGTATTCCGGAGATTATAACCATTGAGGACCTGTTCTTTAATTTAGTTCCTAGTTCCTGATAATCCCCAGACAGGTCCTCTTTCCTAGTCTTACCCATGTTATTTGTCCCGACGTAAACCACAACAACTGGATCCTCCCCCTCCCTCTCCAATATCCTTTCAAGCCGGTCAGAGTTGTCCCTCACCCTGGCACCGGGCAGGCAACATACCATGCAGGACTCTCGATCCTGCTTACAAAGGATGCTATCAATTCCCCTAATTATAGAATCCCCTACAACTACCACTTGTCTTTTTGCTCCCCCCTCTTGAATGGCCTCCTGTGCCACTGTGCCATGGTCAGCTGGCTCACCCTCCCTACAGTCCAATGACTTTGCACCTTCAATATCAGGTGGGAGTCTAGTTCACATAAAGGTGAAAGTTTCCCTTTGTTTCCAAATGTCGGGAGCTGGAAGCAGGGTGTGGGGAGCTGGGGAAATGGGAGGGTGACACAATTGTGATAGTTCCCAAAGCTTCCCTCCTTCGAAGCAGACAGTCAATCCGGGTAGTTAAGGCACCAACTGGGGCAATTTTATGGTGCTGCTGTAACCTTCTTGCCACCAGAACAGCCCTCCCGCTGCATGGGGAGGCCAGTGGTTCATTGGAGGCCTGGGTACCATCGGAGCCAGCCACCGTGTGGATAAAACTCCACAATCGGCGATCACATACGATCCTGTGGTGGGGTTTCGCTGCCAGCTTAGGGAGTCTCCGGTACAGCCATTCTATGTTGACCAGCAAGGGGGGGCCTCCATGTTGAGCTCGCGGAGCCTGGCCTGCCTCAGCAATGCCCACCTCCCCCATTGAGCCTTCCAGCCGATTCTCACAGTGGGCCCTCTGAATGGACCTCCCACTTTATTGGTCGTGAACTGTGCAGGACTTTGGGAGGCCGCTTCCCGATCCAGAGCTGAGCCTGATGTCAGGGTCCTGATGATCTCAGAAAAATCCAGCCCATGAGTTTCAGGTGAAACTGAGGCTGAGTTTAGTTAAGCTATCTCACTGTGGTAGGTTGGAGAATGACTCATGAGGTGGCTTAAACTGGCATTCAAGCAATACTTGCTTCTGATCTATGTTAATGCCACAGAGCCTCACCCAAGCAGAAAGCACATATTGAAACTTCCAGGTGCATACTGCCCATGGATTCTTTTGCATTTTCGATGCATTCTCCCAGACAGCATTGACTTGTACTGGAAGAATGGAATTAAAAACATTACCTCCAATCTCTGTTAGGAGAGGCCTTATTATTGGCTTTTTTGCTGAAAGTGGAAATGTACTGATTTTCTGAGAGAGACAAAGGAAATTCTCCCTTACTTGCAGCCAGACTTGAAAATATGCAGATTTTGTTTGAAAACACATAGGAAATAAATTTTAATCCCAGTGACCAACATTTCTTAGCTGATGAGCATAAACAATTAGAAGTATAGAACCTCAGAGAATAGGAGGAGACCATTCGATCCACCATGGGCTTGCTGGCTCTCTCAAAGAGCCATCCAGTTAGTCCCACTTCCCTGCTTATTCCCCATTGACTAGAAAAAGCCAGCAAAGGAGACACAAAAGAGGCAAAAATGTGACTGCAACATTTCACAGGCTGCACTGTAAGTTTGATTATAAATAATTGAATTTAATAATGTTGGTCGACTGTGACTGATACACTTAATAATATCAAATATAAGAAAGACTTTGTTCGCAACTCAATTTCACTGTAGTACTTGGCAAATAAATCTCCAGATCACTGCATTCATTTGGGAATAAAACAAACAAGGTAATTGGTTGAATCAATAACAATACCATATATGCTCCCCTAGCCTGTAATTCATTACCAGGCAAAAAAAAATTACAGGCAAATATATCTTGTGTTGCTGTGTGCATGTGTTACTGACTGACTGGCTTCTTAAAAAGCGGAAATGTCCTTCTAACTTGGAATAGAATTACAGAGGACAGAAGGATAAAAAGAACTGTGTTTTTGTCACTTTGACGTCTCCTTGCACAAGCCACAAACAAGATGGCAGCTGCATGACCAACTTCAAGTTCTCAGCCACTGCTGTTGTCTAACTGATCGTGAGGAAATGTTTGAGAGGAGCTCTGGAGAAATCATACAGCACAGAAGGGGGCCATGTTGGCATTTTGTGTCTGCGCCGGCTCTTTGAAAGGATTACCCTATGACTCCCACACCCCTGCTCTTTTCCCCACAGGCCTACAATATTTATCCTTTACCAATATATATTCAATTCCCTTTCAAAGGTTACTTATTTTAAGAAATCCTGTATCCACCTAAAGAAGGACTGTCGTGTTGTCGAATGCCTTTCGCTCATCGGATGTCCCTTTCACCAATTAGCTTACCTGATCGCAATCTGATATGCAATGCCCACCATAAGAGAAGCTGATTTGGCTGGAGTGCATTTAAGGCCTTCCATTCATGCACTGTATACCCCAATACCTACAGGCTCACTGTGAGCATCCCACAGGGTCCACTAGTTTCACTTACAAAGAAATATGGATCCAGGTCTTCCAGTCTTTGGATTTTGTTGGGATCCCGGGGAAGTCCTGAAGCACTGATCTCTGTGGGAATTGCCCGGGAAGTTTGAACTTCCTATGGGAATTCTCCTGCTCCCCGAGACGCTCCCCGAGTCTGAGTTAGAGCCAGAGACTTGTGACAGTTCTGCAGTACATACCTGGGTAGTCGCCCAGGAAATGTTAGACAGGTAATTACACAACCAGCTCCCCAATCAACCGACTACCGTCCTGACCCAACCCGACTACCTCCTCAACCATTTGACTATCCCCTTTTGACTGGACCCAACCAATCCCCCAATCACCAACTACACCCTTGACCAGACAGGACCAACCCATCCCCACCTCCTCCACCACCCGACCAACCTGAAACCCTACTAGCCCCTGGCCTAATTACCCCTCCCAACCCGACCTGACTACTCCCAACCCACGCTATCCATTCACCCACCTACCCACCCATGACTTCAACCACCTGCAGCTTGTACCGTCAAAAGGGAGCATGTCTTGTCTTCCCCTGATCCTACTGCGATCCGAGGTATGCTGCACTCTGTATTTCTGGGAAAGCCGGGCTCGGAAGAATGGCAGGAAATGCAGAGCAGTGTCAAGGCAGGGGAAAGTTCGAGCGGAGCAGAAATCCAACAAGGACTGCCGCTCCTTCGAAGATCAGGGCCATAGGTTCATAAACACACATCATGGAGCAGCAATCAAGAGCAGCTAAACCACAAAAGATCATGCGGCTCAAACAAAGAAGAGCATTAACAGCAGCAGGTACCAGATGGGCCGAATGGTCTGTTTCTGGGGGATGAGGGTATTTTAACCCACAAAAACGGGTGGATTGGAGTTCGGTAGGATATAAATATGTTAAAAACCTCAAATCGAACCTAAGCTGCCTCAAAACTTATGATTTTATCAGAGGTGAGATGTTGAGAGGGTTAAGGGTGGTAAGTGGGCAGTTCACTTGCAGTAGATGGGCTGCTGTTTACATATTTTAGTGAGGTTACTTGCCTCAGAGTCTTTTTCTCTATTTTAGGTTCAACCCTGGCCAGCCAGTTTTTCTGGATCTGAGGGAAAACACAGCAGCTAAGGGGAGTTAAAGACTGCTAGTAGAAAAGGTAGGCAGTCCTTGTAGACCAAGAGGAGTAGGAGTCTCTCAGGCTGCCCTGTGAATCCCCTCAGGCAGGTATACTCCTGTAATTAGCCCCAAATGGAGGGCTGATACAATTCCTGGGGTGCAAGTGGGCACTTCAATTAGAAAGATGAACCATCACAGACCTGAAACAATGGCTCAATTTTTCCCTCTCCACAGATGCTGCCTGATCTGTTCAGTGTTTCCAACGTTTTCTGTTTTCAAATTAAAATAGGTGATCTAGGTTAATAAGCCCAGGCTAATGCTCCGGGGACAATGACTCAAGTCCCATCCTGGCAGCTGGTGAAATCTGAACTCAATTAATAAATCTGGAATTATAAAACTAGTCTCAGTGATGGTGATCATGAAACCACTGCCGATTGTTGTAAAAACCCATCCGGTTCACTCATGCCCTTTAGGGAAGGAAATTTGCCATCCTTGCCCGTCTGACCTACTTGTGACTCCAGATCCATAACAATGTGGCTGACTCTTAACTATCCTCTTAAATGGCCAAGCAAGCCACTCAGTTCAAGGGCAATTAGGGATGGGCAATAAATGTTGGCCTTGCCAGTGACACTCACATCCCATGAAAGAATAAAAATAAAGGCCATAAGAAAAAGTAAATGTTTATTTCTAGAGGTGTAGAGTTGAGAGGTCACGTTAAACTTTTATAGAATATTGGTTAGAACATGCTTTGCGTCCTGCACACACTTCTAGTCTTCGTAGTATACATAAAATGTAAAGAGATACTCGAGAAGGTACAAAAAGACTCACAAGGATGATACCAGAACTGAGAGATGTTTTCACTGAGTCGAACTGACTCAGGAGCCCTTTAAACGTGGCGGATGGGACCCAATTCCAGGATTCCCACCATCATTTTCATCAGCATGGGATAAGGGTGTAGGTGGCCTGCTCGCACGCAGCACTCCTGCCCTTGCTGACTCCAGTGCAGAGCTGGGCAGTTTAAATCCCCCCCTCACCCTTGCAATTTTAGTAGACTCAGGGCCCGTCCAGTAAATAGATGTGGTTCGCGGCCTTTCAGAGGAAGCATGGACTGTGGGGGGGTCCCCAATCCCAGGTGGGGAACAAAAAACAAATCAGTCACTTGCTCCCGGAATTCTTTCATTGACAGGCTTTGAAATACAAAAAGAACATTTGTCTTTTCAGTTTCAATAGTTAGATGCTGTATTGTAAGTTAGATGGGCTTTTACTGCAGTGATTGATTATAGGGTTTTGTCGTGCAAAAGTAAGCTGATCATTACATTGTGTAAGTGTTGAGATGAGTAAGATTATTTTGGGGAAAAATGCTCTAATACATTGAAAACTTAAAAAAAAACACTGCTTAGGATCTTTAGTATAATAATCTGAAGCGATTTAAATGCCCGAAGTCTTTTTAAAATGAAAAGAAAACTTCAACAGCTTTCAATTAGGGAAAAAAGGGATTGACAGGACATCTAGTATAGCTTAGAAAAAGGCCACCTATTTTTTTAGTTTCAATTGACTCCATTGGCTACATTTCCTAGGTTTGTTATTCTAGTTGAGCCCATTATGAATGCTTAGCTGAGTTTAAAATGTCCAGGACTGCTTATCTCAGCAGGGGAACTGAGTTCACATTTTGATTGACAGATTTAAGAGGTTATTAAAGGATTACCTGTCTTTGATGTGCTTGCTAAAATAGATGCCTACTGTTTTTACAACAGGTTGACCACACAAGGGGACTTACATTTTTGAAAGAGCTTTATGAATGTTTTTTTTTCAGAAGGAAGTGTGTTTGAGTGAGAGCTCTATTAAATTGTTGGAAGTTTATTATTTTCAGCTCTATTTTAAAGACATGGTTTCTTAGGTCTACCCATAATGGATAGTTGGTGAATGGCTATGGAGAGGTATGAGGAATATGAGAATGCATGGAGGTGGCATGGAGAATGGGATGGCCTAGAGGAGGCTTGAGAATGGATGGGGCATGGAGAATGAGGGGGCATGGCAGGGGCATAGGGAATATGAAGGGGCATTGAGGCGGCATGGGGAATATGAGGGGGAGTGTGAGTGGGTGGAGGGGTGAAGAGTGGAGGTTTGAGGGCTTCACATTCATTATTAAACCTGTGCTGATGTCCAGTAAATAGAGGCGGGTATTCCAGCCTGCCGTCCTCGCCATCCTCCTTCCTCCATTGCTGCCCCGGACATGCCTCTCATGATGGCAAGCCCAACTCCATCCCACCCCCTGTCTCACCGACACAAAAATATGGTGGGCGGGGGCCTTTTGAAAGGGAATGCATCTGCTGTGTCAAGAAGTTTCCCAACTTGACCTTCCCACCTCCCTGATGAAAATCTGAACCAATATCTATTAAAAAAGGTTGAATAGGCTGGTGTTCTTTCCTCTAGAAAAGAGAAGCTTGAGGGGCGGCCTAATAGAGGTTTATAAAATTCTGAAGGGGCTTGGCAGGGTAGACTTAGAAAAGATATTTCCACCTATGGGAGAGTTCAAAACTAGGGACCGTAAATAAATAATATTCACTAATACTTTCAGAATGGAATTCAGGAAAGATGAGTTTACCCAGAGAGTGGTGAGAAAGTGGAGCTCATTACTACAAAAAGTGGTTGAGGCAAATAGCACAGATGCAAAGGGGGAAGCTAGTTAAGCACATGAGGGAGAAAGGAATAGAGGGATATTCTGTTAGGGTTTGATGAAGAGGTATGGGAGGAGCCTCATGTGGAGCATTAACATCTGCATTCACCAGATGGGCTGAAGGGCCTATTTCTCTGCTGTAAATTCTGTGCAATAAGCTTATGATTGTAAATGAGAATGCATATGAAATACACAATCAGAAATTCCGGCATTCTGTCAGTACACAGTAGAAATGTCGGAGTATTCTTTCCTCCCTCAGTTTGGCCAGGTTGGGTTCTATTAAATACGTAAGGTTTATAAAATGTCAACTCACTTCTTTATATAGCTAACCCAAGTAATTTACTCGATACACCCTAAGCCAATTAACATGGAATTAATTACAGTACAACTCGTGTGAAGTGTGCTAATTCCTCATGCCAGAATTATCAAAAGATGAAGTCAGACACAAACATTACAACTATACTCAGGTACAACTGTGTGTTAACACAATTAATATTCACATAATAGAAGGCATCAGTACTTCATGAGGCTTTCAGTTAGACCCTCTGTTTAAAGCAAATATTTGTTGAACACGAAGCTTACAAAAGGCAATTAGTTTACTGTCAACATGAGGTTAAATAGTCAGTATTTAGTTTATAATCAGCAATGGTATGAGGAATTGCAGTAGTTTATTAAATTAGTTTATTAGTAGTTCATTAATGACATATTTCAACCTCCCCCTATGCTAAATCCAAAATCCAAAATGATTCCTAGTTCAAAGTCAATGAATGGTTTACTAAATCCATCCATTAACTGACCTTTCAGAGATCAATCTCATGAGCTCTCGCTGACACCCTTCTGGAGACATGTGCTCTATTGCCATCTCCCTTTTTACAAGCTTTTCTTTTGTTACTTGCTCCTCCCCTTAGCTCTTAAAATCTGTCTACTTATCTTTTTTGGTTTAAGTTGACCCTGCCTGTTGAATCTTAAGACTCTTTTCATTAACGTTCACGGCTCCACCATTGGTGGACATGCCTTCAACAATTGTGGAGCTAAGCTTTGGAATTTCCTAAACCCCTCCCTCTCTCTATCACTCTCTCCTCCTTTATGATTCTGCTTAATATCTAACTCTTTGATCCCCTGCCCTAATATTTCCTTATGTTGCTTGGTGTAAAATTTTGTTTGATAATAATCATGTAACTAGCACATTTTGGGACATTTTAGTGCTTAAATGTGCTATATAAATACAAGTTGGGTTCAGGTGTTTCAACAGGCTAACGTTTTTTTGGACTCTCAGCTGAGCCTCATGATATATTCTTGGCTAAGAGCCCAGACGTCCATTAGAGTACTGAAACACCTGAGCGCCATGGGAAAAAAATGCTTGATTAACAGTTTTGGCAATTTGGTCACTGTTGTCCATTTCACAATGTTTATTTACACAAGATTAAGAGGCTTCAAATGCCTACAATTTCAGATTTTGAAGCTTTAAAGGATCTGGATGATTGACACTATTATTGCCCTATAGTAAAAGGTAACTTTTTTAATGAAAATGGAAAGTTATCAATGAATGACTGTTTTTTAAAGCTTTTTTTTAAACAGCCCACCGTCACTATAGAGTTAACTACTTCTAAAAGTGTATAGTGGGTGAATGGGCATGGAGGTGCCATAGCTTGGCATGAGGGGCGATAGGCAGCAGGTGAGAGCATACCTTGGCATGTGGGCATGAGCAGGACCATTTGAACTGCCTTTTTAACTTCATAATTCCTCTGAGGTGCTGTGAACCATGACTCCTTTAATAACCTGGCCCAGCCCCATGAAAATTGCGGAGCACTAGGACGTGCCTATCCCCGCAATGGAGCTGTCCAGGTCGGGAGCACCGGGTGCAGGGTTTGGACCTGAACCAGCCCTATTGAAAATTGGAAACCATGGGAATGGCGTTGGGAATCCCAGAATCTAATCACGGCTGCCACTTTTAAAGAGTTAACTGTGTTCCTCTCCGCAGATGCTGTTAGACCTGCTGAGTTTTTCCAGGTATTTTTATTTTTGTTTTTGTTTTGGATTTCCAGCATCCGCAGTTTTTTGCTTTTACCTCAGTTGTATAAACTTTCTTGAAATCAAAGAGGGCTGCCCTTACCTGAAAATTAACAATGATCAAAACCATATTTACAGCACAGATGGGCTGCCACATTTGCTATATTTATAACAGTGGCGACAATTCAAAGTTACTTCATTGTCTTTAAAGTGCTTGTGGGACATCCTGAAAGACACTGGCCCTGCCATGGTGGGACACACCGCGGGGGATGTGGCAGGCCAGCCAAAAATCCACTGACCTACAGCAGGGCCAGAAGAGCCCAGCAGTGAGCAGGGCCGGAAAATCCCAGCCACCTTGGTAATGCAAATCTTTGTCTCTTTGTGGTATTCCATCAAAAAGGACCTGTTATATTCCAGTCCATGAATTTGGCCACATGATCATAAGAAACAGGAGCCGAGTAGGCCAGGCAGCCCATTAAGCCTGCTCTCTCATTCAACAGGATCATGGCTGATCTGACTGTGGCCTTAATCCCACTTTCCAGCCTGCCCACCCCATAACCCTTGAGTCCCTTGTAACAAAGATGAATTCTCATTTCCAGCACAGATGACAACTATCTGTGATCATTTTTCAACCTTTATTTGGATTAACTGGCAAATTGGATCATTGTGCAATGTTAATTCAACTTTCTTACCAGTAGCTCATGACTAGTCATTTTTTTGGGATTATTGCTACTAATGTTATGATGCCAAGACTTAAAAGAAAACACTTGCATTTATATAACTCCTTTTATATTGTAGGACAAGTCCTTCATTGCCAATTAATTCTTCTTTTAAAATACAGTCACTGCCTTTATGTAGAGAAATTCAGCAGAAAATTTGCATACTGCTAAGTCCCAAAAAAGAGCAGTGAGACAACTCAGCAGTTCAGTTCTGGTGTTGTTAGTCACAGGATGAATGTTGACTAAGACACTCAGAGAACCTCCTGCTCTTCTTTAAGAAAATAACACTGAATCTTTTACATCCACCTGAGACAGGGCCTTGATTTAACATCTTACCGAAAGACGGCAAGCATCTAATAGTGCAACGCTCCCTCAGCACTGCCCTGAAGCAACAGCCTGGATTACACACTCAGGTACTGGTGTGAAGCATGGGCATCCAACCTTCTGATTATTCTTATGGTGCCAACTTGGCATTAAGACCAGCTGACACTTTGACATGCATCTGACAGGAGGTAAGCGGGTGCCAGCCATCACTTCGATGAAGATGATAAAATATATATTTTAAATTATGGAGATGAACTCAACTCTTATTAAATTCAAATATGCTATTATGTAAGGTAAAATTCCTTCATTTCTATAGAGTCTTGTATGGTGCTGGTTTATGCTGTCGCACTTCAAGACAGTAAAGACACACAATGATGGATTAAATGAAGACTGAAGTTCCACTAGACAAAAGTTCCCTTCTGCCTCTCATGAAGATTGAGAATGGAGCAGCATCGCTGCTTTCTACAGTTAAAAACTAGAAACAAGACATCTCATTTGTAATATTGCTCATCTCACAAAGCTTGTCCAAACATTTCAAGAGATTATACAGTTGCTGACATGAACTCAGGAAAACAAAAATAAAAATAATAGGCTTTTATTAATCTAGATTTGAAAAATTTTCCACTCTTTCACCCACCTGTAGTCATTCAATGCTTTCCCTGGTTAGCTGATGAACCAGGGACCCAGATCTTCACCAATATTTACTTTAGCTAGCTATAAGGCTTCTGTGCCTAGCCAGACATTATGATTGATATCAGAAATTCAGTTTAAAGGGAACTTTGTGTACAATTCTATTTCCTATCATTGAATTGCACTGCATCAGGTGCATCTCGACTTGACTATGCTAATGCTATCCAGCCACACTCCATAAACCTGAGGTCATCCAAAACTGCCCATATCCTAACTGATATTCATTCCATACTCATTCCATCATCCCTGTTGTGAAGATGGATGTTTTTTAAAAAATATTTTTGGGATTATGGTGGTATTCTGTAAAAAAGGCTGTGTGCATGTGTGTGTGTATTTGTCCATGATTAATTAAACTGGGGGAAGGCTAGCAGAGACAGCTTACCTGTTGGACCTAAGAAATGAAAGGTAAAGGAGCTAGATGCATGCATTTGTAATGAGAGGCTATGGTGAAGATGAATGTACAAGTAAATAGGTTGGGTTTTAAAATTCACATTAGGTGATAGGTAGGGACTTGACTTTTCAGCTGTTAAATTTCAAAGGGGAGTTTAGAACTGACAAGGAACTTTTACAACTTACAAAGGTTTCTTAAGTAAACATGAGAAGGTTGATAAATTTAATTTGCCTTGAAACTGGAGGTAATAGGAAACATGAAAGATTTTTATATTTTGGAAACGTTGAGTTCAAAGAGGTGCTTAGGACAATGTAATATAAGATGAAAGGGGAAAAGGATATTTAAGGAAAGATGTTGAGCTGAGTTGTGTGGCTGTTTAGGGGAGATGGCCTGAGACCAGATCTGTGCTGGGAGAAAGTGTGAAAGTTGTGAATTGGTGAAGAGTGTCCTGCAGTCAGCATCATGGTAAAGCAGTCTGGGAAGAGTGTCCTGCAATCAACATCATGGTGAATCAGTTTTGGAAGAGTGTCCTGCAGTCAGTTTTTGTTGAAAATAACAAGAGCAGCATCACAAGACAGCGTGAGAGAGCGATGCAGAGCTCAGAACCAGCGCAAATGCGGGGAAGCTTCAAAAAGTGACATCAGCACAAACGTGAGAGCTGATTGTGTGAAAGTGTGTAAGTCTAAGAGTAGTGCATAAGTGTTTTTCTCCAGTTTAAAATAGATTAAGCTAAGGAAAGGGAAGAGTTCTAGTTTTTATTTAAAGCACACAAATAATTAAACTTTTTTTACTGTATTTAACTTAAAGTAAGGGTTTTTTTCAATTAGAGGTATGGCAGGGCAGCTCAGTCCCATGTTATGTACCGCTTGCAACATGTGGAAAGTCCTAAACGCTCCTTGCGCTCTGACCGACCACCAGCTGGTGGTTGGAAGTGCCACCAGCTGCAGCTGCTTGAGTAGCAGCTAGAGGCACTGAGGTGCATCTGTGAGGCTGAGAGTTTTGTGGATAGCAAGTTTTTAGATGTGGTCGCTCCACAGCTTATGGAAGTGCAGACAGAGGGGGAATGGGTGACCATCAGTCAGAAGGTGTCAGTCAGGTAGTCAGGAAATCCCCAGGGTGCATCTCGCTCAAGAGCCGTTTCTCTGTGTTGGAAAATGGTGAGAGTGATGGTTCCCCTGGGGAGTGCAACCACGCTCATCGCACAGAGTGTCTCAGCTGCACAGAAAGGGAGGAAAAAGAGGGGAAGAGCAATAGTGGTAGGAGACTCGATAGTTAGGGAAACAGACAGGCATTTCTACGGCCATGGACGTAACTCCAGGATGGTATGTCGCCTCCCTGGTGCCAGGGTCAAGAATGTCACCAAATGGCTGCAGGGCATTCTAAAGGGGTAGAGGAAACAGACAAAGATCGTGGTACACATTGGTACGACATAGGTAGAAAGAGGGATGAGGTCCTGCAAGCAGAATTGAGGGAGCTAGGAAACAGATTAAAAAATAGGACCTCAAAGGTAGTAATCTCTGGATTACTTCTGGTGCCATGCGCTACTGAATATAGAAATAGGAGGTTAGTCCAGATGAATGCGTGGCTGGAGTGATGGTGCAGGAGAGAGGGTTTTAGATTTCTGGGACATTGGGACCGTTTCTGGGGGCGGTGGGACCTGTACATGGCAGACGGGAATGGGACCAACATCCTTGTGGAGAGGTTTGCTAGTTCTGTTGGAGGGTTTAACCTAACTTGGCAGAGGGGTGGGATCCTGAGAGGAGCTTGAGCAGGGGGAGATGCACAGCCAAAGGTAGAAGAGAGAGCAAGAGAGTCTGGAAGGCATAGAAATTATAGGCCAGTTAAGGCACAAGGGAGTTTAGCAAGGTTGGATGGTAGTTATTTTAATGCAATGAGTCTGACAAATAAGGCAGATAAGTTGAGGGCACAAATTAACACATGGAAGTGTGATGTCATTGCTGTCAAATAGACATGGTTGAGAGAGGGGCAGGATTGGCAGCTCAATATTCCAGGATATAGGGTCTTCAGGCAAGACAGGGAAGGAGGTAAGAGAGGAGGGGGTAATGCAATATTGATCAAGGAATCGATTATAGCAGTAAGGAGGGATGACATCTTGGAAGGCTCCTCAAATGAAGCCATCTGGGCAGAACTGAAAAACAAAAAAGGAGCAATCACATTGCTGGGAGTGTACTATAGGCCCCCAGACAGTCAGAGAGAAATAGAAGAGCAGATATGTAGGCAAATTTCAGAGAAGTTTAAAAATAATAGGGTAGTAATAGTGAGGGATTTCAACCTCCCCAACATTAATTGGGTTAGTTAAATTGTGACAGGTTTAAAGGGAGCAGAATTCTTAAAATGCATCCAGGAGAGCTATTTAAACCAGTACATAGAAGGTCCTACGAGAGAGGGGATGGTCCTGGACTTAATTTTAGGAATGAAGCCAGGAAAGTGATACAGGTATCAGTGGGGGAGCATTTTGCAGATAGTAATCATAACTCCATTAGATTCAAGGTTGTTATGGAAAAGGACAAGGAGGTGCCAGAAATCAGAGTTTCAAATTGGGAGAAGGCTGATTTTAATAAGATCAGATATGATTTAGCCAGGGTGGAATGGGAGCAGCTACTTTTAGGTAAATCTGCGTCAGGGCAGTGGGACTCATTCAAGAAGGAAATAGGGAGAGTACAGGGCCAACATATTCCAGTAAAGATAAAAGGTGGGACCAACAAATCCAGGGAACCCTGGAAGTCGAGGGATATACAGGATTGGCTAAAGAGAAAAGGGAGGCTTATGGCAGATACCGAGGGCTCAAAACAGCGGAAGCCCTAGAGGAGCATAGAATGTGTAGGGGGGGATTTAAACAGGAAATTCGGAGAGCAAAAAGGGGGCATGAAAAACATTGGCAGGTAACATAAAGGAAAATCAAAAGTTATTTTACAAGTATGTTAAGAGTAAGAGGATAACTAGGGATGGAATAGGGCCCATTAAGGACCATCGTGGTAATTTGTGTGTGGAGCCGGAAGACATAGGTAGGGTTCTAAATGAATACTTTGTGTCGGTGTTCACAAGTGAGAGGAATGACGTGGGTATGGAAATCAGGCAGAAGGACTGTGATATAATTTTAAAAATTAGCATAGAAAGGGAGGAGATTCTAAGTGGTCTGGCAGGCTTAAAAGTAAATCTCCAGGCCCGGATGAAATGTATCCCATGCTGTTGAGTGAGGCAAGGGAGGAGATAGCAGGGGCGCTGGCAATAATTTTCAATACCTCTCTGGCCACAGGAGAGGTGCCAGAGGACTGGAGGACAGCCATTGTGGTACCATACTTAAGAAGGTAGGAAGGGATGAACCAGAGCACTACAGGCCAGTCAGTCTAACCTCAATGGTGGGGAAATTATTGGAAGCAATTGTGAGGGACAGAATTAATCTACACTTGGAGAGGCAGGGATTAATCAAGGGCAGTCAGCATGGTTTTGTTAAGGAAAGGTCATGTCTGACCAATTCGATTGAATTTTTCAAAGAGGTGTCCAGGTGTGTGGTTGAGGACAATGCATTTGTCATAGTCTTCTTGGACTTCATCAAGGCTTTTGATAAGGTCAGGCATGGGAGATTGATAACAAAGGTAAGAGCCCATGGGATCCAAGGCAATTCGGCAAATTGGATCCAGAATTGGCTGAGTGGCAGGAAACAGAGGGTGATGGTCAAGGGATGTCCAGTGGGGTTCCACAGGGATCGGTGTTGGGTCCCTTGCTGTTTGTGGTATATATAAATGAATTAGACTTGAATGTAGGAGCGTTGATCAGTAAGTTCGCGGCTGATACAAAAATCAGTGGGGTGGCAAATAGTGAGGATGATGTTCTTAGATTACAGGAGGATATAGACGGGCTGGTCAGATAAGCTGATCAGTGGTAAATGGAAGTTAATCGGGATAAGTGTGAGGTTATGCACTTGGGCAGGACAAACAAAGGCACGGGAACACACGATGAATGGTAGGACCCTGGGAAGTACTGAGGATCAGAGGGACCTTAGTCTGCATGTCCACCGGTCCCTTAAGGTAATGGGACAGTAGATAACGTGGTTAAGAAGGCATATGGGATACTTGCCTTTATTAGCCAAGGCATAGAATATAAGATCAGGGAGGTTATGCTGGAACTGTAAAAAATGCTGGTTAGGCCACAGTTAGAATATTGAAGTGCAGTTCTGGAATCTGCATTATAGGAAGGATGTGATTGCACTAGAGAGAGTGCAGAGGAGATTTACCAGGATGTTGCCTGGGCAGAAGAGTTTTAGTTATGAGGAAAGATTGGATAGACTGGGGTTATTTTCCTTGGAGCAGAGGATATTGAGGGGGGACATGATTGAAGTGTATAAAATTATGAGGGGCATAGATAGGGTAGACAGGAAGGAACTTTTCCTCTTGGTGGAGGGATCAATAATCAGGGGGCATAGATTTAAGATAAGGGGCAGGAGATTTAGAGGGGATGTGAGGAAGAATTTTTTTTACTCAGAGGGTAGTGGGAATCTGGAACTCACTGCCTGAAAGGGTGGTAGAGGCAGAAACCCTCACAACATTTAAGAAGTATTTAGATGTGCACTTGCGATGCCATGGCATACAAGGCTATGGGCCTAGTGCTGGAAAATGGGATTAGAATAGTTAGGTGCTTGCTTGACTGGCACTGACTTGATGGGCTGAAGGGCCTTTTTCTGTGCCAGAAAAGTCTTTGTGTCAGAAAGCAGTTTGTTTTCTGAGCTTTCTTGGATTTTGACAGCAGAGTGGGAAAGAGGGAGAAGTCACATGGTATACCTTTTACTAAAGTGATAGCAGCTTTGCCTTGGGTAATTTTACTGGGTTTTTATGGTTAAAAATTGTAAGGTTTTTTTTGGCGGATGGAGAGGGGTGTCGGTGGGTGGAAAGTGTTTTGTAGGACTGTTTGAACTGTGTAATTTTAATCTTGTGTGCTTAAGTTTTTTGTTATTCTTCTTAATAAATCTTTTAATTTTAAAATACTGAAAATGTTACTGGGATACTATGGGCTGAATTTTCTGGTTGGTGGGGTGGCAGAGTGGGAGTGGAAGCAGGCGCGGGCGGGCGGAGACCGGATCACTGCTTGCGATTGGGTCTGCGCCGCCATTTTACACGGGCGGGCCAATTAAGTCATACCCAGCGTACTGCACGACTCCCGTGCACAGCAGGAGTGGGCGGGTGGCGGTGGGAGTGCTCAGGCTGCCGGGTCCAATGGCAACCCGGCAGCTTGCATGAAGGAAGGCCCTGGCAGCCTCAGAAAGGCTGCTCTCAATGTCTGGGTGAAGGCTGTGCAGAGGGGCAATGAAGTTCATGCAAGTCCGGAGGGTAGGCCATTGGGGCAGGCCAGGCTGGAGGGTAGGACATTGGGACAGGCCAGAAACGACCCCTCGTTTTTCAGATGACTATTTTGCTGCCCTCCTCGAGGAGATGACAACACGGTGGGTGGTGCTGGTTCCCCAGGAGGGGAGGAGGACGCCCCCCCACATGACGAAACGTGCCTGGGAGGAGGTGGTGGAGGTGGTGAGCTCCCGCGATGTGGTGTGGTGCACCTGGATCCAGTGTCACAAGCACCTCAACGACTTGCTGCACTCTGACAGGGTGAGTACCATGTTGGCATTGGTCATTTAACCTAGCAGGTCGACTTACCATCCTGCTGCCCACCTCCCCACTCCCCAAGTCTGAGTGTAGTGAATGTATTGAATCATTGATGGCATGTGTCCTTTGCTGGGTGGGCCAGTAGATATTGCCCATGGCGAAGTCAGCCCGAGAGGGTGATGAAGAGATGTGTTTTGTCCCTGCAGCACGTGTTACACTGAGTCCCACATGATTGGTGTGGGGGCAACATGGAGGAGCTGCACCAAGGCGCTATGTTTGAACTGCAGGACATGTCCAAGTCAGGGGGATGACATGCTGGGAGGGGAGATTCAGGGTGGCATGGCAACAAACCATCTACTGCACTCTGCACTCCACATGTTTGCGCCTCCTTGCTATGGAAGGATATATCGTGTGGTGCCTAATGTAATGTAGGCAGCATGTGTCCAAGGGCGGGGTGGGGGGTTGGGAAATAGGCCTAGTATCTTTATATGAGTGTTTGGCAGCAGCGGGGTGAGGAGGTACTGGAGCCCTGATATGTCCCACTCTAGTTGGGGTGGGCCGTGTGCGAAGAGAGTCCAGGTATAGTTTGCAGTAATCATTGCTCGTCTCTCATTTTCAGGAAATGAATGCTCATAACCCGGCAGAGCATGTGAGGACTGGCGGCAGCCAGGCGCTGATCACCATTCTTAGCCACTTGGAGCAGGAGGCCCTGGATCTGGAGAGGCACCACTAGCCCAGGTCCACTGGTGTTGGTGAGGCTGGGGTGCCATGGCCAGGTATTTATGCCCAACAGTGAGGTCAGCATTGTTCTCCCAACAGCCATGGAAGTGCTGAATGTTAAATGATTTAATTTTGCAACATGGCTTGAGCTTTGCTTATGGAAGGATGAGCGCATAATGATCCGGGGGACAGGGGTGCACTTTGACATTGTCTCCAATCATCTGAGCAGGGCCAGGAGGAGCAGCAGAGGCCCCCTCTCACACCTGAGGGGCCTGAAGTCTCACCAGCATCACACCATCTCTGCCAGGCAGGCCCCAGCGCAGATACTGGCACTCCGGTGGGAATTCAAACATCGGCTAGTGTCCCGGGGCCCAGCAGTGAGGGCACTTCACAGTCGCTGGAGGAGCTGGCAGAGACAGAGTGCCCATGGTGCCAGCAGTCGGAGGACTGCAGGGGACTAGGCACATGCTCAGGCGTTGCCTGATGATTGCCTCTGGAGTCATCCACAACACAGCAGGGGCAAGAAATGTGGTCGGGTGTGCAGGAGCATCTGGGGGAGATACATGAGGCTATGCTTGGCTTGGTCTCCGTGGTGGAGGAGTCTACGCGGACAATCGTCGAAGCAATGAGCAACATGTCCGAGTGCCACGTGTCCTCCATAGAGAGAGTGGCGAGTCTCGTGGAGAGGCTCCTCCAGGGCTTCCTGGGGAAGCGCTTTGACCAGCAAGCTCTCACATCAACCATTGACCTCAGCTGGTCATTGCCGGTGTGGGAGATGGTCTGAACACCAAGTATCCCAGCTCGGTGCCCATCCATCCACGGTGAGCAGGGAGGTCCAAAGTGACTTCACGTCAGTGCAGCAGCTGCCTGTCATCTCTGCGGGCTCTTCTCAGGGAGCTCCAGATGAGGGCGGCAGCTCCTCCGCCCCTCTGCCAGTGACCGTAGCATCCGGTGAGGCTGAGATGACTGGCGAGATGCCAGCTGTGGAACTGGCAGCTCTCTCCCAGGCGGGGCCAACACACTCTCCAGGGGCCAGAGGACGACTGCCAAGGTCATCGAGGCCACCAGGACAGCAGAGTCAACAGGCTGTCTCAGATGAGACAAGCAACGCTCCAAGCAACGGGGCAGCACCAAGACGCAGCACCCGGAAACGAAAACATAAGGCACCTTAGGCACATCATGGGCTTTTCACTGGTGGTTTTGTGTTGGCCCAAGATGAGGTCCTTATGATTTGTTCTGATTTGTTACACTATTGTCTTTTTTTTTTGCATAACTTTGTTTGCTTGACATGTTAAATTCAGATATGTCACCATGGCTGAGGGTGCCTCTTTTCTTCTGCATGTGGATGGTTTCCAAAAATGTAATGAGTGTTTTGTTGGACATTCAGCTTTATTAACAAGGCCCTTAAGTTACTGTTCCTGACCTGGCAGATTTTGCACTTAGGTGTTTAGTATGGAGCCTACAGCCCAGGCTTGTCCTGGAGGTCCAGCTGTGGTGTGTTAGCTGAAGGTTCATTGGATTAAAGCCTCCCGGGTGTCCCTGCCTCCCTGGAGAATGCCCGGGTCATCATCTACCCCCTCAGCATTTCCCTGTGCATGCTCATCCTCGGACTCACTGCTGGACTCATCGTGTGCAGCTGCAGCCACTGCGTCAACTCTTCATCGTCCACTGCGTCACCCCTTTCCAGCGCAAGATTGTGGAGAGTGCAGCATGCAACCACTGTCACCCATACATGATCTGGGGGAGTACTGGAGTGCAACCCCTGAGCGATCCAGGCATCGGAAGCGCATCTTGAGAAGGCTGATGGCTCTCTCCATCACAGTCCTTGTGGTGCCATGGCTCCTATTATATCGCTGCTCAGATTCTGTTCTTGGATGGCGGAGAGGCATCATGAGCCAACTTCTGAGGGGATAGCCCTTATTACCCAGCAACCATCCATCCAGCCAGGCTAGAGCACTGAAGAGCCCCAGCACCTTGGAGTTTCTGAGGAAGTAAGCGTCATGGGAGCTGCCTGGGTACCTTGCACAGACTTGTAAAATCAGCCTCCTTCGGCACTGCACCTCAGACATATTGAGGTAGCTGCTTTGCTGCATGTATACCCTGGCAGCAGGATAGTGGTGTCTTCTGCAGCCCCTTCCATCTTGGACTACCTCTTGGCCCTGTGCCCCTTGTACCTGTACCTGTCTTCCCAAAAGTGGCTCCCCTGGAGGCTGAATGTGCACTCCTGGCCTCCGCCCCCTTCTAGCCCTCCCTTCCTCCTCAGAAGAGCTGCCTCCAGTGGACAGTTCAGCTCCCATTCCCAGGCTAAGGGGAGGCTTCCTGAAATCTGCAGGCCCAGAAAAGATTCCTCACTGCAGAGTGCTGACCTGAAGGTTAAGAGGTGTCCAGACAAAGCAGCTGGAATGCATTTTGAAGTATTGAAGATCACACAAGTTTCAACAACATTGAAAAATAAATACTTGACAGTGCACACTCGCGACCCCACTGAGCCCTCTTATTCCGCCCATGGATAAGGTTTATACAAATGTCTTCTACCCGCCTGCTCATTGCACCCATGTGCCGACCTGAAGATTGCACAGGCACTGATAAATCGGCATCGATTGGTGAGCCAAGGGTCTTAAGTGACCTGTTACTTAATGGCGGGCGCGCATCGGACATCGTCACGCGCCTGCCCAACGAAATATTGTGATGGCGTGCGGTGACATCGGGACGCTCGCCCGACGTCACTGGACATCATTTTATGCGCGGACATGCGGGGCCCAACCCTGCACACCAATGGGAAAATTCTGCCCTGTGCTTCTGGGATCAGTAGATTACCCCTCATTCTCAAAATACAAAAAAAATGGTTGTGATCAGTAAGATAAGTTTCCCTCTGGGATTTGGCTTCCTCAGCGAATAACATCAGCTGTGGCTATAACACTGCTTGCTGACCAACATTCGCTGATAGTCCAACGACCTCGCTTTCAAAACTCTCATTGTTATTTTCAAATGCTCCATGGTCTCAACTTTCTTTATCTCTGTAATCTCCACCAACTCTACAAGCTTTCTCCTCCTCTAATTCTGGCCTCCTGTGCACCCCAATTATACATTGCTTCACCATTGATGGCTGTGCCTTCATGTATTTAGACCCTAAGCAATGGAATTCTCGTTCTACATCTCTTACATTCTGGCCTCTTTTAAGACACTCCCTTAAAAACTAGCTCTTTGATCAAGCTTTTGGTCATCCATCCTAATGTTGTATTAAGTGGCACAATGTCAAATTTTGTTTGATTAAGCTTCTGTGAAGTTCCTCAAGATGTTTTAATGCACTAAAGGCACTATATAAACACAAGTTGTTAACACTCATCAAAATACACCTCAGTGCTGCTCCTCAGTGTGAATTTTTACTTAAATATTATAAATTTGAGGCGTGTAGGTTTTATTTGCCACCACCTCCCTACCAGCTTTCGGAAGAGGGCTTAGTTGCACTAACAACTACATCATTTCTCTCATTCTAAAATGCACAGGCACTGCACTGTATGAACATAATGACTGCAACCTGTATGGACATTTGTGTGAACCAGAATTCTTAGACAACACTTCAGAAGGAAATCTCGCATAGGTGGAGTATACATTACATTGAATACATTTGTAATTTAGCATCCTACCCCAACCACATTATTATTTTTCAGTTACATTGCTCAGACACTATGTGAAACATGTAATCAAGAAATACTGAAAATTCCCAAAAAAGTGAATACATGACATGCTGCTCTTTGCTTCTTTTAAAGCCTCTCCACTATATACAGAGTATATAATATCCAGTATCTATCTAACCGATGTGTTGTCTAATTGACACACTCCCACACGCATGTCATAAAAACCTGTGTATCACAGGATCTGTATTTGTTTTTTCCATTGAAAATTCTTGTCCCCTTGAGTCTGCTTCTGTACTGATCGCACAGTGAGCCTATCACTATTGTGCTCTCCGTGGAATTTTCAACGATTCTGAAATGCGGCAACTGCATAAAAATTAGTAGAAAGCAACATTAGTGAAACTTCTCTGTGATCTAATGCAGTAGATCCCAAAAAGGAAGCCAGGAGCATGGTGTTTCAGATGCTATGATGGCAGTACAGGGTGGGGGGCGGGGTGGGGGGGGGGTACAAGAGGATTTCAAAGGGAAGTGCCAGTATCTCACCAAATCACAACCTGCATATTGGCCCATGTTATGCGCAAAAGTCTGGAGTGTGGGGCTGGACTCCATGAAAACAAGAGAGCTACCAGTGCACCAGGCTGATACTTGGCAGCAAACGTGCTCTGGAGCAAGGAAGACAACCATACATTCATCACACCTCGTCCTCCGAGGAGATTTGAGTCAACAGTGATAAAAGATAAAATAATCTAGGATTGAAGCAACAAATTGCATGGCTAATAAACACAGTCTGAGACAAAACCAATTAAAAGCTAACGATATTAAATAAACAATGCAATGATTACTGGCCAAGTGCATTGAGCTATAATTCTAAATAGAAATTACTGCACTGATCCTCATAGATTGATATTAGTAACTAGTAACATGTATTCTGACATGCAGAGAATAAGGCTAAAATAACACAGGGGAAAGGCAGCAAATTACATGGCTTTATACCTTGCAGTAGCTGCATTACAGATGGTAATGGGAACTAAACTAACAATCACAAACTTGGACATGTGGAGCAGGAACATGCGCAGGATGTAGAGAAGCATCATCATAGATTCAAGAACGATCAATTATAAACCAAATTATATTCTGAGCCAGATATGGATGAGCTAGTTATAGCAAATTATATTCAGAGTCAGATATGGATGAGCTAGTTATTCACCACAGACAGCAGTTGCTAAACCACGTGTGTTTGTACTTAGCTTGCTAATTTCAACAATGGTTAGTACATGAATTTATTTTGAGATTCTTGAATTACCTGTAAGGTGTCCTGCTCAACTGTAGCATTCACCGAGGTTATTCAAATAAAAACAACACTATGACTTGAAAATTAGCACAGATCTTTTCTTGATATAGTTAACGTTATCAAAGGTAGGTACGCTTGAGGGAGCTCATTTGCCCCATGTAACTCAGCTTTCCATAGAAATTTAGGGTCCAAGTATCCCAACCGTTGAATAATTTGAATGTTTTGCCTCCATTTTCTTACCCTACCCACAAGATCATTCCAGGTCTTAATAGCACTGTGAGTGGAACTGCTTCCTAACATCAGCCACAAACTTGCTTTCACTTTATTAGTTTATATTCAGGAGCCTAAGTCTGACTGTGGCGATTATTCCTGAAATATTGCCCCAAGCTAACATTTTAATCCCAGTTACTATCTCATACCTCCATAAGTTCACATCACCTCTCACTTTGAAGCTGAAGAGTTCAAAAATAAACTTTGTTCTCTAGCACTAGGATTACATAGCATTTTACAGCACAGAAACAGGACATTCGGTTCAACCTGCCCATGCTGGTGTTTACGATCCACATGAGCCTCCTCCCACCCTTCTTCATCTCATCCTTTCTGACATAACCACCTATTCCTTTCTCCCTCGTGAACTTATTTTGCTTCCCCCTTAAATGCTATTAAATATTAATCGCCCCAACTACTTCCTTCCCACCAAGTTCTGCAGATGTACAGAGGCCTGGGAGGTCACCGCGTGGGTCTTGTTCCATTGTAAATACTGAGCGCACACAGCCGCACAAAACCTTTAAACAGATCGCTTGCTGAAAAACAGCCACACACAACTAAATATTAAAGGGGACATAGTTAGCAAGTCCCACATTCTCACCGCTCTCTGGGTAAAGATGTTTGTTCTGAATTCTCATTTGAACACTATTTATCCCTCAAGATTGAGAGATCAGCCATTGTACGTTGTCCAGGGACTGAATATTTCCTAATGCCTCAGTGACATGAATTAAACTACATGGGATGTAGACATGTTTGATGCCCTCAGAATTCAGTTTCCTGATTGGACAAGGGTTCAGCAACCCATTTGATTTGTTGACTGGTACTCTGGGCATGGTTCCAGTTGAATCCATCGTGCCTGGGTTTCTTTTTCATATTTTCTCCAAGCTAATTTGACACCTTAATTTTTTTTCTCCCAATCAGTAACACCTCACACTCAGCTTTGGGAAAAAAAAGAGTCATATTGATATAGCACTTTTCACAACCACAGGATGTCGCAAAAGGGTTTACAGCCAATGAAGTATGCTTGAAGTGTAGTCACTGGTGTAATGCGGAAAACTTGGCAGATAATTTGTACACAACAAGCTCCCACAAACAGCAATGTGATAACAACCATATAACCTGATATTTTCATGATGTTGGCTAAAGGATAAATACTGGCCAGGGAAGCAAGGAGGACTCCTCAGTCCTTCTTTAAACTAGTTCCATGGGATCTTTCACATCCACCTAAGAGGGCAGGGGTCTTAGTTTAATTCTAATCCAAAAGGCAGCACCTCCAACAATGCAGCACTTCCTCAGTACTGCAGTGAAGTGTAAGTTTAGAATTTTGTGCTTAAGCTCCAGGAGTAGAACTTCAACCTGCAACCTTCTGACTCAGAGTTTTGTATGTGACCAATGAGCCACAGCTGACACCTAACTCCAGTCAACATCATTGGCATTATCAAATTTGTTTAATCAAAATCAATTACCCCTCCACTGGACAATTTTGACCAATTTGTGGATGCTTTATGTAGATTAGAAACATTTGAGCCCCAGCTCCAAGAGGTGGACATTCCACTCAGTGCATCTCCTCAACATAACTCACTTGCTTCTTCGCTGTCACCAATTTTACTGAAAATAGCTACTGCCTTAAGATTGTGTAGCAGTCTTTTGTGTCAAGACTTATTAAAGGTACAATGTCCACTAGGATGTTACTGTCTCAAAATATGTCAAGGACATTGATCAAGAATCTCTCTCTCTTTCTCCGCTCTTCACATTTTTAGAGCCTGGGCCAGCATTTATTGCCCATCTATTACTGGCCTTGAGAAGATGGCGGTGAGCTGTCTTCTTGAACTGCTGCAGTCCCTGTGGCATAGGTACACCTACAGTGCTGTTAGGGAGGGAGTTCCAGGATTTTGACTCAACGACATTGAAAGAACAGCAATATATTTCCAAGTCAGGATGGTGAATGGCTTGAGGGGGAACTTTCAGGTGATGGTGTTCCTGTGCATCTGCTGCCCTTGTCCTTCTAGATGGTAGGAGTTGTGGGTTTGGAAGGTGCTGTTAAGGAGGCTTTGTGAGCTCCTGCTGTGCAACATGTAGATGGTATGCACTACTGCGTCAGTGGTGGAGGGAGCGAATGTTTATGGATGGGGTGCCAATCAAGCAGGCTGCTTTGTCCTGGATGGTGAGAAGCTTCCTGAGTGTTTTTGGGGCTGCACTCATCCAGGCAAGTGAGGAGTATTCCATCACACTCCTGATTTGTACTTTGTAAATGGTGGACAGGCTTTGGGGAGTCAGAAGGTGAATTATTCACTACAGGATTCCTAGCTCTGACCTGCTCTTGTAGCCACAGTATTTATATGGTTAGTCCAGTCCAGTTTCTGGTCAATGGTAAGCCCCCAGGATGTTGATGGTGGGAGATTTAGTGATGGTAATAGCATGGAATGTCAAGGGACAATAGTTAGATTTTCTCTCATTGGAGATGCTCATTGCCTGGCACTTGTGCGGTGTGAATGTTACTTTCCACATGTCAGACCAAACCTGGATATTGTCCAGGTCTTGCTGCATTTGGACATGGACTGTGTCAGTATCTGAAGAGTCAAAAATAGTGCTGAAAATTGTGCAATCATCAGCGAACAGCCCCACTTCTGATCCTATGATGGAAGGAAGGTCATTGATGAAGAGCAGAAGATGATTGGACCTAGGACACTGCCCTGAGGAACTTTTTTAGTGATGCCCTGGAGCTGAAATGATTGACCTCCAACAACCATAACCATTTTCCTTTGTGCTAGGTATGACTCCAACCAGCAGAGAGTTTTCCCACTATTCTCAATGACTCCAGTTTTGCTAGGGCTCCTTGCTGCCACACTTGGTCATATGCTGCCTTGAGAGTTCAGTCACTCTCACCTCACTTCGGGAGCTCAGCTCTTTTGTCAATGTCTGAACCAAGGCTGCAATGAGGTTAGGATCTGAGTGAACTTGACAGAACACAAAGTGAGCATCAGTGAGCAGGTTATTGCTAAGCAAGCGCCACTTGATAGCACTGTTGATGACCCCTTCCATTACTTTACTGATGATCGAGAGTAGACTGATGGGGAGGTAATTGACCGGTTTGGATTTGTCCTGCTTTTTTTGTGTACAGGACATACCTGGGCAATTTTCCACATTGTCTGATAGATGTCAGCATTGTAGCTGTACTGGAATAGCTTGGCTAGGGGCACGGCAAGTTCTGGAGCAAGCAAAATGACTTGAACATCTCTATCTTTCAGATAAATAAAGAATTTGCACTCATGAACCACAAGGTGCTTTATAGCCAATGAAGTACGTTTTAAGTGCATTATTGTTCATAGATAATAGTCTGGTTACAGCACAGAAGGAGACCATTTGGCCTGTCCCGTCTGTTCTGGCACTCTGAGGGGGCAAATCAGCTGGCTCCACTCCTCTGCCTTATCATCAGATAATTATACAACTCCGTTTTGAAGATCTTGACTGAACTTGCCTCCACCACACTCTCTGGTAATGCATTCCCGATCCTAACCACTGTAGGCAAACGTGATAGTCAACATGGGCACAGCAAGACCCCACAAACAGCAATGAGATAAATGACCAAGGCTCTGAGAGAATGCCCCTTAATGTCCTCCAAATAATGTGATAGAACTTTTGATATCCCCCCAGGAGATGGATAGGTGCTCAGTTTAATGTTTCACTTCAGAGGTAGTACCTCTGGCAAAGCAACGCTCCCTGAGGACTGCACTGAGTGCCCTCATGTGGGACAGATGTCCATTCTATATCAGAGATGAGAGGGCTATCTCTACACCAAGCTGATACTTGGCAACGAATGTGCTTTGGAATAAGGAAGACAACCATACATTCAAGTCACCTAGCCATCCAAGAAGCTAAGTGTCAACAGTAATAAAAGATAAAATAATCTAGGATCAAGACAACAAATTACATGGTTTATAAACACTGTCTGAGCCTAAACCAATTAAAAGCTGATGATATTAAATAAACAATGTAATAATTAGTGGCGCAGAGCATCAAGCTATAATTCTGAATAGATTTTACAGCACTAATCCTCATTGATTAATATTATTAACTAGTAAACTGTCATGCAGGAAAGACTTTGCACAGGATTACAGGAAAAATCTAAGGATAGCCAATAAATTTGGCTGATTTGTCACTTAATCCAATTTAATTTATTTGATCAATCCTGAGGCGGCCAGATTGGTAAAATGAGTCAATGTCATTAAACATAATCATTTTAATCTTGAAATACCATATACATTATTGAATTGAAGGTGCACTGTGTAGATTCACCACAATTGTACCAGGGTTTAAACAATGAAATCAAAGGGAAAGGTTGACTTGTACTCATGTGGCTTTATAAAGTTGAGTGGGGGGAGCCTAATGGAGGTGTCTAGCACCCTGAAGGGATTCAATAGATAAATCCCCAGAGAAACTATTTCCTCGAATTGTTGAATCCAGAACAATGTGGGGCCCACTCTGAAAATTTGAGCCAGGCTATTCACAACTGAACTCTTGAAACATTTTTTCCCACACAAAGGCTAGTGGAAACTTGAAACGCTTCCTCAGAAGACTGCCGATGCAGGGGATCATCAGAAATTTTCAAAGCTGAGATGAACTAAGGTGGAAAAATGGAGTTGAGGCCCTGATCATCCATGATTCAGTCAAATGACTATTATTCTAAATGACCTACTCCTGTGCCCATACTCTGAATCCACATACTGCAACCATAGCAAAGTTGCAATAAAAAGATCTGAGTATATAAATATTATTTGCTGAAGCATCATCCATGTGTACTGCCCAGATCTGTATTTCAGATTTAATGCACAAACAAATCTTGTTCTCCTTCAAGAGCTTCCTCTGCTGCACTACTTCTAAATGTGAAGTGCACAAGGAAACAGCTAAAATATCAAATGCCAAAGCACCTAGGAAAAATTACATTTACCATATAATCCCGTAATGAATACCGGACTCGCATGTACTGTGCTCCTAATAACAGACTTTAGAAAGAAAGATTGACATTTCTATCAAAACTTTCATGACCTCAGAATGTTCCAAATGGCTTCACAGCCAATGAAGTGCTTTTTGAAGTGCAGTCACAGTCGTAATGTAGGAAACACAGTAACCAATTTGTGCACGGCAAGCTCCCCCAAGTAGCAATGTGATAATGACAAATCATCTATTTTTAGTGATGTTGATTGAAGGATAAGTATTAGCCAGGACACTGAGGATAACTCTCCTGCTCTTCTTCAAAAGTATGGCAGGATCATTTAGTCACCCGACAGGGCAAGTGGGACCTCAGTTTAACATCCCATCCAAAAGACAACAGTATTCCCTCAGTACCACAATGGAGTTTCAGCGTACATGTTGTACTCAAGGCTCCAAATGGGACTTAAACTAACGGCGTTCTGACATAGAGGCAGGAGTGCAACCACCGAGCCACAGCTGACAACTGCTGCCCATCTAAATGGCCCAGCCCAGCAGATTTCAGGCTAGTCTGGGAGGTACTCACCCATCTCCGTAAATCCACCCAAATTCTTATTATTATTTTAGCAGGTTTGCCTGTTTGATTTGCTTACAGAGGATTACTGATACAGGATACAGTGTGTCAATCTGTGAGATGAATTCATTTAAATCTATATATCCATTCAACTTTTCTATACAGGCTTACACCCGGAATTAAGCTCATTTGTTTTAGAGGGTGCCAAACTTCCGCCTAAAAAACGTAGAAAGCATACTGGGTCAGGAAATATTATCTGGCTTGTTATCAGATCGCTGTCTCAATGAGAAAGCAAAATAGGACAGCCTGCCACTGACTAATGACAAAGTGTAAGTGATCATCAAACTTGAAACAGAGACAAACTGGGTCCTTGAGGAGGGAGCTTTACCCTTCAGCACCAATTTGAAACACTAATTAATATCCAAAAAAAAGCTCTTGACTAGTTTCATAGAATGACATTGAATCTACAGCACAGAAACAGGCTATTTGGCCCATAGGGTGTTTGGTGATGTTCATGTTCTGCTCAAGCCTCCTTCTACCCTACTGCATCTAACCCTATCAGTGAATTGTTCTCTTTCTTGCTCATGAGTTTATCTCGCCTTCCCTTCAATGTCACTATCAAAATCCTCAAGGTTACCATTGACCAGAAACTGAAGTGTACTAGCTATATAAATACTGTGGCTACAAGGTGAGGCAGTGGCGTAGTGGTATTGTCACTGGGCTAGTATTCCAGAGACCCAGGGTAATGCTCTGGGGACCCTGGTTGAACCTCACCATGGCAGATGGTGGAATTTGAAATCAATAAAAATTGGAATTAGAAGTCTGATGATGACCATGAAACCCGCATCAATTGTGTAAAAACCCCACCTGGTTCACTAATGCCCTTTAGGGAAAGAAATCTGCCATCATTACCCAGTCTGGCCTTCATGTGGCTCCAGATCCACAGCCATGTGGTTTAATCTTAAATGGCCTAGCAAGCTACTCAGTTGTACCAAGCCAATAAAACGGAATGAAACCGGACGGACCACCTGGCATTGACCTAGGCACCGGAAATGACAACAGCAAACTCAGCCCTGTCGACCCTGCAAAGTCCTCCTTACTAACATCTGGGGGCCAGTGCCAAGTTTAGGACAGCTGTCCCACAGACTAGTCAAGAAGCAGCCTGACATAGTCACCCTTACAGAATCGTATCTTACAGATAATGTCCCAGACTCCACCATCACCACCCCGGCTATGTTCTGTCCCACCGGCAGGACAGACCCAGCAGAAATGGCAGCACGGTGGCATACAGTCGGGAGGGAGTTGCCCTGGGAGTCCTCAACAGTGACTCCAGACCCCATGAAGTCTCATGGCATCAGGTCAAACATGGGCAAGAAAACCTCCTGCTGATTACCATGTACCACCCACCTCAGTTGGTGAATCAGTGCTCCTACATGCTGAACACCGTTGAGGGTGGCAAGAGTGCAGATGTACTCTGGGTAGGGTGCTTCAATGTGCATCACCAAGAGCAGCTTGGTAGCATCACTACTGACCAAGCTGGCCAAATACTAAAGGACATAGCTGCTAGATGGGGTCTGTGGCGGGTGGAGATGCATCTGTCCAGGACAGCATCGGCAGGAGTGATCGCCATACAGTCATTGTGGCGATGAAGTCCCATCTTCACATTGTGGATACCCTCCATCATGTTGTGTGGATGGAGGTGTGGATTGTGCTAAATGGAATAGATTTCGAACAGATGTAGCAACTCAAGACTGGGAATCCATGAGGCGCTGTGGGCCATCAGCAGCAGCAGAATTGTACTCCAACACAATCTGTCACCTCATGGCCCAGCATATCCCCCACCCTACTATTACCATCAAGCCAAGGGGATCAACCCTGGCTCAATGAAGAATGCAGGAGGGAATGCTAGGAGCAGCACCAGGTATATCTAAAAATGGTATTGGATACTACAAGACTATGGGGCCTGACAATATTTCGGCAATAGTACTGAAGACTTGAGTTCCAGAACTTGCCGTGCCCCTAGCCAAGCTGTTCCAGTACCGCTACAACACTGGCATTTCCCGGCTATGTGGGAAATTTCCCAGGTATGTCCTGTATACAAAAAGCAGGACAAATCTAACCGAGCCAATTAGTGCCCCATCTGTCTACTCACAATCATCTGTAAAGTGATGGAAGGGGTCTTCAACAGTGCTATCAGGCAGCACTTGCTTAGCAATAACCTACTCACAGATACTCAGTTTGAGTACTGCCAGGGCCACTCAGCTCCTGACCTCACTACAGCATTTGTTCAAACATGGGCAAAAGAGCTGAACTCCAGAGGTAATGTGAGAGTGACTGTCCTTGACATCAAGGCAGCATTTGAGCGAGTGTGGCGTTAAGGAGCCCTAGCAAAACTGGAGTCAATGGGGATGAGAGGGAAAATGCTCTGCTGTTTGGAGTCATACCTGGCACAAAGGAAGATAGCTGTGGTTGTTGGAAGTCAGTCATCCCAGGACATCACTGCAGGAGTTGCTCAGGGTAGTGTCCTCGGCCCAACCATCTTTAGCTGCTTCATCAATGACCTTCATTCCATCATAAGGTCAGAAGTGGGGATGTTTGCTGATAATTGCACAATGTTCAGCACCATTCACAACTCCTCAGATACTGAAGCAGTCCATGTCCAAATGCAGCAAGACCTGGACAATATCCAGGCTTGGGCTGACAAGTGATAAGTAACATTTGTGCCACACAAGCACCAGTCAATGAACATCTCCAACAAGAGAGAATCTAATCATCGCCCCTTGATGTTCAATGGCATTACCATCACTGAAGTCTCCCACTATTAACATCAACATCCTGGGGATTATCATTGACCAGAAACTGAACTGGGTTAGCCATATAAATACTGCAGCTACAAGAGCAGGTCAAAGGCTAGGAATCCTGCGATGAGTAACTCACTTCTGGACTCTGCAAAGCCTGTCCACCATCCATAAGACATAAGTCAGGAGTGTGATGGAATACTCTCCACTTTCCTGGATAAGCACAGCTCCCACAACTCTCACACAGCTTGACACCATCAGGACAAAGCAGCCCACTTGATTGGCACTGCTTCCGCAAACATTCTCTCCCTCCACCACCCCGCACAGTAGCAGCAGTGTGTATCATCTACAAGATGCACTGCAGAAACTCACCAAGGCTCCTTAGGCAGCATCTCCCAAACCCACGACTACTACCATCTAGAAGGACAACGGCAACAGATAGATGGTAACACCACCACCTGGAAGTTCCTCACCATCCTGACTTGGAAATATATCGTTGTTCCTTCACTGTCACTGTGTCAAAATCCTGGAACTCGCCTCCTAACAGCACTCTGGGGGTACCTACACCATAGTGACATCAGCGGTTCAAGAAGGCAGCTCACTACCACCTTCTTAAGGGCAATGAGGGATGGGCAATAAATTTTGGCATAGCCAGCGACACCCACATCCCGTAAATGAATTTTAAAAATTCACCTCAAGCACTCATTGCGGAAGCGAGTTCCACATTCAAATGATTCTCTGAGAAAAGAAATTGTTACTGAACTTTCTATTTGATTTATCAGTTACTATTTAAAGCTCTTCATTTGGTCTCCTTCACAAGTAAAACACCTTCACTACATCTAACTTATTAAACCCTTTTATAATTTTAAATGCCTCTAACAGGTCACCCCTCAACCCACTCTTTTCTCGAGCCTAGTGAGCCTTTCCTGGCAGTTATGACATCTCAGTTCTGGTATCATCGTTGTGAACTTTTTTTTCACATTCTCCAATGCCTCCATATCCTATTTATCAGATAGAGATCGGAAATACGCACAGCACCGCAAGTACTCAAAACGGTTTCTCTCTATTTCTGATTTTAAACTTTCAATTCTGAAAAATTTGTCAGGGAATCTAGTTTGTTTGAATTATAGAGCAGAGCAGAAATCACAGAATAAATAACAAAAATCACAGAAGCACTCAAAACCACATTTGTTTGTTGTGGGACACTTGCACTGAGAACAACAGTCAGGCTATCAGTGCTCACCATTATGAAGGAGTAAGTCAGACAGCAATCTCCCGCATCTACACAAGGGCATCTAAATATGGAAATCAGGAAGTGGCTCTTCGATTTGCCCTGCCCCTCCATGAACTTCACTACATTGGTGTATCACTGAGCCACGCTGCTTTCACACACAGTGCAGGAAGTTGGGCACATGGCCATGGGATAGCTACTAATCATGCCAGAACAAGTTAGAGCTTGTCCATTCAAGTCTCGATGTATTTTAACAGGTCTGCAATACTGTCAAACCACCTCGCTGCACTGTAAATTTATTGCTACACTTGTGGAGTCCCAGTCCTTCTGATTTGAATGAATTTTTTAAAAATTGCTCTTATTCTTTTTGCTTTTTCTTTCTGTCTCTGTGATCTTTCTTAGCTGTGCCTCAGTTGGTTGCCTTTCACCTCGGAAACATAATATTCCATGTTCAAGTCCCACTCCAGGGCTGGAACGCAAAATCTAGGCCAACACTTTAACAGACGACTGAGGGGGTTCTGCATTGTTAGATGTGTTGTCTTTTGGATGAGACATTAAACCAAGGCCCCATCTCCCAGCTTAGGTGGATGTAAAAGATCCCATGGCACTATTCTGAAGAAGAGCAGGGAAGTTAGCATTTGTTTCCTGGCCTATGTCTATTCCTCAAATCAGCATCACAAAAACAGATTACCTGGTTATCACATTGGTGTGTGTGGGAGCTTGCTGTGCACAGGTTGGCTGCTGTGTTTCCTACATTACAACAGTGACCAAACTTCAAAAGTACTTCGCACCTCATCTTCCGACTAGGCACTTTACAGCCTTCCGGACTGAATATTGAGTTCAGCAATTTTGGATCATGAACTCTCTCCTCCAACCCCACCCCCTTTCTGATTCCCCCTTTCTTTTCCAATAATTTATATAGCATTTTCTTTTCCCACCTATTTCCATTATTTTTAAATGTATTTCCAACCATTGTTTTATCTCTACCTTTAAGCCTATTTCGATTCCTTCACCCAACCCCACCCCCACTAGGGCTATCTGTACCTTGCTTGTCCTGCTTTCTACCCTAAATTAGCACATTCCTTAGATAATATCACCACCTTCAACACCTCTTTGTCCTTTTGTCTGTGACATCTTTTGGTTATCTCCACTTATCACTGGCCCTATATCCAGCTCTACCCCCCCCACCCCACTTAAACCAGCTTATATTTCACCTCTTTTCTATTTTTACTTAGTTCTGTTGAAGAGTCATACGGACTCGAAATGTTAACTGTATTCCTGTCCGCAGATGCTGCCAGACCTGCTGAGTTTTTCCAAGTATTTTTATTTTTGTTTCAAAAGTACTTCATTGGCTGTAAAGTGTCTTTTGAGTCCTCCTATGGTCTAAGACAAGTCTTTATTTCTTTTTCATTCTTCTCTCTTAACTTTATCTTTCTTTACCTCTCTCTATTTCGCTTTTTGTGCATGATTTTACATCGAATTCACTATTCTAACTTCCTGGTTTAGACTGTGTGGCTCAGTGAGGATTTTTCAGTCTGATTGGCTAAGGAGACACACAGTTGCTTGCCCCGTTCAAACACATCCCCAGATCCCCTGTAGAAGGCAGGGTGCTGTTTTGGCTTTCAAATTATTGTAAGCTCCCAGTGCAAAATCCCCACAGAAAACCTGTGGGCAAGTGTAGGTGCAATGAACAGTGGGTGCTTATATGCTTGCTACTGACCACAAAATCCAGGCCATTTTAATTCAACTCCCTCAAACATCTGACTCAGTAATTGTTTCAACCAAGTCCCCAACCAGGTTCCCTAATTACAAAGTTACTGTTCACAACTAGGTGACAGATTTGTAGGTTCAGAGAATGGTTACAGCACATTCAGTCCATCCTGTTTGCATTGGCTCTCTGCTAGAACAACTCTGCTAGTCCCACTCCCCCACAGCCCTGCAGTTTGTTTTTCATTAGGTGCTTATCCAATTCCCTTTTGAAAGTCATGATTGAATCTGCCTCCACCATAATCTTAACCGAAGTAGTAAAACAGTTCTTCCCCATGTCACTGCTACTTCACCAATCACCTTAAACTGGTGACCTCTGGTTCTCGATCCTTCCACCAACAGGAGCAATGTGTTGTTTTAAAAACAGAAGCAGCAAAGGGGCATTTTTAAAAAAACTAACCAAATGTTTGTTTAATAACTCGTTCCTTAAAGCCTACGAATCCTCACATACTGACCTTATACAGGCCCCTTTACAGTTCAGAGAGAAAAAAACATCTCGCTTATTTTCACTCATTCTCACCCAAAGTTGGTGAAGATGTTATCGTGTTACCAGCACAGTGATCTCATCTTTCTGGACCACTGCAGGGATTACATTTGTAATGTCGATGCATTAGAAAGTCTTCTCAGTAGCTTTTAAGCTAACATACCAGAACCTGGGAAATAAATTTCCCTTATATTCTCAGCAATTCGCAAAAGATGTCCACGAGGAAGTAGAGCATGTTCCAACCATCTGCCTGTTATAAAATGCAATATTCCTTGTGTCCTTTACAAGGCAAAGATACATATCACACTAATACAGATCATGTAATATCGTTGAGAGCAGGCAGGCTGCCAGTACAAAACTGCATGGTACTAAACTAACTTAATAGCTTTTCTAGAAAAAAGAGCCCCGATCCATTCAGCCTTTCCTGATAAGTATAAGCTCCCAGTTCTGGTATCATCCTCCGGATTCTTTTATGCACCTTTGCAGGTGCCTCTGTTCCTCTTTTTAAACCAGCTAGCTGATAATAAAAGCTACAGCCTTATTAATCACACGCAAAATGTCCCCTTGATTGGCCCTATTCTGCAGTCCCCCTACCTCACGCCTGCCGGGAACATAAGAGGTGAGTAATGTTAGTAAATCGCTGGCAGTGTCAGTTAAACAAACAGCACAACCTGCTTTCCAGGAACTCATCACAACCTGGGGTGGGGGAAGATATTGATGCCACCTCCTTGTAACTCTCCTTTCCAAAGGAGAGCCCAGATCCCCAAAATGATAATTAAGCTTTTAACAAACACACAACTGGAGGAAGATATCCATTTAACATGGATTATTTTGGCAGGCGAGATTAACATCGATCTCCGAACCTGAATTCTCCACCCTGGTTTGCATGTCACTCTGCTGCCCTCTGTAGCACAGAGCCAGCATTCGAGCACACAGGTCCTCATTTCCAACCCACAGACACCCGACAAACCTGAACACACACACAGGTTAGTCCAAGCAGTGAAAAGCTCGGGCTGGTTTCATAAATGTTTTAAGACACAACATCAAGCTCATATCAAAAGAAAAAATAATCATCAGAAGCTGCAATGCATTTTTACCAACAAACATCCATCATCTTTCACATATGATACAGATTTTGAATCTTTAAGCTACAAAACCCATCATCTTCCTTTAGTCATGGAATAGATTTTGAATCTTTAACATTGTGCCATGTTTGTGTGTACTGACATATGTACAAATACACATACATACACCAACACGCATCCTCACAGACGCACAGGCATATACTCATAGACACACATACACAGGCATATACTCAGACACACAAGTAAATACTCTCAGACACATCCTCACAGACACACAGACATATCCTCACAGGCACACACACACATACCAACACACCAACATATCCTCATGGACACACACTTACAGACATATCCTCACAGACACACATACTTATATAGACATATACTCACAGACACACATATCCTCAGACACACACACACACACGACATATCCTCACACACACATACTTATACAGACATATACTCACAGACACACACACATACAGACATATCCTCAGGCACACACACACATACAGACGTGTTCTCAGACACACACACACACACACACACATAGAGACATATCCTCACAGACAGGCACACATAGAGACATATCCTCAGACACACACACACTTCTCCAGACATATTCTCACAGACATGCACACACACAGATATATCCTCACAGGCACACATACACAAGCATACATACTCACACACACACACGCAAATATCCTATAGATACACGCACATATACTCCCGCGCATGCATACAAGCATATACTCACAAACACACGTACATATGCACAGGCATATAGCCAGGCACATTAATGCCTATACATTGGATATTAGACATTTATCATTGCTAACTCTTACCAATATATCAAACCACACAAGTACTGTACTGATAACAGTTAGCTGCTCTTTGCAGCACCTGAGCCAGGACAGCTGACTTCAACCTGCAGCAACACCTGTTAACAAGTGAAGATGGAACAACCGGACGGGACTGTGTTAAGGATGATGTATGAGCCACTACCCCAAACACACATCGGAGCAACACTCCATCACCAACACAAACACACACACACTAGTTTCTAGGTCACTCAGAGGGACGCTTGTTTGGAGAGGGGCGGGGGTTATTTTGCAAAAAAAAATGTTGATCTTTCATACACCTATCAGCGCAACAATTAACCATTTTGAGCCAGACCACGCGTTCAATTCTCGACAGCACAACTTACCTTCTTTCAGCAGACGTGCAGCATGAACAAAAGATGGATCCAGTGTATCCTTCTCTGCCATCAGCTCTGGCAAATATTTCTCTCTCTGCATTTTTTTTTGGACAAATTTGCAGTGTGTATTTAAATTAATATTTATTTGGACTTTTTTTAAAAGTTAAAAGCTATCTTGGTTTCTCTCAGAGCACACGATATCTAATTGAGTGATTTTTTTTACCTTGCCAGGAGAGTGCATTCACTCGGCTGCACTGACAGCGCTCGCTCGCTTCGCCAGTTTCCCGAATAGAGCCCGCCTCCGCCTAGCTCTCATTGGACAGCGGCCAGCCACCCGGAAGCAACATCAAATGTTCATTGGTCGGCCTCTGGTGTCAATCAAAGTGAGTAACAGGGTGCCCTGCTGTCCGGACGGCATCTTCAATTTTTTTTTGCACACCTATTCTTTTTATTATTATCTCCCCTTGCACAACAGCAAATAAGACACCATTTGCGCAAAGCCCTGTAAATGTTACATTCAAGCAAAAAGGGTGCTCAATCATCATGCACTCGCTGCTCGCTGGCATCAATCCTCAAACCTTGAACACACTGGCAAAGTTGCTTTTGTTTAAGAGGGCTTTGCTAGAATGGGACACAAGTTGGTGCAAAATTGAAATTGCCTGATCAATGCATTAAAATATAAGCAATGTGGTATTTATCGGTACCTCCCGCATGTTAATTGAGAGTAACGTGACATTCCACATACATAGACACATGGACATATATTACATGGAGGCAGATACATGTTCCAAACGCCGGGGCAGATTCACCTTTTTGCTGAAAATATATAGACTTATACATTAATGATAGACATAAAGTTATGACCCAACCTTACATTATAACATTCCATGGAAGTTTAATCTCATGGACACAGCATGTCGTTGTAAAGCTCTGCGTTCGAGCTAATCGGGCAATATAAGATTGATATTTGAAATTTCCTTCCCTCCCTTCCTCCCACCCACCCCCCCAACCATGAGCACGAATTATGAATGGGGAACAGGAGAGCAATAACCTCCCCTATTTAACGAGCTTCTTTTTGAAAACCATTAGATTTAATATTGGCTTGAAGCAAACTATGCTCTTCCTTGATGAGCAACCTGTTTAGAGAGGGGAGCGTGTATCTAGTTCAAAAGGGGGTTGCAGTTGAGAAATAAATCTCTCTTTTCCATATAGCGCCTTATTGGAATTTGATGCTGCAGCTACCAGTGGGAGCAGCCCGCTGGCTGCCTTGCTCCAAATCACATTGTCAAAGAGAGATTTCTGAATCCTTCTTTTCCGAGCATTTCAAATGTTTTGTGTGTAAAAGGGCAGACGTTCCGCACTCTCACATCATTGGCAAATGAACTAGAGGGGAGATGGAGAAACTTTTTTTTTCCACAGTGAGTTGTTGTGATCTAGAATGCGATACCTGAAAGGGTGGTGGGAACAGATTTAATAATAACTTTCAAAAGAGAATTGGAGGATTTTTTTATTCACTCATGCTATGTGGGTGTGGCTGGCTAGGCCAGTATTTATTGCCCATCTCTAATTGCCCTTGAGAAGATGGTGGTGAGCTGTCTCCTTGAACCGCTGCAGCCCACAGTGCTGTTAGGGAGGGAGTTCCAGGATTTTGACCCAGCAACAGTGAAGGAATGGCAACATATTTCCAAGTCAGGACGGTGAGTGGCTTGGAGGGGAACTTCTAGGAGGTGGTGTTCCCATTTATCATCTGCCCTTATCCTTCTAGATGGTAGTGGTCATGGGTTTGGAAGGTGCTGCCTAAAGAGTGTTGGTGAGTTTCTGCAATGCATCTTGTAGATGGTATACACTGCTGCTACTGTGCGTCAGTGGTGAAGGGAGTGAATGTTTGTGGATAGGGTGCCAATCAAGCGGGCTTTGTCCTAGATGGTATTAAGCTTCTTGAGTGTTGTTGGAGCTGCACTCATCCGGGCAAGTGGAGAATATTCCATCACACTCCTGACTTGTGCCTTGTAGATGGTGGACAGGCTTTGGGGAGGTGAGTTACTCACCGCAGGACTCCTAGCCTCTTACCTGCTTTTGTAGCCTCAGTATTTATATGGTTAGTCCAGTAAAGTTTTTGGTCATTGGTAACCCACAGGATGTTGATAGTGGGGGATTTAGTGATGGTAATACCATTGAATGTGAAGGGGCGATGGTTAGACTATCTCTTGTTTGAGATGGTCATTGCCTGACACTTGTATGGTACGAATGTTACTTGCCACTTGTCAGCTCAAGCCTGGGTATTATCCAGGTCTTGCTGAATTTGGACATGGACTGCTTCAGTATCTGAGGAGTCGCGAATGGTGCTGAACATTGTGCAATCATCAGCGAACATCCCCACTCCTGACTTTATGTTGGAAGGAAGGTCATTGATGAAGCAACTGAAGATGGTTGGGCCTTGGACATTACCCTGAGGAACTCCTGCGGTGATGTCCTTTGAAAAGGGATGAGGGGTGGGTGGTGGGTTGGAATTGCAGAGCTATGAGGAGAGAGCACAGAATGGAGATAATTAGATTGCTCTCTCAGGGAGCCAGCACAGGTATGATGAGCCAAATGGGCTCCTTCTGTGCTGTATCATTCTACTGAAAGTAACTCAGGGCATATTTTCAAAGGGTCAACACTCTGACATGTGTGTTATAGTTCCATCTTGTCCTGAACTTTACTGCCAAGAAGCTTAACTCTACTTTGAAATTTCCGACTGCATTAGATGTAGATGTTGCCCCCTCAGGTTTCCCTATCTAATGCTAACACGCTAAGTTGCTTTTTTCCCAAAACTCACCAATGCTTCTCCATAATAAATGCCTGGTGGATCCAAAACACAATTGTCCAGTGTTTCTAAATCTGGTGAAATCATCAATGAGATCTAATTGAGGTTCGGATTAAAGGGAGGGAAGTTCAGCCCTGTTGAATAAATTATGAATGAAGGAAGATCTTTGATGACAACTAAAAAAATGTTTGTCTTCGATAAAAGTGGAGGTGCCTTCCTTGCCTCTGAATATGTTAGTGTCAGATGTTTTGAGAGCCCATTATATGTAATCACAAACAGGAACCTTGTTTAGACCCGTTGATAATGCAGTCAATGATGGCAGAAATCAAATGGGAAACCTGCAAATGCTAAGAGTCTGGTATAAAAACAGGAAATGTCAGAAAGTCAGGGTTCGATTTTAAAAGAAAGTACTTGTATTTCTATAGCACCTTTCATAACCTCAGGATGTCCCAAAGCACTTTATAGCCAAGGAAGTTTTGAAGTGTAGGCATTATGTAATGCAGGAAACAGACAGCCAAATTTCTGCACAGCAAGATTGCACAAATAGAAATGTAGTAATGACCAGATAATCTCTTTTCATGATGCCAATGGAGGGAAAAATATTGGTCAGGACACCAGGATGAACTCTTCTGCCATCTTCATAATGGTGCCTTGGGATCCTATACACATTCCTAAAGGGTAGGTTGGTCTTGGTTTAATGTCTCACCAAAATGACAGTGTAAAATTCGCTCAGCAGCACACTGCAGTGTGAGGTTGGATGGGTCAGAGATTCCTTTCCTGTCCATTGTTCTTTGTATTCTCACGCTACTCCCAACTATTTCGGCCAAGCAAGTAGGGTTGCAATCAACCCCCTCAGCTTCTGAGAGAAATCCCCCACTCCAATTTCTGCTGATCTACGTTGGCTTCTGATCCCCAAAATCCCTAATGCAAAGTTCTGATCCTTGTGTTTAAATCCATCTAGAGCCTTCCCATCTCTAAAGCCATTGCCATCCAACCCTATAGGTCCCCACATCCATTTCTCTGTCTCTGGCCTTTTGTACATCTATAACTTAAATTTACTATATAATTGCAAGCTGATGTTGTCTGGAAGACTGGTTAATATTTGGGGTGAGATTCTGAGCATCACCTGACATCTATCTCTTTCAGTTGCTGACTGAGTCACCGTGCATTTCTACCTTTATCTACATTGATGGAATGGATGGACTTTTAATTAAAGGGTATCAAGGGGTAGGGACCCAAAGGCAGGAAAATGCAGTTAAGGTACAGATCAGCTATGATCACACTAAATGGCAGAACGAGCCCGAGGGGCTGAAAGACCTCCACCAGCTCTTAATGTTCCAATGGCAGAATGTAATTATAAAAATGACCCTAATGTTATTAATTCATATTACTAGAATTGAGGTGGATTGCATATGGTGCAAATTAGTCAACTTTAGGTTCTGAAGAAAAATATGTTTATTATATAAACATAAAACACTTAAGGGCTTGTTTTCCTCTTTACCTTAATGAAAGCCAAAATTGCAACATTGGTGGAAAGTGCTAATGGGCTGATATTCCCAACCAAGATCACCAGTGGCAAACTGGTTGAGCTTTCCTGAGCTGCGGAAACATGACCTAAATAGTCAGCTATTTCTTTCACTCCAGATTCGTCCTAGCATTTAGTGCAAGATTTGAAGTGCAGTCCCAAATGCTCACTGTGCAAGTATCGGTGCCATTATGATTTTCCCACTCTATGCTTTGGATAGTTTATCCCTTCCCTTTGCCCTCCTAACAATTAAAAATGACTAAGGCAGTTCAGATACAGTGGATTTTTGTGTGATGTTCTGGTAGTCACAGTACAGTAGGAATAAAAGAGGATCTATCAGCTACTTTGGGTCTTAATAGGGAGCGCTGAGGGATGGAGAGGTGGGGTGGGTGGCAGATTGCTTATTGAGCCAGACACCAATTAGAGGTGGTTATTAGCACAGTGAGGGTAATCCCAGTTGCTGGCATAGCACCCTTCTTTGTGGCAAGATGTGTAATCAGCAAATGCAGTAACAGGTGGGCAGTGTGCTTTGCATGCCATGAGTAACAACTTTACAATATCAGTGATATTGTTGAACTATTTGACTAGGTTAAACATTAGCAGGTTTAATGGCAAACACCACTGCAGCAATGGTAAATTGGCATTTCAGTGATCTCTGCTGGGCCATTCCCCCCAACCCCAAAAGAACATTGTGCACCAATCAAGCTGGAATAGCAAAGCTTGGCGCATCTATATCACACAGTGGGGCTTGGTTCTGTGGATAGCACTCTCACCTCCGAGTTAGCGTCATGGGTTCTATTACAAGCTCAAAGACTACAGTCTTTCCAGTGTGGTGTCTTTATTGAACTGAATGTATCTTGGCTGCCTCCAAACATTCCCTCATGGCAGATGTCACATGACTATGGTTACCCAAGTTACCCACTATACTACAACTGTTCTTATGCATTAACAAACTGTTCAGTATTCTTGTTAGTCTCTGCAAATGCATTGCATATATAGTCATTAAATAATGCAGATCTCTTAATGGTATACATGTGCATTGTCTTTAGCTGTTTGCCTGGACAATGTCCTTTCTCTGGGAAGTGTCATTCCCGTGGCATTTGCTGTTGCCATGGTAACTGTTGCTGTTGTTCCATTCCCGTTGTTGGAGACCAGTAGACCTCTAATGTTTTCTCTGCAGCTGGTGAGGTCCCATCTTCTTGAACGGTTCCCTGCAGTGAAGGACCAGCTTCTCTAGATGTTTGTATGTGCCTGCGGTTGCGCCAGTATATTTGGTTGTTCACTTCCACTGCACACGATTGAGGTGACAGCTGCTCTACACATGTCTCAGGTTTCCACATGGGCTGACTCCAGTTGAGAACATTGAAGGTTTGTACGCTGACTGGCTCTCCAGTGCTCAACTGTGACAATGGTTTGGCAATCTTATCAAAATGGAATTTAGCTTTCTGCTGTTTCACCTTGATTTTTTCACTCATGCTCTGGACTTCAGTAGCTTTGTTGCTATCGGAAGAGTGGGTTGTTTGTGGCATGACATTAGTCTTTGGATTGGACAACTTTCCATGCCTTCAGTTGGTGTGTTTTTCCACTCAAGGATTGCCTTGTATATATTTGTGTTAGATTTGTTTAATTTCTTGATGATTGCTTTGATGATTTTCACTGCCGGCTCAGCTTTTCCGTTCACCTGGGAATAATGCGGAGATAATGTGTAGTATTGAATTTCCTAATCCTTTGTGAAGCAGCTGAATTCTTCACTCATGAACTCAGGGCCATTGTTACCCATCACAATGCCTGGAATGCCGTAATGACTGAAGTGTGCTTTAAAGCATTCCACTATCTCTGCTGTCATCGTTGAAGTCAGCTGGTCTAACTCCCAACAGTCAGAATAGTCATCTGCAGTGACAGGGCAGTCAGCTTTTGCAATAGTGAAAAGGTCTACTCCCAGCTTCATCCATGATCTGTCTGGGATGCCATGCATCACCAGTGGCTCTCCAGTTTGCTTAGATTGGTGCTCGTTACAAGCACCGCACTGACCAACATGATCTTTAATCTCATTGCTCACATTTGGCCAGTAGAGCGCTTCTTTTGCCTTCCACAGACTTGGTTCAATTCCTTGATAGCTTGCATAGAGTTTCAGCATCTCTCCTCTCATCTCCTTAGGATTGATGCCTCTATTTCCTTCATATAAGATGCCATCTTGTGTTGTCAATTTATCTTGGTAAGCCCAATATGCTCTTATGACCTCAGATGTGTCCTGGATGCTCTCAGGCCATCCTTTCATCACTACTGCTTGCAGTACTTGGAGAGGTTTTTTTTTAATCTTGCTGGGTAGTTCACCTGATTTGAGCAATGCACTTGCCTGTCAGGTTCAGCGGCCTGTAACTTCTGTGCTCCCCAGCGTCAGATTTGGGGGGAACCCCAAAGATGCCCTGGAGAATCCCTCTGGGAAATTCCCAGGTAAGGGTTTACACGGCAATTAGCCAAAATTGTACATTTCCTCTGGACAATTGTGTTGCGCTGGGAGCCATCCAAAATACGGTTTAAATCGTAAACTTTGGATGGTTCCGCCAGGGATACACCAATGGTCACTCATAAAAAGAAGAATTAAAACCTCTTTTAACTTCTGGGTAACTATTGAAAAGACCCAGACTGAACCCTTGGGACTCCCCCCACACCCCTGACATCACCCCCAACAGGACTCCCTCCAACACCCCCACCCCACCGACCTCCAGCATCCCCCACCCCCGACCTCTGTCACCGCCCCCACTCCTTGACCTCCAACACCCCCAAACCTTCCGACCTACGAACGCCCACCCCCCCAATCTGCAACACTCCCCACCTCCTGGCCTCTGACAATCCCCACCTCCTGACCTCCAACACCCCCAAACCCCCCAACCTTCGAACCCTCACCCCTCCCCCCGACCTCCCACACTCCCCACATCCCTTGGCCTTTGACTGACCTCTGCCCTCAACCTCGGACAGCGCCCCCCCACCCCGTCAACCCCATTCCCCATGGCCTTCTGACTCCCCGTGACCTCGGACTCCCCACGATCCCCCATAGAAACCCAACTCCCACCCATCCCCACCCCCACCTCCCCCACCGACCTCGGACCCCACCCAGGATACAAATATGACCAGTTGTCCTTGCTGCATTAGGGTTACTCCGAGACCTGTCTCACTGGCATCACACTGCAAGGTGACTTCGTCATTGACATCATAGTACTTCAGCACTGGTGCTGTCTTCACTAGTTTGACTTTGGTGAACGCTGCTTCTTGTGCTGTGTCCCAATAGAACTGCACACCCTTGGCAGTGAGCTGGCCTAATGGTTCACACTTCGATGACCAATTAGGTGAAAATTTTGCTAAATGGCTCATGAGCCCAACAAATTGTTACACTGCTTTCACGTTTGTTGATTGCTGCATCGCTGCTACAGCTCTCATCTTGTCAGGATCTGGGCGAAGGCCTTTTGCTGTCAGTACATGACCCTTGTACTTGGCTTCAGGCATCTTCAGCTGCAAATTTTTCTTGTTTAGCTTCAGATTCATCTGGCGAGTTCCCTCCAGCAATCGCACTAGGTTCTGATCATGGTCAGCTATGGCTTCTTCCATTATATCTCCACAATGCAGATGACCTATGACCTCCACTCTGGGAAGATCACTATCTCATGCTGTCTGCATTGATACTCTTCTGGAGCTGTGGAAATGTCAATCGGCATGTGTAACCATCTGTATCTCCTGAACGGCGTCCAGAATGTAATTAGAAAACTGCTGCTTTCATCCAGCTTCACTTGCCAGTAAACATCCTTCGCACCTAGGATAGTAAAATCTTTCCCTTGGCAAATTGTGGCAAAATTCCTTCGATGGTTGGCATGTGGAAGTGAGATCTCTTTAAAGCTTTATTTAGGCCCTTTGTGGCTGTGTACTCTCAGCTTTCCAGGTTGCTTTACTGTTACCATGCTGCTCATCCAATCTGTAGGAGTTGTCACTTTCCTAATTACTCCCTTCATTTCCAGCTCTTAATCTTGTTTTTTAGGCTTGAGCTCAGGGTAGCTAGAACCCTTCTCAGCAGATGCTGAATTGGTCTTACACTCTCATCTACTTCGCGATCATATTCAGCAGGTAGGCACCCAAACCCTGTAAACACATCTTTGTACTCCTCTAGGATCTGTTCAGCGGTCATTGTAGTATGCTGTGACATGTTGTAAATCTCTTTTGGCAAGTTTAGGGTTACAAATCCAAGCTTTAGACTTTCTCTGGCTGAGGTGAGGGCACTTTGTGTACAGCCTATAATCTGGAACTCCAGACCTTCATTCTTGTCATTGTATTGGGCTCTCAGATTAATTTGCCCTCTTGGTATGAGTAAAGTGCCATCATATAGCCTCAACCTTACTTTCGAGGATTCTTGGATCGCCACGTTAAGCCATTTCACACAGATCTGTGAAGGTCATGATGTTGCATGATGCACCAGTGTCTGTCTGACACTTCATGTTCACTTGATGCTCTCCTTCTGCAGTCATCTCTCTAACAGTCACAAACCATTTATCACCTACAGACATGATGGAATCAACCTGTTGTATGGGATATAGTAATTTGTCAGAATCTTTGGCTGATATCTCACCAGTGGCCATCTGTACAGGCCTGTACTTCTCCTTTCTAGCCAAATACTTCACTTGTGTGTGAAATGATTTGGCTTCTTGCAGTTAAAACATTGCTTTCCCCACGCTGGACAATCTTTCTCTTCCTTTGTACGGTGTCCTCCACAGTACTTGCATTTTAGCTTTTGTCCATGATTGTTCTGCTCTTTTGGCCTGGAATTTCTTTCAGCATAATGTAACTCCTGGTTTGTTCTTCCATGCATGTGCTGTTGCTGACGTTTTACAACCTCCGTGTTTCTGCACACTTCTATCACTTCCTTGAGAGTATGTTTCTCCTCTCTCAGTACACTTTTTTCATTGTCAGATCTCTTATGCCTAAAACAATTCTATCTTTAATGTGATCATCTTTTAGTTGCCTGAATTCTCAAGATTCTGCAAGCTCTGTTACTGCAGTCACATACTCTGTTTTGCCTTGAGCCCTAATGTTGAACTCATATCGTTCATAAGTTGCGTTCACTTGGGGTTCAAAGTGTGCCTTCTGGACTTTCAAAATCTCTGCAGTCTGTTTTTCTGTTGTTTGGATAGATTTAGGGTGGAATATAATTTGTAGCAGTTTCTCCACAGCAGTGTCAAAAGTGTAGCTATTAGTTTTGGCTCTGGCTAATTAATTAAATCTGTTGCAATCTTGTAGTTTTGCAAGTGGAAAAATTGCTAGTTCTGCTGCACAGCTCCTTTCATTTCGACAGGAGCTCGGAGTGGAAAATTTACAACCATTCTTGTTTCACCCAGTATTTTACTTGCAGTCTTTGGTTTGTGTTAGCTTTTCTTTGTCTGTTTTTTTTCAGCAGCTTTTAGTACGGTGGAACATTTCAGTGTTCCTCTTTCAGTAGCTGTGGCTTCTCTTCCAGCTTTTCAAAACTCAATCTGAGCTTCACTTCTGGCACCATGTTAAGAGCTCAAGGACTACAGTCTTCCTAGTGTAGTGCTTTTATTGAATGGAATGTATCATGGCTGCCTTCAGACATTTCCTCATGACAGAGGTCGCATAACAATGGCAAGCCAGGTAGGACCTGTCATAATGATTACGTTTCCAAACCCAAATAGGTTCAAGCCCCACTGCAGAGACTTGACCCCAAAAATCTAGGCTGGGGCTTCAGTGCAGTTTTAAAGGAGTGCTGCGCTGTTGGATAAGACATTAAACTGAGGCCTGTCTTCCTGTTCCGATTGATGTAAAAATTTGCATGGGACTATTTCAAAAAGGGCAGTGGAGTTCTCCCCAGTAAATATTCCTGGCCAATACTTATCCCTCAATCAAATCAATAAAATGGATTATGAGATAATTATCCCATTGCTGTTTGTGGGAGCTTTCTGTATGCAAATTGGTGGTTCTGTTTCTTTTTTTTTTGCAACATTGACTTCTCAGGTAATTCATTGACTGCAAAAAGCTTTGAGACTTGCTGAGGTCATGAAAAGCGCTATAAAATACATGCATTTCATTTTTATTTGTTAAAGTGTTATTGCAGTGTGCAGTGATTTATCGGAGGCTGCTGTGACTAAAAACAAAATAGCATTCATAGAAAATGGCCACAATCTAGTCAATGGGTCATAAAGGAAAATAAATTAAATGGACATTCCCCAGTTTCTGATGTTTTCTGGTTCTGTTTAACTCAAGGAGAAAAGTAGGTTGGAATTGGGTGTGAGGGGAGGGAGAATTGTGAGCAGAAAGAACACTGATTAGATTTAGAAGTAGTTGAGAGGTATAGACTAATTTATCATTTGAAGGGAATATAATAAGTTATAAGGTTAACATTCTGTTATTACCCCGAGGGTAGAAGCTTCACTAAGTGGAGAGGAGGAGGAATTTCTTCTCTCGAAGGCCTATTAGACTTTGAAATTCTCTTCCTCAGAGATCAGTGAGGGCTGGGTCATTGGATATATTCAAGGATGAGTTTGATAGATTTTTGACTGACAAGGGAGCCAAAGGTTATGGGGGACAGGCAGGAAAGTGCCACAATCAGATCAACCACATGAATAGCAGAGCCAGCTCGAGGGGCTGAATGGCCTAATCCTGCTCCAATTTATAGATTGAACAATAAATGAACCCCTTCAGCCATTCTCAAGTTGTTTCTGCAAGCTCAGGTAGCTTTGGACCAAGTGTGCAAATTGGTGAAAAATAAACATTTCCCAGGATTTTTTGGAGTATGGGAACACATGGAATTTTCCTTAATTAGACCTTTTCCCTCACCATTCAGCTTGAAGACAATTTGCAACATGAATTGATGGAAGTGCAAACTGATGCCAGCCCAACGGGACATTTGGAACATTAGTGAACAACAGGATCAACAGTCTATCTCCTTAACCAATGAGGTTGAAGAATTAAGAAAGAAACAGAGGAAGGACTGGAAAGGAATATGGGCAAATTAGTGTCACATGAAGATAGAGAAAGAGGAATAAAGAGAGGGAAAGAAAGATTGGACTGAAAGAGAGAGAGAATAAAGACAGAAAAGAAAAGTGAGAAAAAGTGTATGCGTAATTTTTAAACATCTCCAGGAACAATTTACTACCTGTAAGAATGAGATTCCATAGCCTAGATTTTTAATGGTCAGGAACCGGAAACAGAAGATAATTATGGGTCCGGACTTAAGCCAATAAAACGTCAGGAAGACAGCTTGCCATCCAATCAGGGGCAGCGAGTGGACTCACAACACTGGAGTGCCAATGGGAATCCCTCCAGCGCTCTGAGATCATCAGTCCGGCTAGCCAAGGTGAGAGCTGCTGATGTGAGAGGATGCAGACAGTGGTGGACAAAGGCCAGGGAGTTCATTTTACTTTTCAAAATGCCACAGCTGCCTCCTCTTGATCCTGGTGTGATCCACTGTGCCGCTCTCCCTCCCTTCCCACACTGAGCCCACCGTGGTTGTCTGGCTATGGTCTAGGCCAATGTGGGCTACCCGCATTACCAATTAGAAATGCTAATCAGTGCAGGAACGGAGCTTTGGCAAACTTCCTAATTACAGTTAATTGATGACAATTGGTTATCACTAATAAGCCTGCTTGCAATAGGCAACCGATATAACCCCAAGCCAAGGTCTTTCAAAATGTCCGAGAACTAGCATGGAGGTCTGCAGCGCTAAATTGTGGGCCCATTCACCCCTGATCTGGATCCCAACCCATCTTAAAAATACAACCCCATAGTTTCAATTTTTGCCTTTCTGGGCCATTTCTGGATGATGTAGAAGCATCGATCTCTTCATTAAAAATGCCAGCCCTAGCTTTCTGCAGCCAGTTTAACAACAACAACTTGCATTTATATAGCACCAACAATGTAATATCTGCCCCAAGATGCTTCACAGGAGCATCATCAAACAAAATTTGACATTGAGACAAAGCATTAGTGTTTGGAATATAAGCGCTGCAGTATCATGAAACACAGGGAGTTGTGGGGGGGGTGGGGGGTGTGGATTGGGGGTGGGGGAGGCGGGGGGCAGTGGTGGTGGTGGGGGAAGACATGTGGTTTGAGTACACGAAGCCTTTATTGCAAGGCTAATGGCAAGATTCGTCCAGCACCTTGTGACGATTCACAATTCACAGGCTATCTCTTCATCACCCCAAGTTGCGGGTATGATTTACACACTGAGAATGGTGAACCCCATTAAACCGTCCATTAATTAACAGCAAAATTTGGGTGAATATTTTTTTTGGAATCCTCAGCCTCCTTCACCCACGAAATCCTGAGCTTTTAATGGGCTTCTCTGGCACAATTCTCCAATTAGTCAAGCAATGTCTGATTAGAGATCTGAGGCAATTAATCATTGTTGGAAAAAGCCAAGACTGGCAGGCTGTAGTGCTAGAAACTTTGTGACACACGTCAGTGTCTTAACGAGATGGGGGTTAGCAATGCATGACCACAGGCTTGAAAGCATGCTGGCTTCAAAAAGAATGGCGGAGGTGCTTAGAGGTCAGATCAATGGGAGAAACCAATAATCGCCAAGGTTGTCACCTTTTGTATTTCTTAGTGTGAATAAATCAACCTAATTACTTTGCAAAATCTCAGTGTTTTAATGAAGGACATGGGAATTGATTTTCTTTTTGCTTCCAGTGAGCAAGGGAATATTTACAGATTGCTCATAGCAATGCCTCCAACACGGAAATGCAAGGTTGTTGGGTACATTTTGGAGGATGAGTAAAAATCAATGATATTGTTGATAGTTTTGGCCTGCCAAGTTGTATTGGGATATGCACTGTGATACTTAACCTGGGTCCATGCATATCAAATGGTCAAGAGGCAACTATTCTGCAGTATTGATCACAACCTCAGGGTGTCCCAGTGAACTGTACGGCCATATAAGTATATTTTGTAGTTATCAAAGTAGGAAAGATGGTAGCCTATTTGCACACAGCAAGCTACCACAAACAGCAATTGATAAGGACCAGATAACCTGTTTTAGTGACGTTGGTTGATGGATGCAGGACTCCCCTGCTCTCCTTCAAATAGCGCCATGGAATCTTTTATGTCCACTTGAGAGAGCAGACAGGGCATTGGTTTAATATTCTATTCCAAGGATTGGCAGTGCAGCACTCCCTCAGTACTGCCTGGTAGTGCAAGCACATATGTGCCCAACATCAGCAATGTGAAGCCTGGGCACATGTTGCCAGTCAGCTGCCCACATGAAAACAGCAATCATATGATGGACAGAGGAGGGGCTTTAGGCGGCAAGAGGCCATAACCAACACCAAATGAAGGCTCAGTGGCAAGAAGGTAGGTCACAGGAGCGACTCACAGGGGGTGAGCCTAGGCTGAGAAGGCCTAAGCATTTCTGATGAGACCTGAAGGAGCATTCTTTTCCCTTCCCCACTGGGAGAGGAAAATAAATGGGCTCTTCTGAACTCTCCAAGTTACCAGCTCTCACCTCCAACAATGAAGCACTCCCTCAGTCTGGTGTTGAACTGCCAGTCTAAATTATTTAACTGCACACCAGATTATACATAGGAATATGGGAAATGCAGGACTAGAAAAGACCAAGTTTGATCTAGTTTTCCTCCTGGCAGTGGTATCATACAATGATGATGGGGTTATTGACTAATCACAGCCACCAATCTCTATGAATTAGTGTACAATGTACCCCGACATGAGGTGAGGAAACCTTGACTGATGGAAAGCTTTGGGAACCAGCGACCCAAAGTCACCTGTTCCTACTAACCATGCTACATTTACCACATGTCATGTCTCCAGTTAGTTATATATTGTGTCCCAAATTCTTATTTTCTGAAATCTATCTAATTTGCATTTGAATGACTCAATATTCACTGCTTCCAGTCTCCCTGGGGGATCTTACATAATTCTAATGTTATTATTAACACAATGTATTTTCACTACTCTTGGGTTGTGGGCATTGCTGCCAAGACTGATCAGATGCCCTGGGTAGGTGGTGATGGGCTTTCTTCCTGAATGCAGTGGGTGGCTTACTTGATCATTTCATAGGGTCAACAATCTTGCTGGAGGATCACATTGAGGCCAGCCTGAATAAAGATGGCAGGGTTCCTTCCATGTAGAACGCTAGCGAATGCTGTATTTTTATGACAATCTTGTCAGCTTCATAGTAACTTTTGTTGATACAGGGTACCAACCTTTTATATCCAATCCAGCCCAATTGTCCTGAATTGCAAATTGCAGTTGTAATCCAATTGTCCTAAAATTGAGCTGATGTGGTGCTTGTTTTGCAAGACAATTTTGGATGGGAAAATTCATCTTGTAAAACTGTCAAAATCCTATATAATTGGATACAATATTCTGAGTGCCCATATAATATTTGACACATTAGAAGTTTAGTTTACCCGTGTTTTTGAGATGGTTAATACATCAATTTACATAGAATGTACAGCACAGAAACAGGCCATTCAGCCCAACTGATCCATGCTGGTGTTTATGCTCCACATGGGCCTCTTCCCACCCCTCTTCCCCTCAACCTATCAGCATAAACTCTTATTCCTTTCTCCTTCATGTATCTAGCCAGTTTCCCCTAAAATGCATCGATGCTCTTTGCCACCCTGTGGAAGTGAGTTCCACATTCTTTGCACTCTTTGGGTAAAGAAGTTTCTCCTCAATTCCCTATTTATTATCTTACATTTAATTTTTGGTCTTCCTGCTGGTGGGAACATCTTCTTTACATCTATCATACCAAGCCTTTTTCATAATACACTCGTTGCATTTTCCTTTGAACTTTTTAATGGAGATCTTAGCCCATTTAAAATAAATCTCTCTGGGGAATACCTTGTCTTGTCTTTCATCTGTCCTCATTCTGAGGGTTGACTGCACTATGAACTATCTTTTTCCATTGATTTCTATTCTCCTCTGCCCTCACTGCCTGCCCCATAGAGAGGCCAGGCCAAGTTCTGATATTATCCATCCGTGTTATCTTGGGTCTTCCTGGCGCATGTTTTCCTGGTTTATTTTGCCTTGCATTACCTCTTTTTCCAAACAATCCCCTCCTGTTCACATCACGTGTCCAAAATCTGTGAGTTTCCATGATATCACTGCCTCAAACAAGTTCCTCTTCACACCAGCTTTCTTGAGCACCCACTTGTTTGTCTGCTTGGCCGTCCATGACACACGTAATATCCATTTGATTCCTTTCATATCAATGCTCTTATTCGAGCCTTGTCACTCTTCTCAATGGCTCAGCTTTTACAAGGCCAGCCCGGTGGAATTGTCCCACCTCCGTGCTAGTTCATCCACCCATGTCGGTGTGATTGTATGCCAATGTGTTTCACAATAGCATGTATAAGGTGTGCACTTGGCAGGCTGCACTTTGAGGGGAACTCCGAGGTGAGTACACAGTAACATTGTGCAGCGCTCGCCCGAGTCGCTTGTTGGACTTCAAGGTTGAGGCATGCTGGTGGGGGAGGGGGCAAGGGCTGCCCTGTAGTTGAAGGTAGTGTACAAGCACGTGTGGGATGGGGGAGGGGGGGAGGGAAGCGGCCATGCGTTAGGGAAATCTTTTATAAAGTGAGCATTATTCTGCAGCTCAGACAGTTCAGGCACAGCCACATTGAAATAATTGGAGCCGGGCCTCTAGCTTATCTGCCCACTCAAGCAACACAGAGGCATGAAAGTGTCACCAAATACTCCAGAGCTTTTCACCCGGGGCACAGACTGCAAACTAATGAGCATTTTAGTGGACTGAAGAACAGTTGGATGACTGGAAATGTTGTACAATCTCTTTGCTAAAGCTGACCATGGAGCAGTCACTGGTGGAGGTGCTCACAGCCCCTTGCAATGTCATCATCCTGGCCTGGACCAGTCTCCCCCATGGTCCAAGCTAACAGTGCAGCCTTGCAGTGCGGGTTATGAGAATGCCTGTGCCTGAGCTGAGAGCACAGCATGCAGTCCAGTGGGCAAAGCTGCTGCCAATTGGTCAGGCAGAGTGGGGCAGAGGTGGGTGGGGTTTTGGGCAGCCATGCAGTGCACTAAACTCTGGCCAGCACTCTCTGGGATGTTGTTCAGGGGTCTTCAGAATCAACCAAGAGAGGCTCTTAGTATACCCATGTTAACCCACATGTCTCTCTCTTTCATCCTGCAGGAGGAGTACATCAGGAGCATGGAGCCTGGTGACCTATCTGTATGCCGCATGGCTTAAAGAGAGTGGAGACAAAGTAGAAGAGAGTGATGATGGCACCAGGCTGCGCAGAGGAAGGAGCAGCACCCTCAGGAAGAAGGGGTGGCTGGGGCTCCCGCACAAGCCACTGAAGAGCCACAGCAACCCGTCACTGGTCGATGCCTAGCTAGACCTAGGGTCTAGAGACGCCACCTTTCATTCCTGCAGATGACCAAGAACCAGTGCCACCGAAGACTGTTGATGTCTAGGGAACTGGTCGCTTACATCTGCCAGCTACAAAGCGTTTGGCACCACAGGGACATGGAGGGACATCAGTGGCCACGAAAGTGACAGTGGCACTCAATTTCTATGCCAGTGGCTCCGTTCAGAGCTCCACAGGTGACTTATCTGGGATCTCACAAGCCTCCACCCACAAATGCATCCATGAAGTTATGGATGCCATCTTCGCAAGGGCACACAACTTTGTGCATTTTGCCTGGGACCAGAGAGCCAGGATGCAAGAGCAATTGGATTTGCTCAGATCTTGGGTTTCCCACAGGTGCAGAGTGCCATCAACTGCACTCACGTAGCGCTCAGATCTCCGTCACAACAAGGAGTCAACTATGCCAACCATAAGGGCTTTCACTCACTGAATGTGCAGCTGGTGTGTGACCACCACAAACTCATCCTGCAGGTCTGTACTCGGTTTCCATGGAGTGTCCACAACTCCTATGTTCTCAGTCGGTCTCTGATCCCTGACTTTTTCATGGTCCACAGAAGCAGCAGGGATGACTCCTCAGGAACAAGGGCTACCCATAGAGGCCGTGGCTGATGACACCCATGCAGCAGCCTCAGACTGCAGCAGAGCGACGGTATAATGAGGCTCATGCTGCAACTCACAACTTGGTGGAGCACACCATTGGGATGCTGAAGATGAGGTTCTGGTGCCTGGATCAGTCTGGTGGAGCCCTGCAATACAGTCCACAGAGGGTGTCATGCATCATCGCCGTCTGCTGTGCCCTTTACAACCTGGCACTGCACCAGGGTGAGGAGCTGGCTAAGGAGGAGATGGAAGAGCTAGAGGTCTCCTCCGATGAGAAGGATGTTGATGGTGATGAGGGTGAGGAGGCCCTCGAAGACGATGATGATGGCGATGAGGCCGTTGCACTGGCCAGAGAGGCAGGCATGCTTGGGAGACCCTCATAACTGCTAGATTTGTGGAGCATGATGATGACATGCAGTGAGGAGACACCATAGATCCTCACATCGCATCTGTAAACGTTTGACTCCAGTCTGGCTGATGGCAATGCAAAAACCCTCTGTGAGAATGCTCCTGTCATAGAAACGCAGTGGAGGCCCTAGTAGTCACTGATTGCAGGAGGATGATGACAACATGCAGTGAGGACACTCCATAGATCTTCAAATAGCCTCTGAGAATGTTTGACTCCTGTCTGGCTGAGGGCAACTCACTTGAGCTCTGTGATCAGGGTCATATCATAGAGACACAGACATGAAACATTAGAGGCACCTGATCCTTTGTCAGTCTTCATCACCTGAGCCCTTCAGGAGCACAGCACCACCAGTCACAGATGCTGATGAGATGGGGGCCAGCCCCACCTTAAAGGTGCTGAGAGCACACATAGAGAATGAGAGACTCTATGGCACCTGCCCACGACATTCTGGCAGCAATGACAAGCATCATTGAGATATGTCCAGGGAGCGTGAGGCTGGATCATCACTTTGGTCTGAAGGCTGCAGAGAGCACAGGGAAGAGGCCCTGGACTGGGACACCTGCCTTTATCTTGTGCAGGAAGGTTTCACATCTGAGTGACATGAACACTGCTTATCAGAACAAGGAGCCATAGGCAGGGAGACATTCTTGGGGGTTTATTTACAATAGTGAACATTATGTACACATGACAAACACCCATGCCCAGGCTGTGCAACTACATCTTCTTAACCTTCCTAACCCTGCTGCTTTGTCTTGGTGCTCCCCCAACATCCACAGCGGAGGGTGCAGGCAGCCTGCTGACTGCTATGCCCTGTCTGTGATGACTTTGGCAGGCGTCCTTTGGAGGTTCGAGATCTGCAGGGCCCCGGCCTGCTCTCGGGGTTCTGCTGTGAGGCAGTGACACCCTCCCGGCCTGTGGAGCTGGAGCTGCTGATGTCATAGGAAGAGGGGAATTGGACAGGCCAGACACACTCGGGGTCACCTGGGTGGATGGCTCCGGAGTGTGCACCTGCAGATCCTCCTCCCTATGGCTGACTCCTTGAGGAACAGGGGTAGCTGGAGTGAGATTGGGCTGCCCAGCACCCCTCTCGCGTACACACGGTTGGAGGCCAATTATAGCATCAGTGATGGAGTTCAGCCCACACGGCAGTGTAGGACCAAGGTCTCCATAACTGCTGCCAGTGTTGACCTTGATGCATTGTAATGCTAGCACTATCATCTCAGACTAAAGGCGGATGGATTCCTCCGTCGTGCCTTGCAATCTGAGGAGTGCAGTGGACATTTCTTCCTGTTGTTCCTGAGCTTGCCTTCGCAGATCCAGCAACTGTGACATGACCGAGTCCAGAGGCTCCTCATCTGACTCGGACTCGGCAACGTTCTGGCCTCCAACAGTCATCCGAATGCTGGAAACCTGGGAAGTCCCTCCCTCCGCCTGCTGTGGATCAGACAGTGTGATGTGCTCACCAGACTGTGATCCCTGGGTTATTCTAAAGAGGTGTGTGCCTCTGCACTGGTGGAGGGTGTAGGTGAGCCCTGTGACAGGACTTCAGGGAGGGTTTCAGCAGATTCCTCTTCAGAGATCCCTTGGGACTTGATTGGAGGCCCCGGGTCATGGAATGGAGGAGATCATTCACCCTCTTTCGGCACTAGATGGCTGTCCTCTTTTGCAGGGCACTGACACTGACTACCACTGCCTCCACCTCCCAAGCCGGATTGGTGATGTCCTTGCCCCTCCTGTGGCCACAGCGGGGATACAGGACCTCACGGCGGGCCTCCACAGCGTCGAATAGGCACTCAAGAGACACTTTATTAAACCAGGGGCTGCAGTCTTTTTGCCTTTTGGGGCCACCCTGTGTCCCATGCAGCAGTGATGGGCTGGAAGCACTGAGAGATGTGCGCAGGGTTACACTTTAAATATGATGCTCGGTGTAATGAAGCGGCGAGATGACAGTCCGCCCACCATCGAAGCAGTGTGTTTCCCAGGAATGCATAATTAATATCGCGGTTTTGAAATGATACGGCGTGAGAAGCCGCCATTGCGACCGACAGGTAAAATGTTGTTTTCCCCGCCCGCTACCGCACTCGGTGCAAATCTGGGACGTTTTGCATCACACTCCCTTTTTAGTTTCTTACATTTATTTTGATGAGGCCCAAGATTCTCAAGCCTCTGGCACATCAACGCAGCATGTCATCAGAATTGTGTCTTACTTTAGGGCATAATGAAAATTTAGAATGCTATTTATATACTGGTTTAAATTCAGAAGGGAATTTTCAGAAGTGTACTGTATTTAATTTTGTGGCAGCAAACCTTAAAAATGACACCCCCATCCTCATGGTCCCCCCAACCTCCCCCAATTCCTCTCATCACCCCATTCCCCTGCAACTTCCCCCCAACTACCCACACCTCCAACCTCTCCCCACACCCTCTGAACTCCTTCCCACCCCCATTCAAACTCCCAGCCACTTCCCCAACTGCATCCACCCTACCCCCACCCCCCAATCTCCTACCCACCCCCTGCCACCCCCTTTCCACTCAACTCCCGCCCATCCACATCCAACCTCCTGCCCATTCACCGAGGTTCTCCTCCACCCTAACCCCCAACCCCCTAACCCCCTCAAACCTCCCCCCACCACCCCAATCCCCCAACCCAACAAACACACACAAACACACACACACTCACACACTCACTCACTCACACACACAAAGACACACTCACACACTCACACATGCACACACAAACAGACACAAACACAGGCACACACACACAGACACACACATACACAGACACACACACAAACACAGGCACACAAACAGACACACACACACACACAGACACACACACAGGCACACTCACTCACACACTCACTCACACGTACACATGCTCACACACACACACACATTCACATGCACACAGACACACACACACACACACACACACAGAGACACAGGAACACAACAGTACCAATTGTTTAGGAAATTGCAGGGATTTTAATTGCCAGTTTTGAACAGCTCTTGGCAGTTTCTGTGCTGCTGCTGCTGACCCCCATCAGGCTTTTCAGAAAGAAAAAATTGGAACCCAAAGCTATCCGATGGTCAGGAGAAGCTGTGCAGCAACTAGTGAAACAGATCTGACACTGACAGACTGGCTGAAAAAGGTAATAGAAATTGCCTGACATTTCTGAGTTTTTAAGCTGGTCTTTAAGGTTTGAAGCACTGGCTGAACGACTTGAGAACTCAGTTTGAAACTCTGAGTTGGGGCACTCTCCTAGCACCCCCCCCCAGACTCTGGTGTTTGGCACAGTCTGCACACCCCTCTCTCAGGCTCTGCCTCATGCTGATAGTCATTTGCTAGCCCTTACCAGACAGATGTATAGATAAAATGGTACTCAAGGTTCCAGAAAACGGCCTGCTATCAGTTCTGGAATGTGTACATCTTTATTTTGCCTCAGTCCCTAGTTGCTAATTATGTTTTTTTCTGAAGAGACACATAAACAGAGAGGATACAACCTCTGCTAAGGGTTTAACAATACAATGCCTGCTAATTCTATAATGTTCTTATAAATACCTTTTCTTACAGTCCTAAAATCCCATCTGGTTCATTAATGTCTTTTAGGGAACGAAATCTGCAACCCTTACCTGGTCTGGCCTATATGTGACTCCAGATCCACAGCAATGTGATTTATTCTTAACTACCCTCTGAAATTTCCTAGCAAGCCACTCAGTTTAAGGGCAGTTAGGGATGGATGACAAACGCTGGCCTTGTCACTAACACCCACATCCCATGAAATAATACATTTTTTAAAAATCTGATTTGTGGAGCTGTGGATTGCATATGTTTCAGGACTGCTGGAAGAAGCAATGAGATGCTTAGAAGCTCAGTTCACTGAAGAAGCCCTTCAGCTCATTAGAGAGCGGCTGAAGGAAGGGCAAATTTCCCTCTACAAGTCAGAAGGGTCACGTCGTAGGAAACTGAGCTGAGGACACATGGGATCCAATAACTCAGATTTTACACAGAGATAAAAACAAAAAAACTGCGGATGCTGGAAATCCAAAACAAAAACAGAATTACCTGGAAAAACTCAGCAGGTCTGGCAGCATCGGTGGAGAAGAAAAGAGTTGACGTTTTGAGTCCTCATGACCCTTCGACAACTTGAGTTCGAGTCCAAGAAAGAGTTGAAATATAAGCTGGTTTAAGGTGTGTGTCGGGTGGGTGGTGGGGTGGGGGGGGTGGGCAGAGAGAGAGAGAGAAGTGGAGGGGGTTGGTGTGGTTGTAGGGACAAACAAGCAGTGATAGAAGCAGATCATCAAAAGATGTCACCAACAATAGAACAAAAGAACACATAGGTTTTAAAGTTGGTGATATTATCTAAATGAATGTGCTAATTAAGAATGGATGGTAGGGCACTCAAGGTATAAGTCTAGTGGGGGTGGGGAGAGCATAAAAGATTTAAAAATATTTAAAAATCATGGAAATAGGTGGGAAAAGAAAAATCTATATAATTTATTGGAAAAAAACAAAAGGAAGGGAGAAACAGAAAGGGGATGGGGATGGGGGAGGGAGCTCAAGACCTAAAGTTGTTGAATTCAATATTCAGTCCGGAAGGCTGTAAAGTGCCGAGTCGGAAGATGAGGTGTTGTTCCTCAAGTTTGCGTGGGGCTTCACTGGAACAATGCAGCAAGCCAAGGACAGACATGTGGGCAAGAGAGCAGGGTGGAGTGTTAAAATGGCAAGCAACAGGGAGGTTTGGGTCATTCTTGCGGACAGACCGCAGGTGTTCTGCAAAGCGGTCGCCCAGTTTACGTTTGGTCTCTCCAATGTAGAGGAGACCACATTGGGAGCAACGAATGCAGTAGACTAAGTTGGGGGAAATGCAAGTGAAATGCTGCTTCACTTGAAAGGAGTGTTTGGGCCCTTGGACGGTGAGGAGAGAGGAAGTGAAGGGGCAGGTGTTGCATCTTTTGCGTGGGCATGGGGTGGTGCCATAGGAGGGGGTTGAGGAGTAGGGGGTGATGGAGGAGTGGACCAGGGTGTCCCGGAGGGAGCGATCCCTACGGAATGCCGATAGGGGGGGTGAAGGGAAGATGAGTTTGGTGGTGGCATCATGCTGGAGTTGGCGAAAATGGCGGAGGATGATCCTTTGAATGCGGAGGCTGGTGGGGTGATAAGTGAGGACAAGGGGGACCCTATCATGTTTCTGGGAGGGAGGAGAAGGCGTGAGGGCGGATGTGCGGGAGATGGGCTGGACACGGTTGAGGGCCCTGTCAATGACCGTGGGTGGAAAACCTCGGTTAAGGAAGAAGGAGTACATGTCAGAGGAACTGTTTTTGAAGGTAGCATCATCGGAACAGATGTGACGGAGGCGAAGGAACTGAGAGAATGGGATGGAGTCCTTACAGGAAGTGGGGTGTGAGGAGCTGTAGTTGAGGTAGCTGTGGGAGTCAGTGGGTTTGTAATGGATATTGGTGGATCAGAGATTGAGACAGAGAGATCAAGGAAGGGAAGGGAAGTGTCAGAGATGGACCACGTGAAAATGATGGAGAGATGGAGATTGGAAGCAAAATTAATAAATTCAGCATCGGCGAGGGGAAGGTCAGGGGGTATAGTGAATACATGGCTGGGGCTGGGATTGGAAGATGGGGTGGGGATGGAGGGACAGGCAGGGGTGGAGGGTCCTAGATGGGTGTTGGTGTCGATGCTGAATGTTCAGTGCTCAGCAAAGGACTTAGTCTCATACCCTTACGCCCTCACCTCAATGAATTTCAGGCTCGGCATGATGCTGAACTCTTCTTCCGCCGTCTTCGTCTCCGGGCTCACTTCTTTGGGCAGGAGTCCTCTCCCCATTCAACGGATCCTTTCACCCACCTCCAATATTCTCCCTCCACCTGGACCCCTCCCTCTGGATTCTTACCTTCTCTTAATCTTTTCATTGAGAACTGTCGGCGCGACATTAGTCGTCTCAATTTCTCTGCTCCTCTCACCCATTCTAACCTGTCTCTCGCTGAACTTACTGCACTCCATTCTCTCAGGTCCAACCTGACATTGTCATCAAACCCGCTGACAAGGGTGGTGCTGTTGTTGTCTGGCGCACTGACCTCTACCTCGCGGAGGCTGAGCGTCAATTCGCAGACACTTCCTCCTACCTCTCCCTGGACCATGACCCCACCACCGAACATCAAGCCATTGTTTCCAGGACTGTCACTGACCTCATCTCCTCTGGGGATCTTCCTCCCACAGCTTCCAACCTGATAGTCGCCCAACCTCGGATGGCCCGCTTCTATCTCCTACCCAAAATCCACAAACAGAACTGCCCCGGTAGACCGATCGTCTCAGCTTGCTCCTGCCCCACAGAACTCATTTCTCGTTATCTTGACTCCCTTCTCTCTCCCCTTGTCCAGTCCCTTACCACCTACATCCGTGATTCCTCTGACACCTTATGTCACATCAACAATTTCCAGTTCCCTGGCCCCAACCGCTTCCTCTTCACCATGGACATCCAATCCCTCTACATCTCCATCCCCCACCAGGATGTTCTGAGGGCCCTTAGCTTCTTCCTCGAACAGAGGCCCGAACAATCCCCATCCACCACTACTCTCCTCCGTCTGGCTGAACTTGTTCTCACGCTGAACAATTTCTCCTTCAACTCCTCTCACCTCCTCCAAATAAAACGTGTGGCTATGGGTACCCGCATGGGCCCCAGCTATGCCTGTCTCTTTATGGGGTATGTGGAACATTCCTTGTTCCAGTCCTACTCCGGCCCCCTTCCACAACTCTTTCTCCAGTACATCGATGATTACTTTGGTGCTGCTTCATGCTCTTGTCGGGACTTGGAAAAATTTATTAATTTTGCTTCCAATCTCCACCCCTCCATCATTTTCATGTGGTCCATCTCTGACACTTCCCTTCCCTTCCTTGATCTCTCTGTCTCAATCTCTGGTGATAGACTGTCCACCAATATCCATTACAAACCCACCGACTCCCACAGCTACCTCGACTACAGCTCCTCACACCCCACTTCCTGTAAGGACTCCATCCCATTCTCTCAGTTCCTTCGCCTCCGTCACATCTGTTCCGATGATGCTACCTTCAAAAACAGTTCCTCTGACATGTCCTCCTTCTTCCAAAACCGAGGTTTTCCACCCACGGTCGTTGACAGGGCCCTCAACCGTGTCCAGCCCATCTCCCGCACATCCGCCCTCACGCCTTCTCCTCCCTCCCAGAAACATGATAGGGTCCCCCTTGTCCTCACTTATCACCGCACCAGCCTCCGCATTCAAAGGATCATCCTCCGCCATTTCCGCCAACTCCAGCATGATGCCACCACCAAACACATCTTCCCTTCACCCCCCCTATCGGCATTCCGTAGGGATCGCTCCCTCCGGGACACCCTGGTCCACTCCTCCATCACCCCCTACTCCTCAACCCCCTCCTATGGCACCACCCCATGCCCACGCAAAAGATGCAACACCTGCCCCTTCACTTCCTCTCTCCTCACCGTCCAAGGGCCCAAACACTCCTTTCAAGTGAAGCAGCATTTCACTTGCATTTCCCCCAACTTAGTCTACTGCATTCGTTGCTCCCAATGTGGTCTCCTCTACATTGGAGAGACCAAACGTAAACTGGGCGACCGCTTTGCAGAACACCTGCGGTCTGTCCGCAAGAATGACCCAAACCTCCATGTCGCTTGCCATTTTAACACTCCACCCTGCTCTCTTGCCCACATGTCTGTCCTTGGCTTGCTGCATTGTTCCAGTGAAGCCCAACGCAAACTTGAGGAACAACACCTCATCTTCCGACTAGGCACTTTACAGCCTTCCGGACTGAATAATGAATTCAACAACTTTAGGTCTTGAGCTCCCTCCCCCATCCCCACCCCCTTTCTGTTTCTCCCTTCCTTTTGTTTTTTTCCAATAAATTATATAGATTTTTCTTTTCCCACCTATTTCCATTATTTTTAAATATTTTTAAATCTTTTATGCTCTCCCCACCCCCACTAAAGCTATACCTTGAGTGCCCTACCATCCATTCTTAATTAGCACATTCGTTTAGATAATATCACCAGCTTTCACACCTATGTGTTCTTTTGTTCTATTGTTGGTGACATCTTTTGATGATCTGCTTCTATCACTGCTTGTTTGTCCCTACAACCACACCAACCCCCTCCACTTTCTCTCTCTCTCCGCACCCCCCCCAACACCCCCCCCCCTCCCCCGCCCCACACACACACACACACACACACACACACACCTTAAACCAGCTTATATTTCAACTCTTTTTCTTGAACTCGAACTCAAGTTCTGTTGAAGGGTCATGAGGACTCGAAACGTCAACTCTTTCCTTCTCCGCCGATGCTGCCAGACCTGCTGAGTTTTTCCAGGTAATTCTGTTTTAACTCAGATTTTACTTTTGGTCATTTGGGAGCCTGGTGTGCTCAGAAATCCATCGATATGTTTAAACAAACATATGAGAAAACTTGATTTGTAAATATTCTGTTTGCCTGAGACAAGGTACACACTCTCTCTCCTTGGAGACACACCTTACTTAACTACATCCAGAGGCCTAATGTGCAGGTGAACAGAACCAAAGTTTTAAGAATCCCTGCCAACTCCCCAACATGTATATGCAGATGTACTTCTGAAGTATTATCAATTAAAACCATGCAGTTTACCAGATCACTAGAGAGCTCCCTGCTGCTTGAACAAGATCACTCTATCCTGTAGGAATTGGGTCCAACAGGTGTACCTGAAATTCAGCAGGAATTATCCCACCTCTCCAGTCAGTGTAAGCTCAATCCCTGCAGGGCCCAATCTTGTGGGTCCAAGTCCTCATTCTGCAGACTTGAACAAAAACCTAGGCTGCTGATCCCAGTACAGCACTGAGGGAGCACCCTCACTATCAGAGGTATCAGATTCAGATGAGACATTTGTCAGGGGGCTAAGACTTAGCCTGACTGAAGCCATGACTAGCTACGACTCACACAAAAGGAATTTCTGGCATTCGGACCAGCAGCAACCTTGTTACCTCTAAAGAGACATGAATGCCCCTGTGATTGACTAATAGACATTTACAGAATAGAAGGAGGCCATTAGGCCCATTGTGTTTGCACCGGTGAACAAAGATCTGACTACACTAAGCCCATTTTCCGGCACTTGGCCCAGAGTCCTGGAGGTCATATTCACGCAAACGAATATCTAAATACTTCTTAAATGCTAGAGAGTTTCTGAGTCAACCATCCTTTCAGGTAGTGAGTTCCAGACTCCCACCACCCTCTAGGTGAAAAATATTCTCCTCAACTCCCCTCTTAGCCTTCTATCTCTTACCTTAAATCTATGCCTCCTGGTTATTGACCCCTCTACTAATGGAAAAAGTGCCTTCCTATCCACCCTATCCATCTTATGATGCTCATAATCTTATACATCTCTATTAGGTCCCCTCTCAATGTTCGCTGCTCCAAGGGAAACATCCCCAGCCTATCCAATCTTTCCTCATAGCTCAGACCCTCCAGCCCAGGCAGCATCCTGGTAAATCTCCTCTGCACCTTCTCCAGTGTAATAACATCCTTCCTATAATGTGGTGACCAGAACTGCATGCAGTACTCCAGTTTGGCCTAACCAGCATTTTTATACAGTTCCAGCATAACCTCCTTGCTCTTGTATTCTATGCCTCAGCTAATAATGGCAAGTATCCCATGTGCCTTCTTAATCATCTTATCTACCTGCCCTGTTACCTTCAGGCATATGTGGATGTGCACAGTGAGGCCCCTCTAATCTTCAGTACTTTCCAGGGTCCTACCATTCATAGTATAATCCTTGCCTGGCCCCCATCGACATTGTTTTTACTGGAACGACTGAATTTCTGTACCAGCGCCTACAAGATTAATTCATCTCTTTCTGCGTCTCCCATTGTGGAAGTCATCGCTACAGAAGAAGTGGATTACCCAGCATAGGCTTCAGCCTGCTAACCTCTGTGAATTAATTCACCATTGGACGTTTTGGGCAGAATTGTCCCAGATTTGCACTAGGTGCCATAGTGGGCAGGCAAAACAATGTTTAACCCACCGGCCGCAATGGCGGCTTTTCACGCCGTATTGTCTCAAACCCACGGCATTAATTATGCATTCCCAGGAAACATGCCGTTCCATGGGGGGAAGGCTCTCATTCGCCCACCACGCCACACCACACCTCGCTGTTTCATCACGTTGGGCACCATATTTAAAGGGCAGCCAAGAGCACACATCTCAGTGCTTCCAGCCCAGGGCTGCTGCAGGAAGATATGCCCCTGAAACTGAAGAAGACTGCAGCCCCAGGTTCAGCGACGCGTCGCTCAAGTGTCTTTTGGATATCGTGGAGTCCTCTACCCCCAGTCTGGCTGCAGGATGGGCAAAAACCTTACTAATCCAGCTTGGGAGGCGGTAACAGTGGTGGTCAGCACCAACGTCCTTCAAAAGAGGACAGCCACCCAGTGCCACTGAGGATGAATGATCTCCTCCGTTCCACCAGGGTAAGTCACTCTTCTCATCATTCCCAACTCACACACTCACAAACCCATCACACACCCACAGGGTCCTCACTCACTGCCGGTTCAAGAGACATCACCATTCACTCTCTCACACTCACCGTCTTTGTCCTCATCCCGTCCATGGGACCACTCACCACCCACACAGGCCAGAAACATTATCGCCTGGCCTGGCAGGCGTCCTGCTTACACTTTCTCCATCTGTATTCATGGAGGACAAGCTGGCACACAACCAGAGAGAGAGGTCACAGACTGGTGGAGGAATGCCTGAAATCAAGGTCCTCATGGACTTTGAAAACAGAGCCATCAGGCTGGCTGGCGATGACTGGGCCTGGTCCTGTGCTGACGGTGAGGTCGTTGCTGCTCTACTAAGTGAGGATCCAGCTCACTGGATCAGAAAACCATGCTGTGAGTGATCTGTCCTGTTTCACAGGCCACTGCCATGGACTACTTATCTCCCCTTGCTTTCGCAGGAACATCAGGGAAACAGCCGACAGAGTCCATGACCCAGGGCCTCCAAACAAGTCCCGAAGAAACCTCTGAAGAGGAATCTGGAGGCATCCTCCCTGAAGTCCCGTCACAGCGCTCACCCACACCCTCCACCAGCGCCGACACACACCTCGGTGGGATCTAGCTTTAGAGTAGCCTCAGGATCACAATCTGGTGAGCACTTCGCACTGTCTGATCCACAGCAGGTGGCGGCAGGGACTTCCCAGGTGTCTGGCACTCAGACAACTATTGGAGGCCAGAAATTTGCTGAGTCTGAGTCAGATGTCGAGCCTCTGGACTCGGTCATGTCACAGTTGCTGGAACAGCAGAGGCAAACTCGGGAACATCAGGAAGGGATGTCTGCTGCACTCCTCAGATTGCAAGGCATGATGGAGGAGTCCGTCTATCTTCAGGCTGAGGTGATAGCGCCTGCATGCCAATGCACTAAGGGCAACACTGGTAGGATGGCGGCTGCCATGGAGACCTTGGTCCAGACTTCGCTCCTGCATTGCTGCGCAGGCTTAACTCCATCGCTTACACCACTGTTGGCCTCCAACAGTGACTATGCAAGAGGGGAGTGGGGCAGCTCGATCTCACTCCAGCTACACCTGCTCCTCAAGGTGACAGCCAGGGGTCCTCAGACATCCATAGGGAGGAGGATCAGCAGGTGCACACCCCGGAGCCATCCACCCAGGTGATTCTAGGAATGTTTGGCATGTCCGAATCTTTTCTTCCTTTGACCTCCGCAGCTTCAGCTCCACAGGCTGAAGAGGATGCCACTGCCACACAGCAGGACCCTGAAAGCAGGCCAGACCCCTCCAAGTCTCAGCCCTCCAGAGGACGCCCACAGAGGTCATCACAGACAGTGCGTCACAGTCTGCAGGCTGCCTCCACCTCAGCAGTGGACGTCCGGGGAGCACCAAGACATAGCAGCAGGGTTAGGAAGATTAAGAAGATGTAACTCTTTTGAGTCAAACAAATAAACTAAATTAATAAAATTGGGGACAAATTAAAAAGTAGCCCCTTAAAGGGAAACTGCAAAAACAAAGAAAAAATTTAAAGGAAACTTACAAACATCAAATCAAAATAAGATTAAGAGGGTCGATAAAGCACCCCAGTCCCCGCAGTGCCCACCAGGTACAAAAGGCCTCGATGGTGCCAACAGACAGGGACACCCAGCAGCGATCGTAGCCACGGAAGAGGGGCAGACAGTCGGGCGGGAAGACCCCCTCAATTGCCCGCTGCTTGGACCTATTAATGGCCAACTTGGCCAGGCCCAGGAGCAGGTTCACGAGGAGGTCCTCCTCCCTCCTTGCCCCCCTCTGCACCGGGTGCCCATAGATCAGGAGCGTGGGGCTGAAGTGCAAATGAAACAACAGTAAAGGTTTTTTAAAGAACTGAAAAGGGACTGCAGCCTACAACACCCTGTATAGACATGTTCCACAGACTCCACAAGGCCACAGGTATCTTGGGAGTCCGTGAACCGACACAACCTCCGATTATCCGGGACTGCTGCGTGCAACACCCTCCGCCCCAGGTCCCCGATGGAATGTGGGAGGGGACCACCATAGAGGGCATGTCCGGGTGGCGGGCGAGGGTAAGGAAGTGAAGGGTGTGCAGCAGCAGCCCGTACAGGAAACCCCTCAGCTCCATGCTAAAAGACACGGAGGGCATTTCCACGAGGTGACTCAGGTTGCGGGGCATCGGCTCCCAAGGGAGGGTTCAGGGCTTGGGGCCAATGTGGAATTCTGTCCGAACAGGGGTACACTCAGATGGAAGACCACCGCCCACTTGCACCACCTCGAGTCCCAGTATGATATTGGGGCTGAGCACGACCGTCCTAAGGTCTTGGATGGCATTGGCTGTGAGCCAGATGAACACCAACGCGCAATGTGCTGATTCCTGTGGAATCATCCAGCCCATCCTCCGCCACCCCAGCACATCCCCGATCCTAGTCACCCCTGCGGCCACAGCCCTCCTCTCCACCAGCCACTGCAAAGGACGAAGGGGCGAATTCCTGAGCAGCGGCTCTCTGACAATAGCTGCTACGCCTGATGGGGGAGAGCTGCGTTGCGAGGTGACCATGTTCCAGACTTTCAGCAAGTCCTGGTAAAAGACGGGCAACGCCTGCAAGGCGCCACCGAGGCCCCTCTGTTCTATAAACAGGAGCTGCACGTTATAAGTCAGGCCATGTACCTGGCGGAAGAAATACATCGTCAGGGCACACCATCTCGGAGGAGGCTCGACGTAGAGGTATCGCTGCAGGGCCTAAAGGTGGAAACTCGCCACCTGAGCGCGCAGGCACACCAGCATCTGACTGTCCTCCCTGAGTGGGAGACACAGAACCTCAGCAGCGACCCAGTGCAGCCTTTTGTCCCAGAAGAGGTCGATGAGCATTCTCTGGATTTTCATGACAAAATCCGGGGGAGGGGTCAAAGTGACCAGCCGGTACCACAACCTGGTGGCAGTCAGCTGGTTTATGACCAGAACTCGAGCCCGGTAAGACAGCACTTGGAGCAGTCCTGTCCAGCGCCACAGGTGAGCGGTGACTTTCATCTCCAGTTCCTGCCAATTCGCCAGCCAGGATTCCTCAATGGATGTTTTTACCCCTGGAGCCGGTGTTTACAGGGGTATGGGGATCAGGGTGGGATTGGGATGAATGCTGTGGGGATGGGGGGGGGGGGGCGGGGTGGGGGTGGCGGCCCAGGTGCCTCCAGGTAGCAGGTCTTCATCTGCGTTTTCTTACGGTGTGGGGTCTCTGCCCCTGCATCCCTGGCAGCCAAGATGGTGGTGGCTGCCGGCGGCACCTGCCCTTGCGGAGAGGGAGATGGAATGGTGGCGGGGGGAGGGAGATGGAATGGTGGCGGGGGGAGGAGCGGCGGTGCCAGCCGCGGCCGCCTGGATGGTGCTGGTGGCCTTGGAGACAGGGCAGTTCTTCCTCACATGCTGCATCTCCTTGCAGGCGTGGCACCACATGCCATCCGCAGTCCAGAAGACCCTGTAGGCGGCCCCCTCAAGCTCCACAGTGAATCCCCCCTCAGTGCACTCCTCCCAGGCCAAGTGTTCAAAAAACCTGGAGCCGGAAGGAGTAGATGTGAGGGAGGGCCGGGTCCTTGAGGCCAAGCGGGATCCGTGCAACCCCTGACCTAATCTCCCCCAGTTGATGGAGGCGGGGGAGGAGGGGCTCACTGGGGACAAAGGGCAGGACATTGGAAATGATGATCCTCTGGGCGGTGACCTCCAAGGGGGTCCACTGCCAGAAAGGTCCCACCCACAGTGAACCCCTTTTCTAGGGCCAGGTGCACCACCCGTTCCAACCTCCAGAAAGTTATGGGTCTGCCGTACATTTCTGAGGTGACAACTATGGCTGAGGGACCAACAACCCCAGCCACAGGCTTTATGCAGGCCTCAATTGTCATTTCAGGGTGGGTATAGCTCTTCACCCCCAGGGCCTTGGTGAGGAGGTGGAAGGGTGGTGGGGCCGCAGGAGCAGCAGGGGCCACAGATGCAGCTGCTCCTGCTTAGGTTTTCTTAGGGAGCCCCGCCACCGGTGTCAGCACCACCTCCATATTCGCCCAGGAAGGCCCAGCTACAGGCGACCCTGTCACAGCCATAGGGGCTGAGTCGCACCCACCCCGAATTCTATATTCAGCAATATCCCACCCCCAGGAGAGGGGGAAAGGATGGTGTAATCTCCCCCTCAGGGATAACAAAAACAGAGAGGAACAGCCACTGGAAAATAGCAGCAGGAACAGCCACTGGAAATCCCACAGTAGCAGGAACAGCCACTGGAAATCCCACAGCAGCAGGAACAGCCACTGGAAATCCCACAGCAGCAACAGTCACTGGAAATACCACAGCAGCAGGAACAGCCACTGGAAATCCCACAGTAGCAGGAACAGCCACTGGAAATCCCACAGTAGCAGGAACAGCCACTGGAAATCCCACAGTAGCAGGAACAGCCACTGGAAATCCCACAGCAGCAACAGTCACTGGAAATACCACAGCAGCAGTAGCAGCAATAGCTATAGCCAGCACCAAGCTCAACCATAGCAACTGCACACAGCTCAGCAGGAACGAGCTGCAGCTGAGCCCAAAAAGGAAGCACAGCCTGGACACGGGTGTTAATCACTCGTATATAATGTTCACTATTGTCAATAAACACCCAAGTATGCCTCGCTATCTATGGCTCCTTGTTCTGATGAGCAGTGATCTTGCCACTCAGATGTGAAACCTTTCTGCTCAAGACAAAGGCAGGTGTCTCAGTCCAGGGCCTTGTCCCTGTGCTCTGTGCAACCTTCAGACCAAAGTTATACTCGCTGGATACATTACCGATGCCTGCACCTCGGCAGTGCTGTCATTGCTGCCAGAACGTCATGGGCAGGCGCCATAGAGTTCCATCATTGTCTCTGTATGCTCTCAGCACCTTTAAGGTGGGGCTGGCCCCCCATCTCATCAGCATCTGTGACCAGTGAAGCTGTGCACCTGAAGGGCTCAGGTGCTGAAGGCGGACAAAGGATCAGATGGATTTAATGTTTCATAGCTGCGTCTCTATGATATGACCCTGATCACAGAACTCAAGCGAGCTGACCTCAGACAGACAGGGGTTAGACATTCTCAGAGGCTATATGAAGATCTAAGGAGCGTATTGCTGCTCCCTCTGCCCAGCCAGGCACCTCAGTCGGTCTCTTCTCCATCATCTCCACTCTCAGTACACCACGAGGCATACAGCTAGGTCACCAAGCTCCATGTTCCTGATGTACTCCTCCTGCAGGATGAAAGGGAGACACGTGGGTTAGCATGGTTTGACCTAGAACTTCCTTAAGTTAAGTCTGAAGGCACTTAATGCATCCCAGAGAGTGCTGGCCACCACTTGGAAGGCCAGAATTTAGTGCTTTGCATGGCTGTCCAAAACCCCACCCACCTCTGCCCGACTCCACTTGACCAATTGGCAGCAGCTTTGCCCATTGGACTGCACGCTGTGCTCTCAGTTCAGGCACAGGCATTCTCCTAACCCACACTGCAAGTCTGCACTGTTGGCTTGAACCTTGGGGGAAGACTGGTCCAAACTGGAATGATGACATTGCAAGGGGCTGTGAGCACCTCCAGCAATGACTGCTCCATGGTCAGCTTTAGCGAGGAGATTGTACAACGTGCCCAGTTGTCCAATCCTTCTCCAGTCCATTAAAATGCTCATTAGTTTGCAGTCTGTGCCCGAGGGGTGAAAAGCTCTTGAGCACTTGGTGACACTTTCATGCCTCTGTGTTGCTTGAGTGGGCAGATAAGCCCGAGGCCCGGCTCCAAGCATATCAATGTGGCTGCGCCTGAACTGTCTCAGCTGCAGAGGAATGGTCACTTTATATAAGGTTTCCCTAATGTGGGGCCATTTCCCTCGTCCACCCCTCCCCCACACCCTGCACGTGCTTGTGGACTGCCTTCAACCACAGGGAAGCCTTCCCCCCACATCTCCCATCCACCCCCCCCGCCCCCCACCCACAAATATTTCTCAACCACAGGGCAGCCTTTGCCCCCACCCCTCCACCCCCTCAACGCGTCTCAACCTTGAAGTCCAACAGGCCTCCCTCGTGAGCGCTGCACAACATTACTGTACCTCCAACTTCCCCTCAAAGTGCGTGCCTTTTATATGCAGTTGTGAAATACGTCAGTGTGAGTGGGCGGATGATCCAGCATGGGGGGCTGATTCCGGCAGACTGGTCTTATAATGATGTGTTAGAATGAGATTCCCAACGTCCAATGGTGCGGAATGCGGCCCACCATTGCCGGGCGGAGCGGACAAACGCAAACTGAGTTTACGACGCCGTGAAACCGATTTTTGGCCTTCTTGGCATATTGTCCGCTCACACTGGGGAACACGCCCGTCACCAGCGGGCATAGACGATTCCCCCCTTTGATTCTGGACTTTGGACTCACGTGAAATTATTTAGTCTGTTGGTTTTGCCCTGTCCCTCTTTCTTTCCCTATCCCTCACTGATTATTTGAATGTACCAGGGGTTATATAACACCCCACCCCCAACACCTGTGTTTTGAGCTTGTGTAAAAATAAACTAACCTTTTTACTTCACCCTATCTTTGCTGTGGGGTTGTTAATAGAGAATTGGATCACACCAAAACTGAGGGGTTGGGAAAATTCATTGCCACATATAAGGGATATATCAAAAATCAAAAACGCTTTTCGGGTTACGGACGGGTGGTGAGAGGAGAAATCAGGGATGTTTAAATGAAACCCCCTCCAGTCTGTAACACATTAAACCAAGTGCCTGGTGGACAGAAATGATCTCAGGGCACTATTTGGAAGGAGATCACAGTAGCTGCTCTGTTCCAGCCATATTGGCTGAGACAAGAAATGATAACACAGTCTTTATATTGTCCCTCGACAATGTAGGTCCTGTCCAGAGGTCACATAAAGAACAAGCCGGTCTCTTCCACATTATAAATACAGCCTGAATCATAGTCCAGCAGAATTTCATGACACTCCATAGTTGTTTACTATCGGTCAAGCACTTTTGAGTGCAAACTCGCACAGACAACAATGTGATAATAACCATGCCATTTTTTTTTGTGACCTTGGTTGAGGAATAAATACTGGCCAGAGCATCAGAGTGAGCTCTGTCCAGCAGACTCTTTGTGCCAAAACAAGCTGACAGATTTACACCTCTCGCACAGTTTCTTGTACCCAACTCTGTACCCAGCTTGTGTTCAGTCTCTTTCCACCTGCTCTATAAGATGTTGGACATCACAGAGAAGATTTGCAGACTTCTTTTCTGGGCTGTCCTCAATCAATTGTGCAATAGTTATCCTCAAGTCAAGTTTCTGTTTAATTCCAGTTTCGGTGCCCATCTTAAGGAGCTGAAACTGCCGACTGAGACTCGCTGGGCAGCGCCTTTGCCTCTGTGAGTCAGAAAGTTGTGAATTTAAGTCTCACTCCAGAGACTTGAGCCCATAATTGAAGCTGACAGTCCGGTTCTGTATTGAGAGCACTGTCTGAGGTGCCATCTTTTAGGTGAGATGTTAAACTGAGACCTGTCTGCTCTCTCAGGTGGATGTAAAAGATCTCACAGCACTATTTTGTGCAAGAATGGGGAACTCACTCTGATGTTCTGGCCAGTATTTATTCCTCAACCAAAGTCACAAAAAAAGATGGCATGGTTATTATCACATTGCTGTTTGTGGGAGTTTGCACTCAAAAGTGCTTGACCGATAGTAAACTGCTCTGGAGTGTCTTGGGATTGTGAAAGGCACTATAAAAATGAGAAGGCAGGCACTTAAAAAAAAGGAGCCCCTCTGCCCTCCTGTAAGATAGGGGCTGACCTCGGACCTTAACTCCATTTTCCCGGTGATCCCCATATCCCTTGATTTCCACAAGAATCTGTTAATTTTCAGCCTGGAACGTGAACTCAATGACCGAGTGTCCACAACTCCCTGGGCAGAAAATCCCAAAGATTCACAACCCTCTGGGCAGAATTTAGCCCTCGATGGACGGGTGGGCAGCTGATTGCCGCTGCCGAAACGGGCCCCGCCGCCAGTTGAAGCGGGCGGGCCAATTAAGGCCCGCCCAGCGTGTCGCCCAACGGGAAGCGCTATGCACTTCCTGTGTGGGCAGGGTGGGGATTCCCCAACTGCCAGAGTGCGCCCTTTTACGCATGCTGTCAAACATTAAAAATGGAACAATAAAAATTTCATTAACATGTCCCCCTCATGTGAAAGTGTCACACGAGATGGGACATGCTAGTGAAGTGCACAAAACCTTTATTAAACGTTTTAAAATCCGATATCAATCCTCATCCCGCCACTGGATGAGGCTTGTAAAAAAGAAATCACTTACCCGCCTGCCCGTTGGGCCCGTGCGCTGACCCAAAGTAGTTTGCACGGGCCCCTCAAAATCCTGGTCGATTGGAGAGTTAATGGCCTTAACAAGGCCTTTAATTAACGGCGGGCGCGTGTCCCGCTGCACAGCTTACCCGCCGACCGAAATATCGCGATGCCGCGCGCTGACATCAGGACGCTCGCGTGACATTTTAAGCGCTGGCGCGCAGACTCCGCCACCCGCACCCCAGCCAGAAGATTCAGCCCATTGAGTGAAGAAGTTTCTCCTCATTTCAGACTTGAAGCTGTAGGACACAGCCCGGATAAAATCAAAAGGTGGCATAGAGCTTCCTTAGTGGCAGCCCGTGCTGTGCCTGTTCCACACAAATACTGAAGCCAGCCTGGATCTTCCTGGCTATGTCACAGACCTCAAGAGCATCTGGATGTCCAACAGCACCAACCCAAAGAAGCAACGTCAAATCTTTCTCATGTTCCTCAGCAGTTTTTGGGTCCACTAGCGTCCTCCTATCTGTGGATTACCAGCAGCTATGATATTACATAATTTGGGGGGGAAAGAAAACTGTTCGGAAGGTCACATTTTAAAAAAGGAACCTTGGACCGAGTCAAAGACTGCACTCAAGATGGATTCAGGCTGCCAGGAAGAATTGTGGATTTCAGACAGGGTCTCCTCTTCTGGGAGGGCAATTAAGACAATCCTGAATTTAATGATGGTTCACTGTGATCTTGTCCAGCAGATAAAGTTGTTGATGCCTCACTGCGAGAATATAAATCGTCCCTTGGCCAGGAGGAAGCTAAGAACAGGTGGGAGAAGGGCTGTTTGAAGTGTCGATGTCTAATTCGGGAGGTGACTTGCCGTTTCGCACGGGTCACATGTTAACAGCGGCCATCTTAGCTCCTGCAAAAAAGAATTGAAAAGGGCAGGAAGCTGAGACAACCACAGAGACACACCTTGAGAGAACCATTTTGACAAAGGCTTCAACTCAGAGAGAGACAGAAAAAGGTATCTAAAATCAACTGCTAATTTGCTGTAAAGTAACGAGGCAGCTAAAAGTGCCATACCTGCAGAACAGAAATAACGAACCTCTTCTCCATGTAAAAATGGATTCCACCTACTAAGCTCACCTGTTAAAACAACCTCCAATAATTCGACAGTGGAATCCATCACAGCTGCAGAGAGAACTCTACAACCTCATGACCTTCACTTCAAAATATATCAGACCTGCACTGAATATGGGCTAATCTTGATATACGTTTATAAGTATTCTTTTATCTTCAATTTTAAATAATATGTGTATGTCTGTGTGCGTGTTTGTGAGAGTATGTGCCTGTGTGTGTGTGTGTGTGTGTGTGTGTGTGTGAGAGACTGTGTGTGTGTGTCTGTCTGAATGCGCGTGTCTGTGTCTGTGTGTCTGTGTGTGTGTGTGCCTGTGAGTGTGACTGTGTGCCTGTGTGTGAGTGTGACTGTGTGTCTGTGCATCTGTGTCTGCACGTCTGTCGGAGTGTATGCGTCTGTGTGTGTTTCTGTGCGTCTGTGTGTGTTGGTGCATCTGTGTGTGTGTGTGTGTGTGTGTGTGTGTCTGTGAGTGTGACTGTGTGTCTGTGTATGTGAGTGTGATTGTGTGTCTGTATGTGTGTCTGTGTGTGTCTGTCTGTGTGTCTGTCTGTGTGTGTGCATGTCTGTCTGTGTCTGTGCATCTGTCTGAGTGTGTGTATCTGTCTGTGACTGTGCATCTGTCTGAGTGTATCTGTCTGTGTGTGTCTGTGTCTGTGCATCTGTGTGTGTGTGTGTCTGTGTGTGTTTGTGCGTCTGTGTGTATGTCTGTGCGTCTGTGTGCATGTGTGTCTGTGCGTGTGTGTCTGTGTGTCTGTCTGTGCATATGTGTCCGTGTGTCTGTCTGAGTGTGTGTGTCTGTGCGTGTGTGTGTGTGTGTGTGTGTGTCTGTGCATCTGTGTGTGTCTATGTGTGTGTGTGTCTGTGCGTGTGTGTGTCTGTGCTTGTGTGTGTCTGTGTGTCTGTGTGTGTGCCTGTGCGTCTGTCTGTGTGTGCCTGTGTGTGTGCATCTGTGTGTCTGTGCGTCTGTTTGTGTGTGTGTGTGTGTGTGTGCATCTGTGTGTGTGTGTGTGTGTGTGTGTGTGTGTGTCTGTGTGTGTGTGTGTGTGTGCATCTGTGTGTGTGTGTGTGTGTGTGTGTGTGTCTGTGTGTGTGTGTCTGTGCATCTGTATGTGTTTGTGTGTGTGTCTGTGTGTGTGTGTGTGAGTGTGTGTGTGTGTGTGTGTGTGTGTGTGTGTATGTGTGTGTGTGTCTGTGTTAGTAACTTGGGGTGGGATTTTCTGGCCCTGCCCACCACCGGGATCATCTGGTGCCACTGAAAATCAATGGACTTTTGGCTTAGCTGCTGAATCTCCTGTGGTGGGTCCCACCACGCTGGGGCTGGAAAATCCCAACTTTTGTCTTTTCTTAGGTGACTTCCAGAGCAACAAAGTAAATAAACGAACCTTTTCTTTTTTAAATCAAAACACTTTGCTGCTGGGTCATTTTAAATTGAATTTCTCAGCCCCTTACTCCACGGGTGAAAATTTAGACACACACACACACTCGCAGACACACACTCACACTCGTGTGCGCAAACACACTCACACTCGTGTGCGCACACACACTCACACTCGTGTGCGCACACACACAATCACACTCACACGTTCACATACACACTCACCTTCACATACACACTCACACAGACACTCACACACGCTTACATACACACACATAAAAGCTCACACACACACATGCTCACATACTCACTTACATACACACACTCACAAAAGCTCACACACACACATATACACAAACGCTCACACATACACTTACATACACACACACATATACACTCACATACACATACACACACACGCACACACACACATTGTTCATGGGCGACTTTGGGGAAGCACCTTTAAAGTGTCTGTGAGAACAAGCATGGCTGTATTCTGGAATACTGCAGGAATCAAACAGAATCTATTCAATACAGAAGTGAATCAATTATATTCACTGGTTCCAAGACTATTTCATGTCCTACCAGCAGAAACTCAATATGAAGTCAGTCCATGTGTTGATGCCAGTAGCTGGTTGATGCTGTATGGGATCCACTGCTCCTCATGAAGATGATTCATTCAAGCCTTCTATCTATGCAGCACACTCCACAAGTTTCTCTGATCCCCATGTAAATGGGGCCTCGTACAGCCTGTTGGATGGCAACTCAATGCCAACTCTATGAGGATGTGCTCACACATTTGTTGGCTCTTGTCAGTGATTGGCACCAGCCCAGGCAAATCCTTTTAATTAGAACTTACAACAGGCAGGCTAACAGAAAAACGATTTACGATCATTTCTATGCAATTGCCTTTCTTTGTAGATCATCACAGCCCATTGATCCCCTTTCACCTCCTAAATGACCCTCCTGATTGGAGCTTTGCTAGATTATAATCACCACTGCAGCTTTTGCTTACTTCAAAGAAACATCAGGTTAAGCTTTAAAGGCCATTTGCTTTTGTCTGACCGATAGGTAGTCAAATTAACAAAATGCTGCTCATTGGATGAATGTTGGACCCTAGCTTCATGTGGATTGGCAGAGAAATCATTGGCCACAGCGCCTGGCATCAAGTCGGCTCTGTCAACAAGTCATACTGACCAAGGCCTGGACTTTGTGTTCGGAATCTGTGGCTGAGCACCGCGGGTCAATCATATTCGACACGGTGATATCAGCTACTTCAACTTGACAGCTGCCCTAATTTGACAGCTGAAAACAGCCATCTATAGAAAGAAAGACATCAGCCAGTTGTCCAATTGTCATGCCAATACCAGATAATTGGAGAGTCCTCAAAAGAAAGGATTGAGCACTGCTGTGAGAGGGGTTTGTCTCACCTTTGGTGCTCTGACTGGCATATTTCACTTACCCATAACAAAAGGACATAGGAACAGGAGTAGACCACCGAGTCCCACCAGTCTGATCTGACTCTTAACTCCAATTACCCACCTTAGTTCTATAAACCTTAATACTCTCGTCTAACGAAAATCTCGGTTTTGAAATGTTCAGTTGTCCCCCAGCCTTAACAACTTCTTGGAGGAGAGAGTTCCAAATTTCCACTGCCCTTTGTGTGAAGAGGTGCCTCCTGACACCACCCCGTACCTAATTTTAAGGTGATGTCCCCTTCAGAGACAGTGGTTTCTCTCCATCTACACTGCTAGTCCTTGACAATCAATTTGGTCATTCTTTAATCTTCTATATTGAAGGGGATACAAGCCTGGTTCATACAACCTGCCTTCATAACTTAACTATTAAGGAGCATTGGACAATCAGCAAATGTCCCCCTGAGGACATTCAGAGAGCCACTTACTGTTCTGATGGCCTCCAGCATTCAGCATCATGCAGAGTTTTGAGGAAGGCAAAACAAAACCTACAAGCCAGGTTTCTTACCCAAATTCCTCGAAGGGATATTCGGGGGTGGCGGGGGGAGGGGGGGATGACTCATTTAAGGAAAAGCATGTTGGTGAATACTGAGGCCATCCTACATTAATACCACTGCCTATCCAAGGTGGGTGCACAAACCAAAACAGAAAATGCGACCTTACATGCTCTTGTGTTCTGATATACAAAGCCTGTCTCAAAGAGCTTCCCTGAATGACGAAAAAAAGGCTGCAGGACAAAAAACAGGAAAGCAGTAAGGCTATTAAAAGACTTCTGAAAGGAGAGACATCTTGGATACATCAAGGAATCTGTTAGATTTCATGAAAATGTGCTGGTAAACCCAGAGTTATCAAGCAAGATGCTCCAAGTGGAAGAAAAAAGTGATGAGAACATTGCAGCAGTATTAGGGCAAGCTTCTAAAGAGAAACGTGTGAAGCTGTATTTGATAAAGATTGATGACTATCTGGAACTCGCAAGACAAAATCACTTTGCTCTGTGAATCCCAGCAAGCCGTGCATTTGACAACTTCTTCTGTCATGTCTAACAATGTGCACAGATGTATCTGCGGCTTTCATTTCGCGCTGCAAAATTTCTCCTCATCTACCTTCAGCTGCCGAGGCGCTAAGCTCTGGGATTTCCTCTTTACTTCCCTTTTCTCCTTTAAGATGCTCCTTAAAACCTACCTATTGAACCAGATTGTGGCCATCAGCTCTACTATCTATTCGGTGTCAAACTTTGATTCCTAATATTCCCGAGAAGCGCCTTCAGTTATTTCCCCTCTCACTATTACAACTGAGGCCAATTACAGAACCTCAGGTTAAAACAGAAAGTGCTGGAAATAGTCAGCAGCTCTGGCAGCACCTGTGACGAGAGGAACAGTTTTGAGCTGGATATGACAATTCTGAGGAAAAGTCGTACTGGACTCGAAATGTGAACTCTGTTTATCTCTCCACAGATGCTGCCCCCCCTGATGAGAGTTTCCAGCACTTTCTATTTGTTACTTTAGATTTCCAGCATCTGCAATATTTTGCTTTTAGTTTAGTGCAGAAACTGAAATATTGTGCTACTGCAATCCATTTTCAGCTTTTCACTCGGTATTGTTTCATCTGGTGCATTTACTCATTATACTGTTTCAGGAACTTTAATCAAAACTTCAGATATGAAAAATAAGAGGGTAGAACATTATAAGTAATAAAAAAATTGTGTTGTCCTGCTTTCCTGGGTGCAGGAGTCCTGATTCATGACCCGCCCATGGCCGTACAGGCGATGGTGGGAACCATGGAATTTTTGTGTTCCCACCTCACCTGCATGACTGTTGTATTGGCCTGAGTAGCACCCAGGCTGCCATGCGTCCCCTCCCCCTCCCCCCAAGCTGCCTGCAGCCTCTTCACAGAACAGCGATTGGGTGGGGGTGTGAGGGGTGGGGTGTGGGGGGTGGGGGGTGCAGCTGGCAGCTTTGTTTGCAGGCTATGGGGGACTGCCAGGCTGCTGTATCCTAAACAGGAGCAGGAATGCTGTTGCGATGTATGTAACTGCAAAACGAATGCCAGGGCACAGAGAGGGTTCCATGGAGCTGCACTGGAGTTGGTGATATTACTGGTGGAGGTGGACAGGAGGAGAGGTGCCATGGTTCCACAGATGGTGAGCATTTCATCAAGAACCACCCTCAGAAAGGAATGGGAACAGCTGACCTGAAAGGTCAGCTCACCAAGTCTAGATTTGAAGGCCTTGAGCAGCAGCACCACAGGAAGTCTAATGATCTCATAGGAGTGATCAAGGTTAGTGAATGCATCTTCACATAACATCTCCTACCCAACCACTTACATTGCTCAATCACCCCCATCTCTCACAACGGCACTCCCCAGCACCCAGGACTCTTACCTACTCTACCTCAGCCTCACACTTAACCAAGGCTGCCAGCCTCATACCACCCCTCACTCCCTCAACATACCTCCAGCTATTCAGCTCTGGCAGATACACCACTCAAACTCAGTGCTCCAAAACCGCTGACATTCTGCCATCTCTCTTGTAGGGCAAGGTGGCCCATAATCACAGGGAACAGAGCAGAAATAGCAAGGAATAAGGACACCTGCACCTCTTGAGCTCCTGAGGAGATGGCTGACCGCATCATGGGGTGGCCACTGATGGGACCCATGGCATCTGGTGTTGCTGTTAACATTGAGAATGTGAGAACACTGGCATCTACCTGGCTATGTGGAGAATCATCCAGGTATGTCCAGTACACAAAAAGCAGGACAATTCCAACCCAGCCAATTAGCACCCTATCAGTCTACTCTCCATCATCAGTTAAGTAATGGAAGGGGTCATCAACAGTGCTATCAATCGGCACTTGCTTAGCAATAACCTGCTCATTGATGCCCAGTTTGGGTTCTGCAAAGGTCACTCCTGACCTCATTACAGCCTTGGTTCAAACATGGGCAAAAGTGCTGAACTCCTGAGGGGAGGTGAGAGTGACTGCCCTTGAAATCAAGGCCACATTTGACTCAAGTGTGGCATCAAGGAGTCCTAGCACAACAGGAGTCAATGGGAATCAGGGGATAACTCTCCGCTGGTTGGAGTCATCACTAGCGCAGAGGAAGATGGTTCTGGTTGTTGGAGGTCAATCATCTCAGCTCCAAGACATCACTTCAGGAGTCCTCAGGGTAGTGTCCTAGGCACCCAACCATCTTCAGCTGCTTCATCAATGACCTTCCTTCCATCATAAGGTTAGAAGTCGGGATGTTCGCTGATAGTTGCACAATGTTCAGTACCATTCGCGACTCAGATACTGAAGCAGTCCATGTTCAAATGCAGCAAGACCTGGACAATATCCAGACTTGGGCTGACAAGTGGCAAGTAACATTTGCACCACACAAGTGCCAGACAATGACCATCTCCAACAAGAGAGAATCTAACCATTGCCCCTTCATATTCAATGGCATTACAATCACTGAATCCCCCATTATCAACATCCTGAGGGTTACCATTGACCAGAAATTGAACTGGACTAGCCATATAAATTCTGTGCCTACAAGAGCAGGTCAGAGGCTAGGAATCCTGAGGCAAGTAACTCACCTACTGACTCCCCACAGCCTGTCCACCATCTCCAAGGCATAAGTCAGGAGTGTTATGGAATACTCCTCACTTGCCTGGATGAGTGCAGCTCCCACAGCACTCAAGAAGTTCAACATCATCCAAGACAAAGGATCCCACTTGATTGGCACCCCATCCACAAACATTCACTCCCTCCACCACCGACACACAGTGGCATCAAAATGTATCATATACAAGATGCACTGCAGGAATTCACCAAGGGTCCTTTGACAGCACCTTCCAAACCCACAACTGCTACCATCTGGAAGGACAAGGGCAGCAGGCACATGTGAACACCACCTCCTGAAAGTTCCCCTCCAAGCCACTCACCATCCTCACTTGGAAATATATCACTGTTCCTTCACTGTCGCTGGGTCAAAATCCTGGAACTCCCTCCCGAACAGCACTGTGGGTGTACCTACACCACATGGACTGCAGCGGTTCAAGAAGGCATCTCACTACCACCTTCTTGAGGGCAATTAGCGATGGGCATTAATGCTGGCCCAGCCAGTGGTGCCCACATCCTAGAAATGAATAAAGTGAAAATTGAGGATGAGAGTATATTCTTGCCTTATGCCGCTTCTCAGCTCCCAGCTCACCCTCATCCTGCTATCTGGCAGGGTGAGCAAGCTGCTGATGGTGTGACTTTGGACCTCTTCTTTCTCACCTGAGCTCCCGTCCCATTCACTAAGCTTTCCCCTCTGATTTTCCTCGTATTCAAGAGCTGCTGCCTGCCCAGCCACAGCAGCCCAGGAGTAAGAGAGACAGAGCAACAGTGCTGATGAAGAGGTGCCGTCACTTGATCTGTCACTTGCAGCTGCCAGCTCAGATCCTGGCACTGTGCCAACCTCCAGTGCAGAGTTGGGATCAGCACATGGCGAGTCACTGGGCACCAGCAGCCTGCAGCCAGGCCAGGGGGAAAAGATGATTTGTTTGTCAATTCACTGAGGTGACAGATGAGTACAGCTGCAAGAGGATTCAGCTGAAGACCTTGATGGGGCAGCATACAAGAGAACGCTGATGGGCATGTGCACTGAAATGTTGGGTACATTGCCTGGCCTGCCAGATAAAGAGAGATGGGATGTAGAAGCTTGCTTGTATAGACCATGAAGACTTTGGGTTGAAAGGCCTGTTTCTGTCTTGTAAATTCTACAGATTCCATGTAAAACGTTACGAACAATTTGTAAAGTTTTTCCAAAGGGTGTGACAGTACCTAAAACATATTGTTTAAAACTGCTTTGTTGAAGATATCTCCCAATTTTGAACCGAAGATGTTATAAAGCCTGCCCCATGTATTGTAAATGTTTAAAAATTTGGAACTACTGAAGTACCTAACTGTGGCCATTAATGATTTAACTTTAGTTTAATTTATGATGAAGCATACTTACTTTAATAGATTTTTTTATTGGAAGTATATTTGGTTTAAAAAACAATCAATGCAGATCCTTTTTTTTAACAATTGAAAGTTAGCCACATCACAGTTACATTCATCTCCCTTGTGATGCTTACATATGCTGTTACCTAACACTGGAGCAGACATAAAGCTGTACACAAGGCTAGACTGGCATTGGGTTACAGATTACTGACAGTAGAATTGAGATTGCATATTTTCTGCTTTTATTTCCTTTCAATTTTTTTTCTTGGCAGTCTCACTACCCTGGTCAAACTCAGTGAAGGTGAAAAGTTTGCCTTTGGTAAATCAAATAGAATAAGGTAAAAGGTTATTGAAAGCACAATATAAAAAGAACGAAGTTGCTTATATCATAGTGGGAGAAAAACAAGTATATTAAATCGCCTGTAAACTCCATGAATAATTTCTTACCAGGCCTCCTTCTCTTGCTGCAGAAGAATAACTTAAAAGGAAATTTCTGAGAAAGCTGCAGAGGCCGGGGGTTGGGATGCAGGACTTGAACCTGCTCCCATTATTCCTGTGTATTTGGATTACTCTGTAAACTATTTTAATTTTATTTTACACTACATGTCAGCAATCTGGGCCTGCCTTATTACATTTCCCTGTGGCAGTAACTGCTTTCAGATTCCCAATCCTTCTACTTATACCACTGAAGCATGTAAGAAGAACTTGCATTTAATCTCATGCCTTTCATGACCTCAGGATGTCCCAAACCCCCTGTACAGCCATTGAAGTACTTTTGAAGTGTAGTCACTGTTGTAATACAGGGAAACATTACGTGAGATTATGCTAATTGGTACAGAAGGCTCCATATCTCATTATTAAGTTTCTATTTGAGCTACTTCTGCTCGTGCCAGCCATGGCTCAGTGATTAGATCTGACAATCGAAAAGACATTGGTTCCAGTCCCACTCCAGAGACTTGAACACAAAATCCTAGTCTGGCACTCCCTTGCAGTACTGAGGGAGTGCTGCACTGCTGGTGGTGTCACTTTTTGGATGAGATGTTAAACTGAGATGGGTGTAAAAGATCCCATGGCACGATATTGAAGAAGATCAGTGGAGATCTTCCCCAGTGCCCTGGGTCAAACGTCATACCTCAATCAACATCACTAAAAAGCAGCTGACCAGGTCATTATCACAGTGCAGTTTGTGGGATCTTGCTGGGCGCAAGTGAGCTGCTGGATTCCCTACACTGCAGCAATGTTTTCATTCCAAACATACTTTACTGTTTTAAAACACTTTAGGGTGGTTCTGAGATAGTGAAATGCTTGGTTCAATCATATCTGCCATGTTGTGTGTTTCCTAACCTCTAAATCCTCCCACTGCTCCTTCAGCAGCAGCTCTTATGAGTCTCTGTCAAGTCTGTCATTGTAAATTCTGTGGCTCTTTCTTTATTCTTCTTGCTTCCTGACACTGTAGCTATTAGTTCTCCTAATGAGAGGGATGATCCTCCTGCACTAATCATTCTCTCCTACCTCAATGATCAGCTGTGCCCTCTACTGAAACACAATGACTGACATCGAATTTATCCCCAGTGAGCCTGTCAGATTCTGTGCTTTGTTCTGCCCTATGGATTCTGATAAGATCTCCAGTCTTGATGATGTGCCTCTGAATTTGTCTGTGTCCTATACATTTCAAACTGATTGACCACCAGTCTACCCGACCTTTTTGCTGGGATATTTACTCATGGTCTCCTGTATGTCGAGGAAAATGTGATGACCTCTTACTGTTTTAGCTCATGCCCTATTGTCCATATATTAGCACTTTGTAAAGTTGTGGAGCCCGGTCATAATCTTCAAATCATCCATCAGCTGCAAAGGTCTCATCTAATCTATAATCATCAGTTTGTTTATTAGACAAGTCTTTCCATGGTTAATCATGTTGCCTGTTGCATAGCTCTGAAAATCTGCTCTTAAAACTCTGCTGAATTATCTGTCATTATTTTAGCTCATCTCCAGGGGCTTTTGTATCTTACAGCATAGTAATGCCCTTTACCAGTGCTATTCAATTTGTCCAACTCCCCATCTCTCTTCCCATAGCTCTTCAATGTTTTTCCTTTTTATATATCTGTCCAATTCCCATCAGAAAGTTACCACTGAATCCCCTTCTCTTTCAGGCATAACAATTTGCCACTAAAAGAACTTTCTCCTCATCTCTTTACTCTTTTTTCTTTGGCCAATTATCTTAAAGCTGTATCCTATGGTTACCGACTTCCTCGTTGGTGAAAACTATTTCTCCCTATCCATTCTATCAAAACCCGTCATAACTTTGAACACCTCCATTAAATTGCCCCTGAACTTAGTGTGCTGTAAGGAGAACAATGCCAGTTTATACATGCCTGAAGTCCCTCATCCCCTGCCAGCATTCAGGTAATTGAGTCTATCAAATTCACTGCCCTCTGGATTCCAATAAGGTTTCTGGTCCTGGCGATATCTGAAGAGGGTACTAGCATATGTTCTCTCCTTAAAACTGTGCTCATGGCTATTTCATTCTCTTTCAAGTACCTTTTATCTGCAGTAGATTATAGCTCATTTTGACCCTTGTCCAGCAATTCACAGAATCCCAGGCACCAGTTCTCTCTTCCATTTTGTTCTTTATACACCAGAGGCCTCCTTCACTTGTTATTTGATCCTATCCATCCTTTTGTTGATGGTTGCACTCTATGTTTATTCATGTCCTTCAGACCACACACACTCAATGCTTACAGTCTCTGGTTATCTCACAGTGCAGTGACTGATTCACCGCATTATGATCTCCTCCATGTCCTTCAGTGCATCCACACAGATCTTGTTTCTTTTGTAATTGTAGAAAAGGACAATTTCTTCACCTCTCTTCGAGTTTAGTCAACGATCATACCTATGATAGCTCTCCCGTTAACTTTTCTTCATCAGTTGTCACTCTTGGCTTCATCATCTCCCATTAACTCCAGTAGAAAGCTCCTATTTTCTCTATTGCTAAACTCAGATTAATCTTTCTGCCAAATAACCCTTATATCCTCAACAACTCTTCACTCTTGATCAAGCCAAAGGCTGTCCAAACCTTCAATAGTGTGTCCTTGTTCAAAGATGCTCTTCTAGATCTCTCAGAATCATAGAAACATAGGACCAGGAGTGGACGAATTAGCCCCTTGGACCTATTCTGCCATTTAATGAGATAATGGTTAATCTGCACCTCAGCTCCATTATCCTGCCTTTACTCAATATCCTTTGTTAAATCAACCAATAAAAATCTATTAATCTCAATCTTGAAAGCTCCAATTGTACACCAGCATTCACAGTCTTTCAGGTAGAGAATTCCATATTTCCATTATGCTTTGTGTGAAAAAGTGTTTCCTGATTTCCCTACCAAATTGCCTAATTCAAAATGCAGTGCGGTGCCCGCAATTGAACACAGCACTCCAGATGGAATATGACCAAGGCTCCCTGCGGAACTGAAGCATCACATCCTCCCCTTATTAATCCCCTTGAAATAAAGGCCAGCATTTCTTCAGTCTTTTTGATTGTTTTTTAGACCTGTCCACTCCATTTCAATTATTTGTGTAAATCTACTTCCAAATCTCTTTGCCCCTCTCCATTTCCCAGTTTTTCACCATGTGGAAAGCACACTATAGGTCCAAAGTGGATGACTGCATACTTGCAATACACCTGTACAGGTTGCAAGAAAAAGCCTTTCATTGATAGTCAACCTTGCCTTCATTTTCCATTTTTCTGCCTCTTTGGTGAAATCTTGTCAATCTCTATTTAATTCTTAGTTCTCCTCCGAACTGTCCTTTATGTTTAAAATCTAAACTCCAAGTACATGATGTTTCCCTATCCTTTCCATCCCCTCCATTACTGTGACTCTCTCAGCATCATCAATCTTTGCTTCCTCCTACCAACCTCAATCAGCCTTTCCAAAGCTGAACCAAGCACTCTTCCCTGATTTAGCTCAGTCATCTTTTACAGGAATCAACTTGGATCAGGCCAAGTCAGGAGTTCGCAGGTTCCAGGACTTGAGCACAAAATCTAAGTCGACGCTCCAGTGCTTTGTTGAGGGAGTGCTGTGCTGTCTGAGATAATTTTTCATTGAGATGTTAAACCTGGTGGATAGGAAAGATCTCGTGACATCATTTCAGAAAAAACTATGTGTGTTCTCCCTGTTGTCTTGTCCAATATTTACTCCTTTGACTAGCATCACTATTTGATTATTATCATATTGCTGGTCTTAAGAGGAACTTGTTTGAGGCAGGGATATCATGGAAACTCATATTTTGAACACGTGATGTGAACAGGAGGGGAGTGTTTGGAAAAAGAGGTAATGCAAGGCAAAAAACCCAGAAAACATGCACAAGGAAGACCCAAGAGGACACAGATGGATAATATCAGAATGTGGCCTGGCCTGTCTATGGGCAGCGGAGAATAGAAATCAACAGAAAACGATTATTCACAATACGGCCAACCCTCAGAATGAGGATGGATGGAAGACAAGAGACAAGACATCATATTGCTGTTTGTGGGAGCTTGCTCTGCGCAAATTAACTGCCACAATTCCTACTATACAACGGTGGCTACACATCAAAAAATGTAAAGTGCTTTGGGATGAGCTGTGATCGTGAAAGATGCTGCATAACTGCATGTGCTTCTTCGTTTAATTTGTTCATCCTTGGTACTGTCCTGCACAATGGACTTTGACTCTTCAGCTGAGGTCAGCAGTAATTCCACATTCAGTTTTGATTTTCTTCTCTTCCTCCTTTCATCAAGTTTTTGAGGTGATGGAACAGAGATGTACGGGTGCTGAACCACCTTCATTACATTGCACCTAACGGTAATGCTTCACACTTGAATCTACGTGTGGGTATTACCAAGCAATTCAACCATAGCAGGAATCACCAGAGAGTCTTTCCTCATCCACAAACATGCCACTTGCAGGAGGGGGGTAATTGGATCGGAATCCACCTCCCCATCCTCAACCCACCACCCCTCTTGTCATGGGCCACTGAAACCACTCTCCTGCTGAGATCATTAAACACTGCATGACTGGAACTTTCTTGATCGGGATGACTGAGGTTCCTTGTTGGGTAATTTCCTGGCCAAAGGAGCCATGAGCTGTTTATTCTCATTCTAGGTCCTTTGACAGTATCAGAAGATTCTTCCAGCGTCGATACAAAGGAAACGTTCACATAGAAAGTGCAACATTTGATCATTCTCAATGGGTGCTGCTGGAGCAGCACAACATTCACAGAATTTACTTAAATCCTTTAAGCACCAGTGAAAAAATAAATTGACACCTGTTTGTTGATGCTAGAAGGCATTGGACATGTAGTTTGTGGCTGCATCTATATTTATCTTTCATCCAGTACCAGAAGATGGTGGTGCTAGCTGTTTCCTGTGTGGTTAACCCACCAATACTTCCCTGCAGATATGCAATTTCTCTGGGTTAGAAAGTGTTAAACATTCCTGGTAGATTTTTCTGTTTACTTTCTGCATAGCTCCATTTAGACTGTGCATGACAGACAAATTCTACAATGCATTACAAAGTATGCACAGCACGGTAACAAATCATTCAGCCCAACAGATTCATGCCAGTGTTAATTAACCAAATGAACGTCCTCGCACCCCTCTTCATCAAACCATACTGACATCATTTTCCATTCCTTTCTCCCCCATGTGCTTATCCAACATCCCCTTGAATGCACCTATTCATTATTCATCTCAACTACTCTTTGTGTCCTTGTGGGAGCGAGTTCCACATTCTCACCACTCTCCAGGTAACAAACTTTCTCCTGAATTCCCCATTGGATTAAATAGTGATTATCTTAGCTGTGGGAGGAGGTCATGTGGCAGTGTGATTAGCATCTGTGCCTCTAAGCCAGAAGCTCCGGTTTCAAGTCCCACTCCAACAGTGAGATTTTCCGGTCCTGCATGCCGGGGGGCCAGAAATTCCTGCCCGAAGTCAACAGACCTTTTGCAGGTCGATGACTCCCACAGCAGGCAGGACCAGAAAATTCCCGCCCAAGACTTGATGGCCAAGGAAAATGCATTCACAACATGGCCAAGCAGTTTGAGTGTCAAGCTGCAAGCCCTTCTAAAACATGTCAATGGCAGACAGTAAGAGCGGGAGAGATTCCTGGTCAGCCATGTGTTGGAAAGAATGTAGGCACCTCTACCATCACTATCCAGACTACAACATGCATGTAAAAATGCATATTGTTGTTAATATCGAGTTCATGGTTTGTGTTAATATTTTAGAAGTTTAGTTCTGGGAATAGTATTGTTCTGAAGTCAAGTAAATTAAAATACTGGGCTTTAGTGATTGCCAGAATACCTAAAGAAACAACAGTTAAGAACATTACAGAAATTGTTTAATAATAAAGTCAGAATGGAAGAGTTAGAGCTATAAAACAGCAAGTCACTTACTTAACTGGAGCAATTGTAAACGAGGGATAAATAGCTTAAAGGTTAGTTTGAGCAGGCCCAGAGCAAGCTAAACATCATGGAGTTGGGTGGAACTTAGGAAAGCCCACTGGTTTCAATTTATCTGGGTGTTTGCTGGGAGAGGTTTTAGTCACAGTTTGGACCTTGTGTGGTTTGCACCTCACTGGGAGAAGTTAGCCAAAATAAATGACATTTTGACTGACCTGCACTGTAAGCAGAATAAAACACTAACTTCATCTTTGAAAGTGTGGAAGGTGAGTGAGCCTTAATCTCAGTTTGAATCTCATGAGGAACAGAAGCTGGAAGACTGCCTAACTTGGAACTGGTGGGGGAATCTACAGTGGTCCTTACAGAGTTGTGTGGTAAATAAAGGAACAAGCAGATTAGCTTGGAAGTATAGGAAGGCAACTAGTACAAGGGACTTAGGACTCCACAGTCAGGAGAGGGCAAATGTAAGTTTTACCTTTGAGAATAGCCGGAGCTGAGGAAAACTCTCCAGAGCAGTGTGACATACTTATGGTCAGTCCCTACAGAAGTAAATAACTGTAAGGTTGATGTGTCTTATCAGAGAATTCTTTGGGGAAGTAGGAAGCAAACTTGAGTGTGTAACAAATGTAGTTATAAACCATTTTTATTTAAGTCTTTTTTATACAATAAAGTACGTTTTGTTTAAAAAAGTGAAATCTTGTGGCATAATTTTATTAGTTTAAAGAGGTATTTGGATTGCTTTATAAATATTAGCGGTCCCTAACAGGATTGTAACAATGTTGGCACAGCTCCCTGATTGAACCCTAACACACCACCACCGCCACCTTATATTCATGATCCCTAGTTTTGGACTACCTCACAGGGACATCTTCCCTACATCTACCCCATCAAACCCCTTCATAATCTTGAAAACCTCTATTGGGTAACTGCTTTGCCTTCTCTTTTCTCAAGGAGAGAGAGGCAGTCTGTTCAATTGATCCTGATGGATGTAACCTCTCTGTTCTGGAATTATTCTCGTAATTCTTTGCACCTTCTGCAGTACCTTTAAGGCCGGGATTTTCCGTGCCCGCCGGTGTCGGGCGTGCTCGGTGGCATGAGTGGGCAACCTGATGAGCAGGCCAAAAATTGATTTCATGATGACGTGAAACCAGTTTGCGCCCATCTGCTCTGCCCATTGATGGCCACTCTCAGACATCGGGAACCTCACTGTAATATAATACGTTGTTATAAGGCCAGCCTGCCGAACTCAACCTCCTCCCACAGGATCGTCCACACATGTTGGCAGAAAAACACACTGACATGTTTCACAACAAGATGTTGCACTTGTCAGACTGCACTTTGCTCGGGATCTTAAGGTTTGTTTGCCCACCTTGATTCAGTTAGCACTTGCAGCCATGAGCGGCAGGATTCGCAGTTAGCACCACATCACTTTTAGGGAGGCTCACGGATAGATCTCTATCTACCAGATCAGCTATAAGTGGGTGGCTTTTCAATGGCTGCAGGGCTGGAGCTTGCTTGGGGAATGGAGAGGAGGGGCCTCAGGCAAGAGAAGAGGCTGCAGGGTGAGGGCTGTTTTGGGGAAGAGAGGTATCCCAGGGTGTGTGGAGGCACATGTAGATCTGTGCAAGTGACCTCAAGATGGCGAGGGATGAGGAGGCAGTCTCCAGAAGCGATGAGGTCAGGTGGACATGTGAGGGTATGTGTGAGAGAATGGTTGGTGATGTGTCTTCTGTGCAACATTGGCACTGATCCTCACTGCCATCGCCTACCAAGCTGGAGTGCTAATGTTGCTGCCCCGCTGCTGTCAGAGTGGGGATAGGGGACATCACAGCGGCCCTGCACAGTGTCCAAAAGGTGCTCGACGGCTGCAGTCTTCTTGCCTTTTGGGGCCATGTCTTCTATGCTGCAGTCCTGGGCTGAAAGCACTGAGTGTGGCTGTACTTTAAATGTGGCACCCGGCGTGATGAAGTGGTGAGATGACGGCATGGTGGGTGATTCAAAGCCCGCCCACCATCAAAATGCTGGGTTTCCATGAATACATAACTAATGTGGCGGGTTTGGGATGATACTGCATGAAAAACTGCCATTGCAGCTGGTGGGTAAAACATCGTCCTAGTGGCCCACTACTGCACTTAGTGCAAATATGGGATGATTTCGCCCTATATCTTTTTTAAAAAACAATATGGAGATCAGGAATGTGCACAGTACTCCAAGTGTGGTCTAACCAAGGTTTTATAGCATAACTTGTCCACTTTTTGATTCTATCCATTTACAAATAAACTCCATGTGTTGCTTTTTTAATGGCTTTATTGAACCACTTATAGGGCAGGATTTTATGGCCCTGAAATCGCAGGGGTGGGGCTGTAAAATGCGGCAAGCTGTTCAAAAGCCCATTGACTTTGGCAGGACTGTAAAATCCTGCCAGCATAAAATTCCACCAGAGTGATTTGTGTATCTGGTACTCCCAAATTCCTCCACTCCTTCATCCAATTTAGAAACTTATTTTTCCCAAAGGCTATGTAGCCACCCTATTTTTCCTACCATAATGTGCCAGTTCAGACTTGTCTATATTGAAGTTCTGTTGGCAAGTATGCCTATTCTGCAAGACACCTGTACTAGCCCTCCATTAACTAAATCTTCCCACTTGGTGTTGTTTGCAAATTTTATCCTTGTCCTTCCAATTCCTGAGTCCATTTTATGTACTTACATTTACCTTTCACGACCTCAGTACACCCCAAAGAGCTTTGACAATAAAGTGCTTTCTGGATTAGATTCACTTTTGTAATGTGGCAGCCAATTTGGGCACAGCAAGCCCCCACAAACAGTAATGAGATAAATGGCCAGGCAATCTGTTTTATAATGATGTTGTAAGAAAGCAGGTTAAGTGGAGTTGATCGATGGTTCAGAATGTGCCTGATAGCTTTTACTTAGTCTTCAAATTTCTTACATATTCTAAAAGAACACACTGCTATTTCTAGCAAATTTGTCAATCAGGGGAGCACATGCCACTATGAAAATGTTGCAACCATACTCTGCTCTGTACATCCTGTGAATTTGCCTCCCCACTGGGTGTGCGAGATCATGAATTCTCTTCATCTAGTTACAATGTAATTGGCACATGGCAACGCTCCAAGATTAATTCAACACCCACCATGGAATATCCTATTTGTACCAATAACAGAAATTATAATTAAAGAAAAAACACAATTTAGTGCTGGTTCTCAATCTAATTGAGATGGAGTGACACTAAATTATATCAAACAATGAATTCAGAGCCTGCTGTCACCTGGAAACTTTAACAGGCTTTAGAACTGCACTGAATTTAGACTGTACCTGATATGAATGGAGAGTAAAGAGCAAAGAAGCTCCACTCACAATCACTTTTTTAACCAAAAATTAATGATGCGATGGTTAGCCTTGCTGTATTTCTTGGCCAGGCAGCTTTATTGAACAATGTAACAATGGACATCTGGATAAAGAGGGTGAGAAGGTATTTGGGTCCTGTTAAGTGTTGGACAGCTGAGGGATCAACTTTTGATCAGAGCCTACAAGAGCCAAGGAATGAGGTGGAATGATTAGCAGTGAAAAAGATAAATGGTCCACATTGATCACTGGCTGATGTGAGATCCAGCCATATGGAGTGGCAGGTGGTGGAGAGAAGTTCAGGATTTCCGTCATCCAGAACTGGCAGGTGTCCACAGCAAGAAAGAAGTTGGACCAGGAAGCCTGCGTCGCCGAGCTAACTCGCAAAAAATTGCTTGGCTAAGAATAAGTAAGACAAGTGAGCTCCAAATTGCAGGGAATGCATGAAAAGGCATTAGGAATATGTTTCAATCCACCCAATCCCAATAACCAGCATTAACTGGGCTTGAAATAGAACTGCTGATGGCTGAGATTGAAAGTCCTCTCATAGTACAGCCCTAACTACTTAAACCGCTCACACTGACCACGGGCAGTCTCCTATATCGGGCACTTAGTACCAACTGTTTACCATGTCAATGGATGGCCAATGGCAAAGGAGTCACCCACGATGCATCAAATGTTCCAGCAATTCAGGGAGACAGTTTTCAGATTGTTTCCATCTCTTGCACATTTCAGACACCTATGTGCAGGCTGGAGAGAAAGAGAAGGACATATTAATACTCTGCCCTTACCGTGTCCTCTCTTACATTGTATGTTTCATAGAGTCAGAATTCTTACAACTCAGGAACATGTTACTTGGAAATTTAAATCACAGAAATGGGCCACTTAGCCTAATTGTTTATAATTTACACAATCTTCCTAACATCCAACCTCATTTAACCCCATTTAACCCCAGGGTTGTAGACATAAGCCAGGGAATTACAGGCCAGTGAGTCTCACGTCAGTGGTAGGGAAACAATTGGAGAAAATTCTGAAGGAGAGAATCTAGCTCCACTTGGAGAGGCAAGGTTTGATCAGGGATAGTCAGCATGGCTTTGTCAGAGGGAGGTCATGCCTAACAAATTTGATTAAATTTTTTGAGGAAGTGACCAGGTGTGTAGATGAGGGTAGTATAGTTGATGTAGTTTATATGGATTTCAGCAAAGCTTTTGACAAGGTCCCACATGGAAGACTTATAAAGAAGGCAAATGTACATGGGATACAGGGTAATTTGATAAGGTGGATTCAAAATTGGCTTAGTTGTAGGAGACAGAGGGTGAAGACAGAAGGATGCTTTAATGACTGGAAGCCAGTGTGCAGCGGCATATGACAGGGATCTGTGCTCGGTCCCCTATTATTTCTCATTTATATAAACAACATGGATGACTATGTGGGGTGTGGGATTAGTAAATTTGCGGATGACACAAAGATTGGCCAGGTGGTTAACAGTGAGGTAGAGTGTCTTGGGCTACAGGAAGATATAGACAGGATGGTCAAATGGGCAGATAAGTGGTGGATGGAATTTAACCTTGAAAAGTGTGAGGTGATACACTTTGGAAGGAGTAATTTGACAAGGAAGTATTCAATGAACGGCATGACACCAGGAAGTTCTGAGGAACAAAGGGACCTTGGCGTGTGTGTCCATAGATCACTGAAGGCAGAAGGGCATGTTAGAGGGGTGGTGGAAAAGGCATAAGAGACACTTGCCTTTATCAATCGAGGCATAGATTACAAAAGTAGGGAGGTCATGTTGGAGTTGTATAGAACCTTAGTGAGGCCACAGCTGGAGTACTGTGTGCAGTTCTAGTTGCCACATTATAGGAAGGATAGGGATTGCACTGGAGGGGATGCAGAAGAGATTCAACAGGATGTTGCCTGGGATGAAACATTTAAGTTATGAAGAGAGGTTGGATAGACTTGGGTTGTTTTTCTTGGAGCAGAGAAGACTGAGGGGTGACCTGATCGAGGTGTATAAGATTATGAGGGGCATGGACAGGGTAGATAGGGAGCAGCTGTTCCCCTTAGTTGCAGGGTCAGTCACGAGGGGGCATAAGTTCAAGGTGAGGGGCAGGAGGTTTAGGGGGGATGTGAGGAAAAACTTTTTTACCCAGTGGGTGGTGACAGTCTGGAATGCGCTGCCTGGGAGGGCATCCTCTAACAGGACACCCTTTAAAAAGTACCTCGATGAGCACTTGGCACTTCATAACTTTCAAGGCTATGGGCCAAGTGCTGGTAAATGGGATTAGGTAGGTAGGTCAGATGTTTCTCACGTGGCGGCGCAGACTTGATGGGCCGAAGGGACTCTTCTGCACTGTGATTCTGTGATTCTTGACATATCACTCTATTCCTTTCTCCCTCAAGTGCTTTTTCTAGTTTCTTTTAAAATGTACCAATACCATTCACGTGAACCATTCCTAGCGGTAGCAAGTTCCACATTCTCACCACCCTCTGAGCAAAGAGGTTTTTCCATAATGGAATTCCGTAAAGGATTCTTTATTGATTATTCTATATTTATGGCTCTGCTTCTTCGTCTCCCCCACAAGCGGTACCTTCCTAGAAACATGACAGCAATGTTATAAATATCTACCATTTACAGTTAGGTATGAACAATGGGGAGAGGCTGGTTATTTCAGGAGTTCAAGATAAATTAAGTGAGGAAGCATATTTTTAATTAAAAGGAATTTTCAGTCATAATAATTTTAGAAATATGTTGTCTCACAATTTACTGGATGCTCCATATACATTCACACAATGCACTTATGTTGCCCTTCTTCCTTACCTCTCACCCTTGTCTCCATCTGTTCCTGACAGTTGGACCTGTCCTAAACTTTGGATTCCCAAGAGGTGCATCCTGTGAGCATCACTGCCTGCTGGGAGCAAAGGATCACAGGATCACCATCTATATGCCAAAAGCCCTAAGTCAGCTATTATAATATGTTAGGTTTTATCGTAAGTGATTCTGTTGCTGTAATATAAAGTATTTCAAAGTTTCTCAAAAAGTTTAAGAAGTAGCCTAAATGTTGTTGGGGTTAGGGCATGACAGTTAACGGTCCAAAGGCTCTGTTATTCAACAACAAAAAAATGCAGAGAGAGAAGTAGAGATTATAGTTTGTAATGGTTTGCAGTGGAGAGCCTTGATAGAATTACTGTTAACTGTGTGTAACCGTATTGACATAGTGTGGTGAAATAAATAATCATCTCTCACAGAAGAAATTATATAAATTTAGTTTTTTCAAAGGTCTTTTTCTGCCAAACTTCTCCCTTTGACATCCCAGAAGAGTTTGGGTTATGATTCCATTGCATCAATTGCCCTCAGGGATTTCGCTGATTGGCTAATTTTGTGTCAGACTCTACAGCGAGTGTCAATGGACTTTGACGATAGGAGGTGTCACAGCCAAGCATGATGAGAGCTTGCAGCCAACACCCTCACAAACATACTTCCAAAATGACTGCTGCTGGATAGTGATCCATGGTGGGAAACTGTGTGAAGGTGGCTCTTCTCTCCACAGCTTGCCAATTGTGGAAGTCTTGTCAGGTCTCCTGGTCTGTATGGCTGAGGGATTTCCTGTCACTGTCTTAACCAGTCAAATCATTGGAAAGGCTTGATAATATTTTATCACAGCACTAGACGTTATGATTTGTAATTGGAATGGAAATGATAATTTGGTGATCCCAGGTATAATTGATAATTGTAACAGAGGTGGAGTGGAGTTATTAATGATCTATAGAGAAAAGCTTGGGCTTCACTTTATTACACGGTTCATTATCAGATTTCACAGGGCTAGATTTTGTTGTTTGCCTCGAGATCCCGATGTCAGGGTCATTTCCAGGTTGTGCATCCTCACGTGTGGATAGCGGGAATTCTGTAGGTGCCTTGTACAAAGGACAGGCTACAGTGGAGCTGACTGATAGTGCGGGCAGTGAGTTTGAGACGGCTGTCTTTAAAGGCGGTGTGCAGCCTTCACACTGGCTGCACGTGACGAACGTTGAAGAAGGTGTGTAGTAAAAGGCAGGGTGTGGATGGGTTGTTGGAGTGTGAGGAAGGGTGGCTCCATGTTTCAGTGACACCTCCCTGGAGACGCACCTGCAGGTCATGAATCAAAGAACAGAGTTAACATTCTCAGAAGCTGGCAGGACGAGACCAGCTAGTCTCACAAAGAAGGAGGTGGTGGCTGAAGGATGGTGGCATGAACATGGGTGCAGTGCCAGAAGCACTCCAATGACTGGCAAGGTGAGTGGCATTTGTTATGACAAAGAGAACGGACTGCATGTATAGTATGTTGGGCATGACATATGCAGTGATGTGGATGACTAATGCACGGGGATTCAAGAAGGACAATGTGCGTATGAAGATAGAAGATAGCATCACACCAAAGCACCATGGCCAATCATTAGCTCTCAATGCAGTACCAAGCATGGATTGATGCAGGCAGCAGGCCTCACCGCGCCACAGTGAAGAACATTGAAAATGGCATAGCCTGGTGAGCATTACAGACACAGGAGAGATGTGCTACGCTCTTTCTTTGTGTTGCTTCTGGAGAAGAGAACTCACAATGCAAGGGAGCAGAGACTGACAAGTGCTGGTGTACCCTTCCAATTGATAATACAGATGGAAGAGAAGGCATTGCAGATTGGCTGCTGCAGAGGGGAAGGCAGATGTGGAATCCAGAGAGATTGAGAAAAGCAATTGTTGCAGATGTGAATCCTTCTCAGTTGGCTTTTCAGTGGTGCCTCTGTGGTCCATGATGACCACATGAAACTCAGGATGATAGGGATTTGCTCACTGTACTCTCATCTCACCCACAAGAGCAATGACAGAGGCAACACAGCAGAGGACATTGGAGCCAGCAGAGACCACAGAGAACTGTAATTTGAGGATGCACCGTCACAATGGTACAGCGCAGCCTCCACTGGTGCAGATACTCTCATGTCGGTGGATATGAACGCACATTTGTTTTATTCATTCATGAGATATGGGCATTGCTGACTAGGCCAGCATTTGTTGCCCATCCCTAGTTGCCCTTGAGAAAGTGTTGGTGAGCTGCCTTCTTGAACTGCTGCAGCCCATATGGTGTAAGTACACCCACAGTACTGTCAGGGAGGGAGCTTCAGGATTTTGACCCAGTGTCAGTGAAGGAACAGTGATATATTTCCAAGTCAGGATGGTGAGTGACTTAGAGGGGAACTTCCAGGTGTGGGATGTTCCCATGTGTCTGCTGCCCTTCTAGGTGGTAGTGGTTATGGGTTTGGAAGATGCTGTTGAAGGAGCCTTGGTGAGTTCCTGCAGTGTATTTTGTAGGTGGTACACATAGCTGCTACTATTTGTCAGTGGTGGAGAGAGTGAATGTTTGTGGATGTGGTGCCAATCAAGCCAGCTGCTTTGTCCTTGATGGTGTTGAGCTTCTTGAGTGTTGTTGGAGCTGCACTTATCCAGACAAGTGGAGATTTTTTTTTAATTAATTCATGGAATGTGGGCATCACTGGCTAGGCCAGCATTTATTGCCCATCCCTAATTGCCGTTGTGAAGGTGGTGATGAACTACCTTATTGGACCACTGCAGTCCATGTGGTTAAGAGTCAACTACATTGCTATTGGTCTGGAGTCACACATAGGCCTGACCAGGTAAGGGCATTTCCTTCCCTAAAAGACATTAATGAACCAGATGGGCTTTTACAGCAATTGGCAATGGTTTTAGACTTTTAATTCCTGATTTTTATTTAATTCAAATTCCACCATCTGCCATGGTGGGATTCAAACCAGGTTCCCCAGAGAATTACCCTGGGTCTCTGGATTACTAGTCCAGTGACAATACCACTATGCCACCGCCTCCCCAATATTCCATCACACTCCTGACTTGTGCCTAGTAGATGGTGGACATGCTTTGGGGAGTCAGGAGGTGAGTTAGTCTCTGCCGTATTCCCAGCCTCTGAGCTGCTCTTGTAGCCACAGTATTTATATGGCTAGTCCAGTTCAGTTTCTGGTCAGTGGTAACTCCCAGGATGTTGATAGTCGGTGATTCAGTGATGGTAATGCCATTGAATATCAAGGGGTGATGGTTAGATTCTCTCTTGTTGGAGATGGTCATTGCCCACTGGAACTGGTGACCCTCAGGAAGCACCACAAGTGACAAGCCACTGAGTGGATGTAGGTGTGCACCAGCCTCCCCAGCATGGCTTCATCCTGCTGCACATTTAGAATGGGTGGCATCATGGGTAAGCATGGCATAGATGTGCCAAACTAATGGAGGCAGTGGCAGCGTGGCCTGGCGCTGTTGGAGGATTGAGCACAGGTATAGCAATGATCCCCTCAGCTCCAAACTGATATCGAGCCTCAGGGTCATCAGGGAAATGGCAGGTGTTGGAGTGGCAGTGGGAAATGTGTGGACATCTGCCAGGGCTCCCAGAGGCTTTCACACTCACATTCAGACAATGGTGGAGTCCAACTATGCCTTTAATGGTTCCATGTCTCTGACATATAAATGCAAGGTCTCCTCCATTGTGAGTGCAGCAACCCTTAGGAAGCTTGACAAGCAACAGGCCACTGAGTAGATGCAACAGATGTGCATCGGCCTCCACAGTCTGGCTTCATCCAGAGCAGTGCAGAGTGCTGGGTTGGTGAGATGGCTCAGTGATGCAGAGACCCCATTGCCAGAGTTTAATCCATTCTTGGGAAGCAGGGAAATGCAGGTGGGTCATGACAAAGTCAAGAAGTGGATGGTTGAAGAATATGGGGACTCTGCTCAAGGCATTCCTGGCATTGAAAGTAGCCCCTTGGCCCCTTTGACAGTTACATGAACATTGCTTTCAGTCCCAATGACAGAGGCTGCTTCTGTACAACTTCAGGTGACCCAGCCTGTGCCAAGCCCCTCCAGGGCTACAGAACCCATGTCCACCATGAGCATCTCTTGGCCCAGAGCAGCAAGGCCAGCAGCTGGACTCGACACCAGTTCCAGGCACAGGGAGAGTATACACATAATCGCACCTACTTGCAAACATACCTCATGAGTTTGCCTTTATTTCATGTATGACACTGTGAGTTTGATCTGATCACCTGAACACATGTCTTATAATTTACTACGATGTCTGGTGTGATTCTTATGCCTCCAGAGAGTTGTGACCAGGTGTAGGGGTTTGGATCTGAAGCCCATGAAAAGGGTGCGATAACTGAAGAGCAAGGACGGACGATGGACTTGGGATGGGTCCAGTCAGGGCCCATTACATGATTACAGCACCAGAGACCACCAGGGCATCCACAGGGAGGTGGTGAGCTCTGGTGCAGTGCTAGTGTGGGGAGTCGCTGCTGAATCAAGTGTGGATGAGGAAGTCATGGGTTTCCTAGCATCCATGAACATATGAATTAGGAGCAGGAGTAGGTCATTTGGCCTCTCGAGCCTGCTCTGCCATTTAATAAGAGCATGGCAGATATGAATTAACCTCACCTTCACAGTCCAGGTTGCCCCTGATAACCTTTCACCTCTTTACTTATCAAGAAACTATCTAGCCCTACTTTAAAAATATTCAAAGGCTCTGCTTCCACTCTCTTTTGAGGAATAGAGTTCAAAGGTTCATGACCCGCAGAGAAAAAAGTTCTCCTCGCCCCTGTCTTAAATGGGCAACCCCATTTTTTTAAACAGCGATCCCTAGTTCTAGATTCTCCCACAAGAGGAAATATCCTCTCCACATCCACCCTGTCAAGACCTCTCAGGATGTTTCAATCAAGTCGCCTTTTACTCTTCTAAACTCCAGTGGATACAGGCCTAACCTGTTTAACCTTTCCTCACAAGACAACCTCCCCATTCCAGGTATTGGTCTAGTAAATTAAAAATAAAATACTGCAGACGCTGGAAATCTGAAATAAAAACAGGAGATGCTGGAAAAAACTCAGCAGGTCTGACAGCATCTGTGGAGAGAGAAACAGAGTTAATGTTTCAAGTCCGTATGACTCTTCTTCAAAGCTGAAGAGCGGTCCCAGCACTGATCCCTGTGGCACACCACTCGTCACATCCTGCCAACCAGAAAAATACCCTTTTTTGCCTACTCTCTGCTTCCGGTTAGCTAGCCAATCTCCTATCCATGTCAATATGTTACCCACTACACCATGTGCTTTTATTTTTCACACTAACATTTGACGTGGCACCTTATTCAAATGCCTTCTGGAAATCTAAGCCCAGTACATCTATCAGTTCCCTTTTATCCACAGCACATGTTACTTCCTCAAAGAACTCCAATAAATTGGTTAAACAAGATTCCCTTTCACAAAACCATATTGACTCTGTCTTAATGGCTTAAATTTTCCCAAATGCCCTGTTACCATATCTTTAATAATAACTTCTAACATTTTCCCTGTGAGATGTTTAGTTAACTGGCCTATTGTTTCCTGCTTTCTGTCTCTGTCCTTTTTTGAATAAAGGAGTTATATTTGCTATTTTCCAATCGAATGTAACCTTCCCTGAATCTGGGGGATTTTGGAAAATTAAAACTAACATATCAATTACCTCCCTAACCACTGCTTTTGAGATCCTAGGATGAAGTCCATCAGGACCTAGGGACTTATCAGCCTGCAGCCAACAGTACATGAGCATTGGCCATCACAATGAGCATTGGCCATCGCACCTAACTCTGCTTTGCTTTCATTCTCCTCCTCCTTGGGGGTGACATGCTCAAGAGATTCATTGGGTTCCAGCTGCACTCCTCTCTGCTATGCCAGATTTTGCAGATCGCAGTGCACCACCATGATACAAGACACCTTTGAGGGTTGGTATTGGAGAATTCCCCTGGAATGGCCTAAAGACCTGAAACACATTTTCAGAAGGCCAATTGCCTGCTCAGTAGTTGCCCTTGTAGTTAGGTGGCTGCAGTTGTATTCTCCTGATCCAGTGTTGGGCCTCTGGACTGGTGTGAGCAGCCAAGCCCTCAGTGAAGATACAAGGAGAAGAAGAGTCATATAGACTCGAAGTCTTAACTCTGTCTTTCTCTCCACAGATGCTGAGTTTTTCCAGCACTTTTTGTTTTTTTTTCCTCATGAAGATGACTTGTCACCCAGGATCCATCTGTGAAGGCTTCCTATCATTGGTACCTGGTACTGTCTCAGAATGAAAGAGCCAATGCAGCTTCCTGGGAACCTAGCACACACCAGCAGAAGCCCTTTGTGAGGACTGCATTCAATCTGCATATTGAGGGATTTGAACCCCTTCCTGTTAATGAAAGAAGCTGATTGGTCTAAGGGATCTTTCATGGCCACACGCTTACACTCCGTAACTGCTGCGACCAAAGACAGTCCTGCCATGGCTCTGAAGCTGATTACCCTCTTGGGCCAGACTTGGATTATCAGTCCGGAACCTTTTCCACTCCACTGCCCCACCCCTCCAAACAAGGCTCCATCAATTGTTTGATGTCAGAATGGGCAGCAGATTGCTCCATCCCACAGGTCTCCTTGCCCGATCTTTAGAATGACCCTGTGGTGAAAAGGTAGAGCACCATAGATTTACCTTCACTGCCATAGGCAATGGGAGCCCACTCCTCCTCCAGTAACCACCCGTCTGGACAGACGCAGCCTTCAGAGGCACTGGTACTCTGACAGGGCCACAAAGCAGAGCTGTTGCCTGTAGATTCTGGACACTGAGTAGCACCCTCTTCGAGGGCTTGCCTGCCTTTCTGCCTCCACTTGCTCCCACATGTGTGTGCTATCATGGTGTCATGTTCCCTGGTGCAGCTCTACCCACTGCAGCCTGTTCCTATATGGCTGCTGAAATCCCTCTCGCTCACTCTCCTCCTCACTGGAGGAGGTTATCTTTGACTGCAGGGCACCCATCTCTCTCTCTTTCTGCATCCTTGGTAGATGCCACCAACACCTTGTTATCTTGTCTGGGGTCACTGCAGGCGTCCTGGGAGAAAGCCTTCCAATTGGGCTTCTGCAGGAGTCCTTCCACCCAACAAAACCTTTAGTCTGCGCCACCCTGCAGTGATAGGCCTGTCAGAGCTGGCCTGGTTGAAAACTCTGCACAATTTAATACCTGGCAGCTTCAGACAACAATGACCTCCCTCTGTGCTCTTGCCTCAATGCAACTGGAGAGCTGCTGAAGCCTCCTAGGAACACAGTCTTCCAAATCGCCTTTAAAGACCCCTTTAACTGGCTCAATTGGATGCCCACCCTTGGCCCGTGGGCTCTTGGTCTTGCTTCACAGCTACCATTGGAAAGTTGCCTGGTGCTAGGGAATTATCAGGGGGCTGTCTGAATGCAGCCCCCCCACCCCCCTCCAACAACATCAAATCCTGCCTCCATGGGGCCAGGAAAATTCAGCCCGTTGTTTCTACACTAAGGGAAGGAATCCCAGTCCAAGCTGACCACCAGAAGGTAAAGAAGGGAAGAACTTGCATTTATATTAACATCTTACATGACGTTGGGATGTCCCAAAGTACTTCAGAGCCAATGAAGTACCCTTTGAGGCATAGTGACTGTTCTAATGTAGAAAACATGGAAACCAATTTGAACATAGCAAGCTCCCCCAACTGCAATGTGATAAATGGCCAATGGCTTTAGTTGAGGGACAAATGTCAGCCAGGAAACCGGGGAGAAATTTGCTGCCGCCCTTTGAAATCGTAGCATGGGATATTTTTACGTCCACCTGAGAGGGTTGACGGGGCCTCAGTTTAATGTGTCATCTCAACAGTGCAGCACTCCCTCAGTTACAAGGTATAGCTTCATCTCCTCCCTTTCCAAGTTTAAATGAAGTCTTGATGAGTAAAACAGAAACCGTTTATTAGCCAACACCGAACGAGTTTAGTATTCACTACAGCATGCCACACTAGAGCAGGATCACACTCGACTGAACACATTTCTGTTCTCTGCAGGTTCCACTCAGCAGGAAAATGCTTAAATCAAACAACTCAAATACAAAAAGGATTTGCATTTTGTGTCGGATTGGGCAATTTACTCTTTACAAGAGTTACATCTCATTACATCTGATAATAGTTAACATTTTTCTATTATTGCCACTGAGAGAGACTAAAGAAAATAAGAAAGAGCGAATGGAGAACAAGGGGCACAAGAGAGAGATAAGTAAGAATGGGAAGGAGGGCAGATGTTGGGACAGCGGATAAGGATGAGTTCAGAATTGAGTGAATGAGGAAAGCAAGAACTTGCATTTACTTAACTTCCATGGCCTCAGAGCATATCCCAAAATGCTTTCCAGTCACTGAAGTAGCTCTGAGCCTGTTGGGTTGAAAACACAAAAGCCAATTTGCTCATAGGAAGGCCCCATGAACATCAATTTGAAAATGATCAAATTAACCTGTTTCAGACACAAAAGCAAAATCCTGCGGATGCTGAAAATCTGAAGTAAAAATAGAAAGCTCTGGATATACTCAGCTGGTCTATGGAGCGAGAAACAGTCACCCTTTCAGGTCCCTGACCTTCCATCAGAACTCAAGGGCCAAATATTCTGGTCTTCAGATCGTCAGAGACTGGGCTAATGACTGAAGACAAGCATTGGTGAAGTCCCGGGTAAGTCCTGACACACAGACGTATGTAGGAATTGTCTAGGAAGTTTCAACTTCTAATGGGAAATTCCCCTGCTCGCCGGGACCTTCCGCAAATGTCTCTGACTCTGAGTTAGAGCCAGAGACTTGAGACAATTCCAATGTGCTTACCTGGAAAGTTACCCAGGAAATGTTAGGCAGATTAAAACCTAGTTTGACACCTGGGGTAAGTCACAACTGGTTCCCCAATCAATCCACTGTCACCCCAACTACCCCCCTACTACCCTCCTGACCAGCCAACTATCCCCACTGATCCCCTGCCACCAACCCAGCCACCCCCATGACCAGATCTGACAATCCTCGCCTGACTATCTCCCTCGAACACCCAACTACCCCCGATCCAACTATCCCCGACAACTTTCTCTATCATCCAACTACCCCCATCTTCACATTGAGGATACCCTCCATCGTGTTGTGTGGCACTAACATCGTGCTAAATGCAATAGACTTTGAGTAGATCTAGCAACTCAAGACTGGGCATCAATGGGGCACTGGGGGCCATTATCAACAGAGAACTGCCCTCACCAACAATCTGTAACTTCATGGCCCGGCATATCCCCCATTCTACCATTACCACTGAGCCAGGGGATTAACCTTGGTTCAATGAAGAGTGCAGGAGGGCATGCCAGGAGCAGCACCAGGCATACCTAAAAATGAGATGTCAACCTGGTGAAACTATAAAACAGGACCATTTGCATGCCAAACAGCATAAGCAGCAATTGATAGAGCTGAGCAATCCCATAACCAATGGATCAGATCTAAGCTCGGCAGTCCTGCCACATCCAGTTGTGAATGGTGGTGGACAATTAAACAACTCACTGGAGGAGGAGACTCCACAAATATCCACATCCTCAATGATGGGGAAGCCTAGCACATCAGTGTAAAGGATAAAGCTGAAGCATTTGCAACAATCTCCAGTCAGGAGTGCCAAGTGGATGATCCACCTCAGCCTCCTCCGGAGGTCCCCAACATCATAGATGCCAATCTTTAGCCAATTCAATTCAATACACATGACATCACAAAACAACTGAAGGCACTGGATATTGCAAAGGCAATGGGCCCTGACAATATTCCGGCAATAATGCTGAAGACTTGTGCTCCAGAACTTGCCATGCCCTGAGCCAAGCTGTTCCAGTACAGCTACAAAATTGGCATCTACCCAGCTATGTGGAAAATTGCTCAGGTATGTCCTGTACATAA